>NC_061514.1:51876442-51914004 GCF_022539505.1 Lolium rigidum | reverse complement strand
GTTATCTCCCAAGAAGTTCTTTCTTTATAGCCGTTAAGATGGGCTCAAGCAGTTTTAATGATGCACTCGCAAGAAATAGTAGTTGAAGCAAAAGAGAGCATCAAAAGGCAAATTCAAAACAAATTTAAGTCTAACATGCTTCCTATGCATAGGAATCTTGTAAATAAACAAGTTCATGAAGAGCAAAGTAACAAGCATAGGAAGATAAAACAAGTGTAGCTTCAAAAATTTCAGCACATAGAGAGGTATTTTAGTAACATGAAAATTTCTACAACCATATATTCCTCTCTCATAATAACTTTCAGTAGCATCATGAGCAAACTCAACAATATAACTATCACATAAAGCATTCTTATCATGAGTCTCATGCATAAAATTATTACTCTCCACATAAGCATAATCAATTTTATTAGTAATAGTGGGAGCAAATTCAACAAAGTAGTTATCATTATTATTCTCATCAAGTGTAGGAGGCATAGTATAATCACAATAAAATTTACTCTCCATAGTAGGTTGTACCAAAAGACCACTATTATAATCATCATAAATAGGAGGCAAAGTATCATCAAAGAAAATTTTCTCCTCAATGCTTGGGGGACTAAAAAGATCATGAAAACCAGACTTCCCCAAGCTTAGAACTTTCTACATTATTATCAACAATGGTGTTTAAAGCGTTCATACTAATATTACTACCAGACATGCAAATAAGATTCCATAGGTTTTTTAATTTTCGCATCAAACAATCCATGTTTTAAATCAGGAAATAGAATAAGAAGCTCATTGTTGTCCATTATGCCAAACTAGTGTAAACAAGAAACAAAAAGATGCAATTGCAGGATCTAAAGGAAATAGCTTCGAGCACAAACACAATGGCGCCGGAAAAGTATCTGTT
The DNA here is from genome assembly GCF_022539505.1 of Lolium rigidum. NCBI lineage: Eukaryota > Viridiplantae > Streptophyta > Magnoliopsida > Poales > Poaceae > Lolium > Lolium rigidum. Next base: position 51,913,112 of record NC_061514.1, on the reverse strand, counting down.
ACCTGGAACCGGAGTATGAGTGCCTTTTTACCTTTCCTCCCGAGCAACGGCGCCGGAAAAGTGCTTGATGTCTACGGGTGCTTCTATTCTTGTAGACATTGTTGGGCCTCCAAGAGCGAGAGGTTTGTAGAACGACGCAGCAAGTTTCCCTTAAGTGGATCACCCAAGGTTTATCGAACTCGGGGAGGAAGAGGTCAAAGATATCCCTCTCATGCAACCCCGCAACCACAAAGCAAGAAGTCTCTTGTGTCCCCAACACACCTAATAGGTGTACTAGTTCGGCGAAGAGATAGTGAAATACGGGTGGTATGAATAAGTAGTAGCAACGGCACCGGAAAAGTGCTTTGCCCGGGACAAGTAAACAAGCGATAGTAACGCAGCAGTAGTAACGCAGCAAGTAGTAACGCGATAAGAAACAAGTAAACAAGCGACGATAGCGATATTTAGGAACAAGGCCTAGGGATTAGACTTTCACTAGTGGACACTCTCAACATTGATCACATAACGAGAATAGATAAATGCATACTCTACACTCTTGTTGGATGATGAACACATTGCGTAGGATTACACGAACCCTCAATGCCGGAGTTAACAAGCTCCACAATTCAATGTTCATATTTAAATAACCTTAGAGTGCATGAAAGATCAATTCGACTAAACCAAGTACTAACATAGCATGCACACTGTCACCTTCATGCTATGTAGGAGGAATAATACACATCAATACTATCATAGAAATAGTTAACTTCATAATCTACAAGAGATCATAATCATAGCATAAACCAAGTACTAACACAGATGCACACACTTTCACCATTACACCGTGTAGGAGGAATAAAACTACTTTAATAACATTGCTAGAGTAGCACATAGATAAATTGTGATACAAAATACATTGCAATCATAAAGAGATATAAATAAGCACTTCACTATGCCATTCATAACAGTGAATAAGTATTCTGTGAAATATAGCCTAAGAGACCCACACGGTGCACACACTGTCACCTTTACACACGTGGGACAAGGAGTCTCCGGAGATCACATAAGTATAACTCACTTGACTAGCATAGTGACATCTAGATTACAAGCATCATCATATGAATCTCAATCATGTAAGGCAGCTCATGAGATTATTGTATTGAAGCACATAGGAGAGAGATGAACCACATAGCTACCGGTACAGCCCCGAGCCTCGATGGAGAACTACTCCCTCCTCATGGGAGCAGCAGCGGTGATGAAGATGGCGGTGGAGATGGCAGCGGTGTCGATGGAGAAGCCTTCCGGGGGCACTTCCCCGTTCCGGCAGGGTGCCGGAACAGAAACTCCTGTCCCCCAGATCTTGGCTTCGCGATGGCGGCGGCTCTGGAAGGTTTTCCTTATCGTGGATCTTCGCATCAGGGGTTTCGCGACGGAGGCTTTAAATAGGCGGAAGGGCAGCCTCGGAGGGGGCCTGGGGCCACCACACCATAGGGCGGCGCGGCCCCCCTCTGGCCGCGCCAGGGTGTGGTGTGGGCCCCCCAGGGCTTCCCTCTGGCGGCTCTCGGGTATTCTGGATGGTTCCGGGAAAAATAGGAACATGGGTCTTGATTTCGTCCAATTCCGAGAATATTTCGTTACTAGGATTTCTGAAACCAAAAACAGCAGAAAACAGCAACTGGCTCTTCGGCATCTTGTTAATAGGTTAGTTCCAGAAAATGCACGAATATGACATAAAGTGTGCATAAAACATGTAGGTATCATCAATAATATGGCATGGAACATAAGAAATTATCGATACGTCGGAGACGTATCAAGCGCTTATGGGAGACAACCCATTATTTTACTTCTGCACTTTTGTTTTATATTTGAGTCTTGGAAGTTGTTACTACTGTAGCAACCTCTCCTTATCTTTATTTTATTGCATTGTTGTGCCAAGTAAAGTCTTTGATAGTAAAGTCAATACTAGATTTGGATTGCTAGCGAGAAACAGATTTCTTGCTTGTCACGAAATTGAGCCGCCCGTCTCGTAGGTAACTCGAGAAAAATCTGCCAATTTACGTGCGTGATCCTCGGATATGTACGCAACTTTCATTCAATTTGGGAATTTTCATCTGAGCAAGTTAAGTGCCCCGAGAAAAATTCGTCTTTACGGATGATTCTGTTTTGACAGATTCTGCCTTTTATTTCGCATTGCCTGTTTTGCTATGTTTGATGGATTTCTTTGTTTCATTAACTTTCAGTAGCTTTGTGAAATGTCCAGAAGTGTTAAGAATGATTATGTCACCTCTGAATATATGAATTTTCAATTATGCACTAACCCTCTAATGAGTTTGTTTTGAGTTTGGTGTGGAGGAAGTTTTCAAGGGTCAAGAGAGGAGGATGATACAATATGATCAAGAAGAGTGAAAGGTCTAAGCTTGGGGATGCCCCAGTGGTTCATCCCTGCATATTTTAAGAAGACCCAAGCATCTAAGCTTGGGGATGCCCAAGGCATCCCTTCTTCATCGACAACTTATCAGGTCACCTCTAGTGAAACTATATTTTTATTCCGTCACATCTTATGTGCTTTACTTGGAGCGTCTGTTTGTTTTTATTTTTTTTTTTTTGTTTGAATAAAATCGGATCCTAGCATTATTTGTTTGGGAGAGAGACACGCTCCGCTGTTTCGTATGAACACATATGTTCTTAGCTTTACTCTTAATGTTCATGGCGAAGGATGAAACTGCTTCGTTCATTGTTATATGGTTGGAAACAGAAAATGTTGCATGTGGTAATTGGTATAATGTCTTGAATAATTTGATACTTGGCAATTGTTGTGCTCATATAGATCATGTTTAATCTCTTGCATCATGTACTTTGCACCTATTAATGAAGAACTACATAGAGCTTGTTAAAATCTGGTTTGCATGATTAGTTTCTCTAGAGTCTAGATATTTTCTGGTAAAGGTGTTTGAACAACAAGGAGACAATGTAAAGTCTTATAATGCTTGCAATATGTTCATATGTGAGCTTTGCTGCACCTTTTATACTTGAGTTTGCTTCAAACAACCTTGCTAGCCTAGCCTTGTATTGAGAGGAATTCTTCTCGTGCATCCAAATCCTTGAGCGTAAAACCATGCCATTAGTGTCCACCATACCTACCTACTACATGGTATTTCTCTGCCATTCCAAAGTACATTACTTGAGTGCTACCTTTAAAAAATTATATTCTTTGCCTTTGCAATATATAGCTCATGGGAAATAGCCTTAAAAACTATTGTGGTGAAGAATATGTACTTATGTGTCTTATTTCTTAATAAGTTGCTTGTTGAGCGGTAACCATGTTCTGGGGACGCCATCAACTTTCACCTTTGTTGAATATCATGTGAGTTGCTATGCATGTTCGTCTTGTCTGAAGTAAGGGCGATTTTCATGATCAATGGTTTGAGTATGCATATTGTTAGAGAAGAACATTGGGCCGCTAACTAAAGCCATGATCCATGGTGGAAGTTTCGGTTTGGACGAGTTAATCCTCAATCTCTTATGAGAATATTATCTCGTTGTTGAATGCTTATGCATTAAAGACGAGTCCATTATCTATTGTCTATGTTGTCCCGGTATGGATGTCTAAGTTGAGAATAATCAAAAGCGAGAAATCCAATGCGAGCTTTCTCCTTAGACCTTTGTACAGGCGGCATAGAGGTACCCCTTTGTGACACTTGGTTGAAACATATGCTATGCAATGATAATCCATGTTAATCCAAGCTAATTAGGACAAGGTGCGAGCACTATTGGTATACTATGCATGAGGCTCGCAACTTATAGGATATCTTATACATAACACATATGATTTATTACTACCGTTGACAAAATTGTTTCTATGTTTTCAAAATGAAAAGCTCTAGCACAAAAATAGTAATCCATGCTTCCCTCTGCGAAGGGCCTATCTTCTACTTTATTGTTGAGTCAGTTTACCTATTCTTTCTATCTTGGAAGCAAACACTTGTATCAACTGTGTGCATTGATTCTTACATGTTTACCTATTGCACTTGTTATATTACTTTGTGTTGACAATTATCCATGAGATATACATGTTGAAGTTGAAAGCAATTGCTGAAACTTATATCTTCCTTTGTGTTGCTTCAAAGCTTTCTACTAAGAATTTATTGCTTTATGAGTAACTCTTATGCAAGTCTTATTGATGCTTGTCTTGAAAGTATTATTCATGAAAAGTCTTTGCTATATGATTCATTTGTTTACTCATCATTCCTTCGAATCGCTGCATTCATCTCATATGCTTTACAATAGTATTGATCAAGATTATGATAGCATGTCACTTCAGAAATTATCCTTATTATCGTTTACCTACTCGAGGGCGAGTAGGAACTAAGCTTGGGGATGCTTGATACGTCTCAAACGTATCTATAATTTCTTATGTTCCATGCTACTTTTATGATGATACTCACATGTTTTATACACATTATATGTCATATTTATGCATTTTCCGGCACTAACCTATTGACGAGATGCCGAAGAGCCGATTGCTGTTTTCTGCTGTTTTTGGTTTCAGAAATCCTACAAAGGAAATATTCTCGGAATTGGACGAAATCAACGCCCAGGGTCTTATTTTTCCACGAAGCTTCCAGAAGACCGAGGGAGAAACGAAGTGGGGCGACGAGGCGCCGACACAACAGGGCGGCGCGGCCCAGGCCTTGGCCGCGCGGCCCTGGCGTGAGGGGCCCTCGTGTCGCCCCTAAACCTACCCTTCCGCCTACTTAAAGCCTTCGTCGCGAAACCCCCAGTACCGAGAGCCACGATACGGAAAACCTTCCAGAGACGCCGCTGCCGCCAATCCCATCTTGAGGGATTCAGGAGATCGCCTCCGGCACCCTGCCGGAGAGGGGAATCATCTCCCGGAGGTCTCTTCATCGCCATGATCGCCTCCGGATCGATGTGTGAGTAGTTCACCCCTGGACTATGGGTCCATAGCAGTAGCTAGATGGTTGTCTTCTCCTCATTGTGCTATCATGTTAGATCTTGTGAGCTGCCTATCATGATCAAGATGATCTATTTGTAATGCTACATGTTGTGTTTGTTGGGATCCGATGAATATTGAATACTATGTCAAGTTGATTATCAATCTATCATATATGTTGTTTATGTTCTTGCATGCTCTCCGTTGCTAGTAGAGGCTCGGCCAAGTTGATACTTGTAACTCCAAGAGGGAGTATTTATGCTCGATAGTGGGTTCATGCCTCCATTGAATGCAGGACGAGTGATGAGAAAGTTCTAAGGTTCTGGATGTGCTGTTGCCACATGGGGTAAAACATCAATGCTTTGTCTAAGGATATTTGTGTTGATTACATTACGCACCATACTTAATGCAATTGTCTGTTGTTTGCAACTTAATACTGGAAGGGGTTCGGATGATAACCTGAAGGTGGACCTTTTAGGCATAGATGCATGCTGGAGAGCGGTCTATGTACTTTGTCGTAATGCCCTGATTAAATCTCATAGTACTCATCATGATATATGTATGTGCATTGTTATGCCTTCTTTATTTGTCAATTGCCCAACCGTAATTTGTTCACCCAACATGCTATTTATCTTATCGGAGAGACACCACTACTGAACTGTGGACCCCGGTCCATTCTTTACATCTGAAATACAATCTACGCAATTGTTCTTTACTTGTTCTTCGCAAACAATCATCATCTTCCACACTATACATCTAATCCTTTGTTTACAGCAAGCCGGTGAGATTGACAACCTCACTGTTACGTTGGGGCAAAGTACTTTGATTGTGTTGTGCAGGTTCCACGTTGGCGCCGGAATCCCTGGTGTTGCGGCAAACTACACTCCGTCACCAACGACCTTCACGTGTTCCTTGACTCCTACTGGTTCGATAAACCTTGGTTTCTTACTGAGGGAAACTTACTGATGTACGCATCACACCTTCCACTTGGGGTTCCCAACGGGCGTGTGCTTTACGCGTCATCAGTTACTACCTATGAAATATTTAGGTGTCCCTATCAACAAGAAAATATTGAAAAATTCAGACTGGGATCCCACTGAAGGGACGATGAGAAATAAATTGGGACCATGGCAAGGGAAGATGCTAGTGATGGGAGGAAGAGTTACTCTAATTAACTCTTCACTAACTAGTGTCCAATTATACATGCTCTCCTTTTATAGAATACCACAGGGTGTGAAAGAGAAAATGGACAGAATTAGAAATGGTTTCCTTTGGGATGAAAGTGAAGACAATAAAAAATATCACTTGGTGAATTGGCAAACAGTATTGAAAGTACATGGATGCCCCATGTGTGGTTTTGGTAATTAATGATAATCCATATGTACTAATGTTTGCATTGAGTTATATTTGTAGGAGTTGTTCATAGGCAATGCTTGAACCATATGTTGGCTTCAAGGTTGCAACAAGGATCAAATGAAGAATATCAAGTGACAAGTATGTCTTGAAGAAGAAGATTGAGTGATCTCTCATGTGTATATTCAAAACATCAACAAGACGAAGAAAGAATAAACATAGTGCAAGTTCAAGATGAGCTATATCAAAGATGTTATATGCTTGAAGCTTGTCATCCATATGGTGATCAAGGATATGCGAAGATGCACCGAGCTGCCGAAGAAGAAGCTATCTCATAGTGGTGTATGGGGGAGCAATCTGCAAGACTTCATCAAGCAAGCACAATCAAGAAATGTGTTACATCTTGTTGCGGTCAACATTGTTGATGGCATGCAAGAACGCAGGGTCATTCATGCATGTTTTTGTGGAAGTATTATTTCCGGTTTTTATATGATGTTCCAAGGAGGAGCGTAGGAGGATGTTTATCTGCGATGTTTCTGTCGCACCCAAGGTGTCACAAGTCTTAGGTGAATTGACCGCAAGAACTGAAATGGAAAATGGTGAATGTAAATGATAAGGTTTTGAAGTTTTGAAAATGCAATAAAGTAAAGTGCATAAAAGTAAACAACTAATAAGAAATAAACGAGGTTTTGCAGATGGAAAGGTAGGCGTGGGGGGATTTAGTTCATGGTGAGAGTGAATGTGCCTGGCGGTATAAATGTGATAAGTGAATATGATTCTTCCTATTTATATCTGAGAAGGCAAGCAACCCAAAAGAGAGAAAGACTCCTCTTGGTAGATTTCATCTTCCTCCAACAATCCTTCTGCCTATTACCAAAGCCATGATCAGCGCATCTATTAAGGTGGTTAAATCGGAGTAAGGCTTTAAGCTTGGTGGTTCCTTGAGATTCCTAGATTATTGCTAGATCCTCTTCGATATCGGCCGTGTCACTCGGGGGGTCGCCGATTCACTAGCACACAAGTTCCCATTTATGAGTTCTTGAGATCATGCTATCTGGACCCTTAAATTAGATAATAACATTAGGTGCACATAAACATTCAAACTCATACATAATCATCTTAATTATAAATTAACAAATAGATGGAATAAAGTTGGCACATCACATCTCACCAATCCCCTCCATCTCTCATGCCAATGGGATCTACTCACACATGAGAGGAGAATAACATAATGATATCATAGCAAAGTAAATGAAGTTCATCTCGATATTACCGTAGCAAGCCACAATAGTTGAAGATCAAATCAAATACAAACCAAGATGGAATAGAGGTTTCAATCCCTAATCTTACAAGTATGAATCTCTCTCTCAGTAAAAGTGGGGTGCGATGGATGAGGTGGTGATCTTGATGAGATTGATCTTCGGTGGAGTCGAGGATGTTCTTCTCCTTCTTAAGATCTGATCTCTTCTGTTTTGGGGCGAATGGGGGCTGATGTGTTGCGTTTCTAGGTCGTGTCCCTTTATGAAAAGGGTTTGCCTTGATATGGGGAAGGCAGCGGTGCGCAGTATGGGCTGGTGGTACGGTCGGCCCCGCCCGTACGGATGCCCGCTAAACTCCCTGCTGCGTCAAGATGAAATTGGCCTCTAAAGGAAATGCCTTTATTTTATTGCAATCAGCTCATAAATGTCCTCGGATCCTCCATAAATGAAGGTTTCCTGAAATACATAATTCAAAGTAAGGTTTCTCCTGGACTATGATACGTCTCCGACGTATCGATAATTTCTTATGTTCCATGCCACATTATTGATGATATCTATATGTTTTATACACATTATATTTTGTATTTATGCATTTTCCGGCACTAACCTATTAACGAGATGCCGAAGAGCCGCTTGTTGTTTTCTCGCTGTTTTTGGTTTCAGAAATCCTACAAAGGAAATATTCTCGGAATTGGACGAAATCAACGCCCGGGGTCCTATTTTTGCACGAAGCTTCCGGAAGACCGAGGGGAAAGGAAGTGGGGCCACGAGGCGCCGCCACAACAGGGCGGCGCGGCTCGGCCCTTGGCCGCGCGGCCCGGTGTGTGGGGCCCTCGTGTGGCCCCCGCGTTGCCCTTCCGCCTACTTAAAGCCTTCGTCGCGAAACCCCCAATACCGAGAGCCACGATACGGAAAACCTTACTGAGACGCCGCCGCCGCCAATCCCATCTCGGGGGATTCAGGAGATCGCCTCCGGCACCCTGCCGGAGAGGGGAATCATCTCCCGGAGGACTCTTCACCACCATGGTCGCCTCCGGAGTGATGAGTGAGTAGTTCACCCCTAGACTATGGGTCCATAGCAGTTAGCTAGATGGTCGTCTTCTCCTCATGTGCTTCATTGTCGGATCTTGTGAGCTGCCTAACATGATCAAGATCATCTATCTCGTAATTCTATATGTTGTGTTTGTCGGGATCCGATGGATAGTGAATACTATGTTATGTTGATTATCAATCTATTACCTATGTGTTGTTTATGATCTTGCATGCTCTCCGTTATTAGTAGAGGCTCGGCCAAGTTTTTACTCTTAACTCCAAGAGGGAGTATTTATGCTCGATAGTGGGTTCAAGCCTCCATTAAATCCGGGACGATGTGATGAAAGTTCTAAGTTGTGGATGTGCTGTTGCCACTAGGGATAAAACATTGATGCTATGTCCGAGGATGTAGTTATTGATTACATTACGCACCATACTTAATGCAATTGTCTGTTGTTTGCAACTTAATACTGGAAGGGGTTCGGATGATAACCTGAAGGTGGACTTTTTAGGCATAGATGCATGCTGGATAGCGGTCTATGTCATTTGTCGTGATGCCCAATTAAATCTCACAATACTCATCATATCATGTATGTGCATGGTCATGCCCTCTCTATTTGTCAATTGCCCGACTGTAATTTGTTCACCCAACATGCTATTTATCTTATGGGAGAGACACCTCTAGTGAACTGTGGACCCCGGTCCATTCTTTTACATCGAATACAATCTACTGCAATACTTGTTCAACTATTTTATGCAAACAATCATCATCCACACTATACATCTAATCCTTTGTTACAGCAAGCCGGTGAGATTGACAGCCTCACTGTTTCATTGGGACAAAGTACTTTGGTTGTGTTGTGCGGGTTCCACGTTGGCGCCGAATCCCCGGTGTTGCGCCGCACTACATCCCGCCGCCATCAACCTTCAACGTGCTTCTTGGCTCCTCCTGGTTCGATAAACCTTGGTTTCTTTCCGAGGGAAAACTTGCCGCTGTACGCATCACACCTTCCTCTTGGGGTTCCCAACGGACGCGTGATGTACGCGTATCAAGCATATTTTCTGGCGCCGTTGCCGGGGAGATCAAGACACGCTGCAAGGGGGGTCTCCACAATCCAATCTCTTTACTTTGTTTTTGTCTTGCTTTACTTTATTTACTTATTTTTTTGCTGCATTATATCAAAACACAAAAAAAATTAGTTGCTAGTTTTACTTTATTTACTGTCTTGCACTCTATATCAAAAACACAAAAAATTGGTTACTTGCATTTATTTTATCTAGTTTGCTTTATTTACTACTGCTAAAATGGCCACTCCTGAAAATACTAAGTTGTGTGACTTCACAACCACAAATAATAATGATTTCTTATGCACACCTATTGCTCCACCTGCTAATACAGCAGAATTCTTTGAAATTAAACCTCGCTTTACTAAATCTTGTTATGCAAGAGCAATTTTCTCGGTGTTAGTTACGATGATGCTGCTGCCCATCTCAATAATTTTGTTGAATTGTGTGAAATGCAAAAGTATAAATATGTAGATGGTGACATTATAAAATTAAAATTGTTTCCTTTCTCATTAAGAGGAAGAGCTAAAGATTGGTTGCTATCTCTCGCCTAAGAATAGTATTGATTCATGGACTAAATGCAAGGATGCTTTTATTGGTAGATATTATCCCACTCGCTAAAATTATATCTTTGAGGAGTAGTATAATGAATTTTAAACAATTGGATAATGAGCATGTTGCACAAGCTTGGGAAAGAATGAAATCTTTGGTTAAAAATTGCCCAACCCATGGATCGACTACTTGGATGATCATCCAAACCTTTTATGCAGGACTGAACTTTTCCTCGCGGAACCTATTGGATTCAGCTGCTGGAGGTACCTTTATGTCCATCATTCTTGGTGAGGCAACAAAGCTTCTTGATAATATGATGATTAATTACTCTGAATGGCACACGGAAAGAGCTCCACAAGGTAAGAAGGTAAATTCTGTCGAAGAAATCTCTTCCTTGAGTGATAAGATTGATGCTATTATGTCTATGCTTGTGAATGATAGGACTAATGTTGATCCTAATAATGTTCCGTTAGCTTCATTGGTTGCCCAAGAAGAACATGTTGATGTAAACTTCATTAAAAATAATAATTTCAACAACAATGCTTATCGGAACAATTCTAGTAATAACTATAGGCCATATCCTTATAATAATGGTAACAGTTATGGTAATTCTTATGGGAATTCTTACAACAATAATAGGAACACACTTCTGGACTTTAAGCTATGCTTAAAGAATTTATTAGTACACAAACTGCTTTTAACAAATCTGTTGAGGAAAAGCTCAATAAAATTGATATTCTCGCTTCTAAGGTTGATAGTCTTGCCTCTGATATTGATCTTTTGAAATCGAAAGTTATGCCTAAAAGGATATTGAAAATAAAATTGTTACTACAGCAAATGCCATCCAAGTTAGAATTAATGAGAATATAAGATTGATGGCTGAATTGCATGCTAGGTGGGAAAGAGAAGAAAATGAAAAACTAGCTAAAGAGAATAATGTAGCTAAAGTTTGGACTATTACCACCACTAGTAATGCTAATGCTTCACATGTTGCTGCACCTCCTACTATCAATGGTAAAATAATTGGTGTTGGCAATGTTACTACTCCTAGTGCAAAGCCTGCAAAACTCGCGAAACTCGCTAAAACCATTAAACCGCTCGTGATAAAACTCGCTGAAATTTTTTCCAACATTGGGGATGATGATCCCATTGCTTTAGATTATAATGATTTGGATTTTGATGATTGCCACATCTCTGAAGTTATAAAGTTCTTACAAAAACTTGCTAAGAGTCCTAATGCTAGTGCTATAAACTTGGCTTTCACAAAACATATTACAAATGCTCTCATAAAAGCTAGAGAAGAGAAACTAAAACTTGAAACTTCTATTCCTAGAAAGTTAGAAGATGGTTGGGAGCCCATCATTAAGATGAAGGTCAATGACTTTGATTGTAATGCTTTATGTGATCTTGGTGCAAGTATTTCCGTTATGCCTAAGAAAATCTATAATATGCTTGACTTGCCACCATTGAAAAATTGTTATTTGGATGTTAATCTTGTTGATAATGCTATAAAGAAACCTTTGGGGAGAGTTGATAATGTTTGCATTACCGTTAACAATAACCTTGTCCCCGTTGATTTTGTTGTCTTGGATATTGAATGCAATGCATCTTCTCCCATTATATTGGGAAGACCTTTTTTCGAACTGTTGGAGCTATCATTGATATGAAGGAAGGTAATATTAAATATCAATTTCCTCTCAAGAAAGGTATGGAACACTTCCCTAGAAAGAGAATGAAGTTACCTTTTGATTCTATTATTAGAACAAGTTATGATGTTGATACTTCGTCTCTTGATAACACTTGATATACACTTTCGCGCCTAGCCGAAAGGCGTTAAAGAAAAGCGCTTATGGGAGACAACCCATGTTTTTACTACAGATAATTTTATTTTATATTTGAGTCTTGGAAGTTGTTTACTACTGTAGCAACCTCTCCTTATCTTAGTTTTGTGCATTGTTGTGCCAAGTAAAGTCGTTGATAGTAAGGTTCATACTAGATTTGGATTACTGCGCAGAAACATATTTCTTTGTCGTCACGAATTTCGACCTGCCTCTCGTAGGTAGCTCAGAAAAATATGCCAATTTACATGCGTGATCCTCAGATATGTACGCAACTTTCATTCAATTTGGGCATTTTCATTTGAGCAAGTCTGGTGCCTCAATAAAATCCATCTTTACGGACTGTTCTGTTTGACAGATTCTGCCTTTTATTTCGCATTGCCTCTTTTGCTATGATGGATGAATTTCTTTGTTCCATTAATGTCCAGTAGCTTTATGCAATGTCCGAAGTGTTAAGAATGATTATGTCACCTCTGAACATGTGAATTTTTATTATGCACTAACCCTCTAATGAGTTGTTTCGAGTTTGGTGTGGAGGAAGTTTTCAAGGATCAAGAGAGGAGGATGATACAATATGATCAAGGAGAGTGAAAGCTCTAAGCTTGGGGATGCCCCGGTGGTTTACCCCTGCATATTTTAAGAAGACTCAAGCGTCTAAGCTTGGGGATGCCCAAGGCATCCCCTTCTTCATCGACAACATTATCGGGTTCCTCCCCGAAACTATATTTTTATTCCATCACATCTTATGTGCTTTGCTTGGAGCGTCGGTTTGTTTTTGTTTTTGTTTTTGTTTGAATAAAATGGATCCTAGCATTCATTGTGTGGGAGAGACACACGCTCCGCTGTTGCATATAGACAAATATGTCCTTAGGCTTTACTCATAGTATTCATGGCGAATGTTGAATCTTCTTCGTTAAATTGTTATATGGTTGGAATCGGGAAATGCTACATGTAGTAATTCTAAAATGTCTTGAATAATTTGATACTTGGCAATTGTTGTGCTCATGTTTAAGCTCTTGCATCATATACTTTGCACCCATTAATGAAGAAATACATAGAGCTTGCTAAAATTTGGTTTGCATATTTGGTCTCTCTAAAGTCTAGATAATTTCTAGTATTGAGTTTTGAACAACAAGGAAGACGGTGTAGAGTCTTATAATGTTTACAATATGTCTTTTATGTGAGTTTTTCTGCACCGGTTCATCCTTGTGTTTGTTTCAAATAAACTTTGCTAGCCTAAACCTTGTATCGAGAGGGAATACTTCTCATGCATCCAAAATCCTTGAGCCAACCACTATGCCATTTGTGTCCACCAAACCTACCTACTACATGATATTTCTCCGCCATTCCAAAGTAAATTGCTTGAAGTGCTACCTTTAAAATTTCCAGTCTTTACCTTTGCAATATATAGCTCATGGGACAAATAGCTTAAAAACTATTGTGGTATTGAATATGTACTTATGCACTTTATCTCTTATTAAGTTGCTTGTTGTGCGATAACCATGTTCCTGGGGACGCCATCAACTACTCTTCGTTGAATATCATGTGAGTTGCTATGCATGTCCGTCTTGTCTGAAGTAAGGGAGATTTACCACTCATTTAATGGTTAGAGCATGCATATTGTTAGAGAAGAACATTGGGCCGCTAACTAAAGCCATGAATCATGGTGGAAGTTTCAGTTTTGGACATATATCCTCAATCTCATATGAGAACATTAATTGTTGCTAAATTCTTATGCATTAAAGAGGAGTCCATTATCTGTTGTCTATGTTGTCCCGGTATGGATGTCTAAGTTGAGAATAATAAGAGCGAGAAATCCAAATGCGAGCTTTCTCCTTAGACCTTTGTACAGGCGGCATGGAGGTACCCCTTTGTGACACTTGGTTAAAACATGTGTATTGCGATAATCCCGGTAATCCAAGCTAATTAGGACAAGGTGCGGGCACTATTAGTATACTATGCATGAGGCTTGCAACTTGTAAGATATAATTTACATGATACATATGCTTTATTACTACCGTTGACATAATTGTTTCTTGTTTTCAAAACCAAAGCTCTAGCACAAATATAGCAATCAATGCTTCCCTCTGCGAAGGGCCTTTCTTTTACTTTTATGTTGAGTCAGTTCACCTATTTCTCTCCACCTCAAGAAGCAAACACTTGTGTGAACTGTGCATTGATTCCTACATACTTGTATATTGCACTTGTTATATTACTCTATGTTGACAATATCCATGAGATATACATGTTACAAGTTGAAAGCAACCGCTGAAACTTAATCTTCCTTTGTGTTGCTTCAATACCTTTACTTTGATTTATTGCTTTATGAGTTAACTCTTATGCAAGACTTATTGATGCTTGTCTTGAAAGTGCTATTCATGAAAAGTCTTTGCTTTATGATTCAGCTTGTTTACTCATGTCATTTACCATTGTTTTGATCGCTGCATTCATTACATATGCTTACAATAGTATGATCAAGGTTATGATGGCATGTCACTCCGAAATTATCTTTGTTATCGTTACACTGCTCGGGACGAGCAGGAACTAAGCTTGGGGATGCTGATATGTCTCCGACGTATCGATAATTTCTTATGTTCCATGCCACATTATTGATGATATCTATATGTTTTATACACATTATATGTTGTATTTATGCATTTTCCGGCACTAACCTATTAACGAGATGCCGAAGAGCCGCTGTCGTTGTTCTGCTGTTTTTGGTTTCAGAAATCCTACAAAGGAAATATTCTCGGAATTGGACGAAATCAACGCCCGGGGTCCTATTTTTGCACGAAGCTTCCGGAAGACCGAGGGGAAAGGAAGTGGGGCCACGAGGCGCCGCCACAACAGGCGGCGCGGACCGGCCCTTGGCCGCGCGGCCTCGGTGTGTGGGGCCCTCGTGTGGCCCCCGTGTTGCCCTTCCGCCTACTTAAAGCCTTCGTCGCGAAACCCCCGGCACCGAGAGCCACGATCGGAAAACCTTACCGAGATGCCGCCGCCGCCAATCCCATCTCGGGGGATTCAGGAGATCGCCTCCGGCACCCTGCCGGGAGAGGGGAATCATCTCCCGGAGGACTCTTCACCACCATGGTCGCCTCCGGAGTGATGAGTGAGTAGTTCACCCCTGGACTATGGGTCCATAGCAGTAGCTAGATGGTCGTCTTCTCCTCATGTGCTTCATTGTCGGATCTTGTGAGCTGCCTAACATGATCAAGATCATCTATCTGTAATTCTATATGTTGTGTTTGTCGGGATCCGATGGATAGGGAATACTATGTTATGTTGATTATCAATCTATTACCTATGTGTTGTTTATGATCTTGCATGCTCTCCGTTATTAGTAGAGGCTGCGGCCAAGTTTTTACTCTTAACTCCAAGAGGGAGTATTTATGCTCGATAGTGGGTTCATGCCTCCATTAAATCTGGGACGGTGACAGAAAGTTCTAAGGTTGTGGATGTGTCTGTTGCCACTAGGGATAAAACATTGATGCTATGTCCGAGGATGTAGTTATTGATTACATTACGCACCATACTTAATGCAATTGTCTGTTGTTTGCAATTTAATACTGGAAGCGGTTCGGATGATAACCTGAAGGTGGACTTTTTAGGCATAGATGCATGCTGGATAGCGGTCTATGTACTTTGTCGTGATGCCCAATTAAATCTCACAATACTCATCATATCATGTATGTGCATGGTCATGCCCTCTCTATTTGTCAATTGCCCGACTGTAATTTGTTCACCCAACATGCTATTTATCTTATGGGAGAGACACCTCTAGTGAACTGTGGACCCCGGTCCATTCTTTTACATCGAATACAATCTACTACAATACTTGTTCTATTGTTTTCTGCAAACAATCATCATCCACACTATACATCTAATCCTTTGTTACAGCAAGCCGGTGAGATTGACAACCTCACTGTTTCGTTGGGACAAAGTACTTTGATTGTGTTGTGCAGGTTCCACGTTGGCGCCGGAATCCCTGGTGTTGCGCCGCACTACATCCCGCCGCCATCAACCTTCAACGTGCTTCTTGGCTCCTCCTGGTTCGATAAACCTTGGTTTCTTTCTGAGGGAAAACTTGCCGCTGTACGCATCACACCTTCCTCTTGGGGTTCCCAACGGACGCGTGCTGTACGCGTATCAGACTGCGATATTTACATTAGTTGAAACACAAAATCCAATGAAAACCCAATGAAACCGAGTGATAAACGGTGGAAAATCCGTAGTAAAAAGCATCAAAATTTGGAGCTATCAATTGTCATCATCGAGCACAAGTGGAATGCGCAACGGTAAGGTTTGTCCTTGATAGGTTTTCTTTCTTACCGGTCTCGTGATTTAGTTGGGAGACCGGTTTATAGGTTAGTTGTCGTACTATCAAGAGGGCTCTTGAGTGAGTAACTCGATCATATCATTTGGAGAGAGCTCAAAGCTCTGCATACTTGCATCATATTTCTTGGTTATTATTTGGATCTTATCCATGTGGTGATTTAGAGCTTGTGGTTATTTCCATATCAAGCTCTAGTTCATCGAAAACGGATTCCGCATGAATCACTTATTGTGTTTTCGATATTGGAGTTTTTCTCGCTTTCTCGTATTGATAGGTTTCACTCTAAAATCCATAGAAAAGTCTACCCCACTTGTTCTTAAGTTTTTCACTCTTTGTGGGGGTATCTCTTGTCGTCCTTTTTACAACAAAAATAGTTTCACCTAAATCCGAGTTTCATAACTCAAGTTGTTGCATTTTCCATATTGGAGGTTTTACCGGTTTGTCTTTTATAGAAAGGTAAAATCTTTATTCATTTGTTTCTATCCTCCCTTGCTGGGCTATGATGTTTCTACGCATATTGTTGTAGAGCTCGTTGTTGTGATTTCAACGAGCCCAAGATCTTCGAAATCGGAGTCCACACGTAAAAGTTCTTAAGGTTTTTGTATCGGGTGGCACTGCCGCCCGGAGAGGGCCGGCACCACCGGCCAGGCACGTTTTTGACCATAACAAACCGTTTTCTTGGGACCTATTTAAGGGGTCTTCTTCCCTAAAGGTTTCCCAACTTTTTGAGCTCGTTTTTGCCCCCATTGTTAACCTTCTTTAAGCTTGCTATATTCCTCTCCCTCCAATGAATCTTGCATCCATTTGAGAGAAAAGATAGAGGATATCTAGATCTACATCTTGATCAATCAAATCCCTCTCTTTGTGAGAGGAACCACCTAGATCTAGATCTTGGAGAAACTTGGAGTTTTTGTGGATTTCATTTGTTTTTCCTCTCTTATTCCCCCAGTAGTTTTAGTAGCTTTGTTGGAATTTGAGAGTGAAGGATTGAAGCATCTTTTTGGTGTTCTTGCCATTTTGTTTGGTGCATCAGTTTGAGCTTTCCACGGTGATTTGTCGAAGTGAAAGTGAGGAGCTTGTTACTCTTGGGTTCTTGGAACCCTAGACGGCTTTTAGGCCTTTGTGGTGATTTCTTGGGAGCCTCCAATTAAGTTGTGGATGTGTGCCCGAGCTTTGTGTATGGTCTGGTTTCCGCCTCGAAGGAAATCCCTTAGTGGAACCGTGACCCAGGCCTTTTGTGGGAGGGTCACCGGAGAATAAGGTGAGGCCTTTGTGGCGCTCGGTGTGTACGAAAAAAATAGCGCGCTATTTAAAATAGCGTGGGCTTGGAAAAAACGCTATAGCCGCTATAGCGTGCTAATAGCGCGCTATTTTTCAAAATAGCGTTTAGCAAAAAAGTATGAAAAATCAATGTTTTCAGCAGCTATATAAGATTATAATCATAGATATAACAGCTAAAAAAGCCCAGATATAGAATTCTGCAGCCAAACATCAAGTAACATAGTCCATAAGTGCATTATTAGTTACATAGTCGAAGTTGAAGTTCAACATGGAAGCATAAAGTAACATAGTCCACAAGTCCAGAACACAAACAACAGTTTAACAAATACGAAATAGACAACATGGCAGCATACAATGACTTAATCAGATAAAGAAGATGAATTGACATCATCATCCGAATCTGTAGAAGAAATTGCAGATTGGAGGTCATCATCATGGAATACTGGGAGTAATTTCTTCTTTCTAGGCCGCTGAACTTTTTTTCTTTTTAATGCAGCACCGCGAGCTCTTGTTTGCAGTGATGTTGGTTCTTCTTGTTGAACTTCAACATGTTCATCTTCAGGTTCATCTGCATTTTGCACAACTTCAGGCACAATGCCTGTGATCCACTCATTATGCTCATTTTCTACAGCATCTGCATAAGTTGTGTCCTCAATAAGATCCCTGTCTTGTTTCATCATTCTCCTTTGGTCTAGTTGGGAGTTAGCCTTGATAAAGACAAGATCTCTCATCTTGTCATGAAGCAGCCTATTGCGTCTCTTAGTGTGAACCTGGTAGCAAGTAACACGTGTAAATAACCACTGCTATTGCTATGTTGGTTTTCAGCAACACATGTAAATAAGAACAAGCTAATTTTGTACTAATTCTACTAGTATGATCAAGCAGAGAAGCAAGCAAATGTTCTAGCTACAGTTTGAGCAAAATCGACATGACCTTGCAACAAATACATTGTCCGGAAGACCAGAACAGATTACAAAAACAACTACATGTATGCAGTAGCTAGCTGGTGCTATAAAAGGATATGCAGTAGTCTTCTCTAAACGTACCAGGTAACAAAACAAGTGAGAAACAGAAATTTTGCTAACCTGCTGAAAGACACTAAAGTTCCTCTCACAAGCAGAGGAGCTGCATGTCAAACTCAAAATCCGCATCGCCAATATCCTGAGATTTGGTGCGCTTGACCCATGGTTGGACCACCATTTAGCTACATTATACATTAACAAGTAAAGTAAGTAACCAGAATAAAGCTACATAAGTATAAACAAAGTGACACATGTAAATAAGCACCTGGGTCGAAGCTTTTGTTTCTCCGCTGCCTTTTAGCACTGACTCTTCCGAATGAACCTTCTTCATCTTGATATGCCTGAATCTCCTCCGTCATTGTGTCAATTTTCTTACCATCTGAAACCATTTTCTCCAAGCAAGCAACAAGCCCATCCTTAAATGTTCCATCTAACTCAATGTTCAGCTTGTTTTCATAGTAGTAGTATGGATTTAAGAAATATCCAGCTCTATGTAGTGGCCCCTTTAGTTTCCTGTCCCATCTTTTATCCACAATATCCAAGCACTTCCCGAAAGTTAGTCTCATGCTCATCATTTTCAAACCAGGCAGCAATCTCTTTCTTTGCATCCAAAAAGGATCCATATATGAATCCCATAGCTGGTATGTCACTGTCCATTCTCCGGAGTAAATTAGCCAAAGGCTCAAAGAACTTGACAGCAATATCGACTCCTACCCAAAAACTATCAGAGCGAATACTTCGTTTTGCATCTCGGCCTTTCACCTTTTTGCAGTACCCCATTTCTTTCATCTGATCTGATCTAAATAACTTCAGCAAATCCTTTTTGTTGTCCAGCAAGCTCTTCAAGTTCAGGTATGCTGTTGCAAACCCTGTAATGCCCGTCCTCACCAGATCTCTGCCAAGGAATTCCCTCATTAGGGACAAAACTCTAGTGTGAGCATAAAGGAATACTGTGACAGATCTTGCGTGTGTAATTATTACGTCAACTGCTGGAAGCTTGCCAATATCCTCTAACATCAAATCAATAGAGTGGGCAGCACAACCATTCCAAAATCTATTTGGGCGTTTTGCTTTCAGCAATGTTGATGCTGCTTGATTCACACTTGCATTGTCAGTTACCACTTGAACTACATGCTTCTCACCAACCTCCTCTATGCAACAATCAACAAGTTCAAATATATATTTTCCATCTTTCTTCATAGCTGAACAGTCGACAGAATCAAGAAAGACCACACCATATGCACTGTGAACTACAAGATTCATGACTCCACTTCCTCTTATGTCAGTCCATGCGTCAGTCATTATTGTACATCCAGTAAGCTCCCAACACTGCCTATGCGCCTTGAAAGATTCCTCTACTCTTCTCTTCCTCTTCTTCAAAATTGGCCCACCCATTTCATAAGGAGTAGGACCGTCCAGATCCTCGCCATATTGTCCAATGGATTGCAGCATGAGGTCAAAGCTTGGAAGAGTCACTGCATTGAAAGGAATGCAAGCTTCATAGAACCACTGGCTTATGTACTCGCAAGCACGAGCCCTTTTCTTCTCTCTACTCTCAGTTGTGAGCTTTGACTGGACATCCTCAGCTCGTTTCCTCTTCCTTGCGGCTACAACATCTTCAGGTGTTACTTCAAAGAACTTGTCCATAGGACCACTTGAGGTTTTTGATTTTTGTCTTGCTGCTCTTGATGGCTTAAGCACCACTGAAGTATTTTTTTAACCCCTCTTCATCACTTGAACCTTGTTCTTCCCCCTCTGAGTGGCTCAAGTCCACCGAACATCTCCGCCTCTTCTGCTCCACAACCATGGCTGCCCTTTTATCACCCTTCTGAGCCAAATACTGAAGTATTTCCTCTTTCACATCTTCTGGCACTTTCTCGCATGTACTAATACCAGAATTTGGAACGCAAGCAAGATGAGCCTTGATTCGAGTAGTGCCATTGGCGGACACATGACCGCAGAAAATGCAAGCAAGAACATTCTTCTTGTTGGTGTCCGCAGGCTTGCAATACTTCCATGCTGGATCTTTTGATCTGGCAACAACCTCTGATGGCTGATGTGCTGCTGTCGATGCTGTGCTTGATGCGCCAGCACCTACATTCAGACAATCATAGAAAGAAAGTTATGTATTTTGTAAATGACATATTGTTTATGCAAAGCATAATTTGTAAATGGCAAGTAAATTTGTAAACAACATAGCTCAAATCAGTGGACCTAATCATGCTCATCAAATCCATCTAAGCTAGTTACATACTTACATTAGCTTCTACATACCGTACAGTACAGTACTTCTAAAATCCATCTAAAATCCTCAATCAAGCCATCTTAGTATTCGTTACAGGATGTTCCGATTTCACCGATGCCATGTTCTGTACAAGCAATGATTTACACTCAATGCAGAATGTTCTGTTCCTTCTTTGCTATGCCTCTTTACATTGATTTGATTTAAATATCATGGATGGATTTTGATGGCTAATCTGTGTGTGCCTTGTGGTGGGTCGCAAGTGTTCAACAGGAATTTAGTAGGAGGAGTTGAAGCTCTTACCTTGAGGCTGAGTTGCAGGCGTCTGGGTTGACATCAGGTGATGCCGTGCTGGGACCTGGGAGGGGATCACCTTGAGGCTGAGTCGGCGACGGCTTGAAGGAGGCAGGGAGGCGGTCACCGTAGGGGTGCGGACTGGGGAGATACGGAGAACGACGCACACCTTGTCGACGAAGGAGGAGTGGAGGACTCGACGGTGGAGGCGATTCCAGGCGGAGCCGCCGCAGTCACCGTCGCGCAGCCACCATCGCCGTCGCGCCGTCACCAGGTGATTTCAGAGCGATGGGTGGAGAAGAGGAGAAGTGGGGTGGGTGATGCGGTTAGGGTTGGGTAGGTTTGGGCCACAATGAGAAAAGGGCTGCTGAAAATCTACGGGGAAAATACCGCCGCTACGACGTAAACCTAAATAGCGTGCATAGCGCCGTAAATAGCGTGAATAGCGCCGTAGCGCCTCTAGAATGCATAGCGTAGCGTCCAGCTTCAGAAAACGCTATAGCGGCGCTAATAGCGGCAAATAGCGCGCTATTTTTTTCGTTGTGTACCACATCTTGGGGTGAGGCCTTTGTGGCGTTGGTGTGCATCGAGTAACCACACCTCAAGGTGAGGCCTCTTGTGGCATTCGGAAGCACTAAGCCACCGCACCTCTCCAATAGAGATTATCACTCGCAAGAGTGTGACATTCGGGATAAATCATCGTCTCCTGCGTGCCTCGGTTATCTCTATACCCGAGCTCTTTACTTATGCACTTTACTTTCTGATAGCCTTCGTGCTTGAAGTTATATATATCTTGCTATCACATAGTTTCTTATTTTTCTTAGCATAAATTGTTGGTGATAATAGGTGAACTATAGTAAATTGGTATTGGGCTTGACAAAGTAAATACTAGTTTTATTCCGCATTTGTTAAGCCCATCTAGGAAAAGTTTTTAACCGCCTATTCACCCTCCCTCTAGGAGGCATATGTGTCCTTTCAAGTATGTATGCCAAAGGATCAAGGAGGTTTAGGGATTCTAGACCTGGAAATAATGAATATTGATTTAGTATCTAAATGGCTATGGAAATTGTTTAATGAGAATGGAATATGGCAAATAATTCTTAGAAAGAAATATCTCCAAAAACAAAACCTCTGCTAGGCGGTGGCAAAAAATGGGGACTCCCATTTCTAGCAAGATTTAATGGAGATTAAACATCTTTTCTGGAAATGTTGTCGAGTGCAGGTTGGTGACGGGGGGAGGACAAGTTTCTGGGAAGATCACTGGATAGGTACATCTTGCCTAGCCAAGATTTTCCCTAGGCCTTTCTCTTTCTATAAATAGGAATGTGACAGTTCAAGATGTATCTGATAAAGGGGTAAATGGGCTCAGGTTCAGGAGAGCAATGGTGGGAGTGCTTCGAGAACAATGTGATACATTAAAAATGCTAGAAAGTGTAGCTCTAAAAGATGAACCTGATAGGTTAATATGGAAGTTAACAAATTTAGGCTCTTTCTCATTTAAATCTTTTTACTCAGCAATGCAATTCAATGGAGTGGTCCCTTGCAAATTTATGTGGAAAGTCAAGATACCTCTCAGAATAAAAACTTTCTTGTGGTTAATGCTTAAAGGGATCATTTTGACAAAAGATGTTCTTATACTGAGGGGAGGAAAGTGTGAGAGGCAATGTATTTTCTGTGGATGCAATGAGACTATTACACATCTCTTTTTTCACTGCCCCTAGCTAGATACATTTGGAATGTGGTTAGTTGTACTTTTGGTTTAAATTTCCAATTTGAATGAGCTGACCAATGTATTTCGATTTGGTTAAAAGGTTCCGGGAAAAAAAAGGAAAATGCTTGTTGTGGGGATTGCTGCTATAATATGGAGTATCTGGAAGACAAGGAGCCCAGCCTGTTTTGAGAAAAAATGGCCTGGTGAACCTTGTGTAGTTATTTTCAAGATTTGCCACTATATTAACTGTTGGAGTTCTTTGAAGGTGAAGGAGGATGTTAAGGACCGGCTGGTTTTCTGCGCTAAGTTACTGGAGAAAGTTGCGAAGGACATGTTTGAAGCGAGGAGATGTTGGACACCTTGGATTCCAAGACTGGCGATGTGAAAAAGGAGGAAAAATAAAAGAAGGGAGGAGTAAGAAGATGTGCAAAGGGGGGCATTCTGGTGGCTTTTGGTTTTAGCAGCAAGACCTTGTCTGGTGTTGAGGTGGAAGGGAAGGAGTAAAAAGCTGAGCTCTTCTTGTTAGGTTCCCAGTTTCCTTTTTTTTCGTTTTCGCTAGCTGTGCCTATTGTTTAACAATCCCAGTAGTGATCAGGATGAAAAAAGGGACTCCCCAGGAGACTTATGTGCTTTGTTTGTTGCGTTTTATGTGCTATAAAGGTGGAACTATGTAGAATGCTCATTTCGCTAATGAAATCGGGGACATTATCTCTTCGATCTAAAAAGAACTTATATTTAAATTCACGTAGGTTTCCTTCCCAGTCACTACAGAACCAGACAAGGTCACTACCAGTAAACCCAACAGCTGAGGTCGATTGGTAAGCAAATTGACCGCTTAATAATCAAAACCAATATTTAGATGAATCTCTTATTTTGGGGAGTAATGATGGGCCACCGTTTCGTCAGTTGGGTGGAGAATCTGGAACCATAGGACCTTTCTGCAAAGCATATTGGGCTTCTTCACATAAGAAGTGCCCCGAGCCCATCATAAGCAAGGGAGGTGAACTATAGGTAGCTGCATTCAAAAGGTGCAAATAGATATTTCGATATATATCCTCTAAAGTTTTAAAATCACCTTGGGTCCTTTTTGTGATTTGAGGATTATCTTTAAGTGAAAATTATGTAGTTCCTAAAATATGTTCAATGGCATATTTATAAAAGTTGAAATGACACGCCCTTCAGTATCTAGAATGCCTAAAAAATCATGTATATATGATTATTTGTTCACTCAATATTTTGAAATTTTCATTACGCAAATATGTTCAACAACATATAAAAAATCCAAAAAGTTACAATCCTTTTGATATCAAGCATTTAATAAAACATGTATATTAAATTATTTGCTCACTAAATTTTCAACTGTTCAAAGAAAGTTTCTTAGCACATAAGAAAAATATTGGCCGAGCAAGTAATAATTTTTCATAATAAATAACTTTCATGCATAGTTTTTGAAGAAAATATGGTCAGCCCACATTAAATATGTTCATTTACATAATAAAATATTCACGACACTTGTTTCAAATGTAACAATCGCATGCAAGAGAAGGGGCAGAACTAGAGACACAGTCACGCTGATTCGCCTCTATACAATTTCTACATATGCAGCCTTGCTAGCTTAAATTATGGCCTCCCTAATGCACTACTCTATGTCTAACTTGATGCACATGCCTTATTAAGCTCATAAGTGTGACTATATTTTTGTTTGACCCTAATGCACAAGCACCAGATACACCCTATTGAGATCTGCCCCGGTGCAAGAGTAACCAGTAAACAAGCTATCATTATTGTAAGCGCATGTAATAGAGAGAGGATGTAAATTGCCAACGGAGGGCACCCAAAGATAATGAGGTTTCTCACTCCGACCGGTGGGCGAGGCCCGACAAACCATGGACAATATCAATCCGGAATTTGACAACCGGCATATCCGCGACCAGACGATGCTAAGAGGAATTCTCATCACCGTGACGGAGGACATGCTCGCCCACACCATGTACGCCATCATGCACCGCTCACTGGGATTGTCAAGTTGCATCACTTGGAAGCCTAGAGAGAACTTCAACTCTCCCATCATGAACATCACATTGTGCTAAGGCCCCAAAGGACCAGCGCGGGAGAGCAGTAGATATCGTCCATGAAGAGAAGCGTAGACCAAAAGGAACACAGATCAAATATAGCGAGATCTGCCCGGGACAAACCTCCACACGCCCTCCGGTGATGCTAGACGCATCATTGAAACGGGTGCTAGACGTGGAGAACTTTATTTCATCTTTAGCGAGTCGCCACCATCACACCTTCCCGAGTAGAACTCAAATCCTGAACAGAGCGAGACAAAAAAAAGTAAACCTACCGCCGACAAGAACAAGGATCCACCCTGCCTCCATGGCCCTAAGGCCACATGAGACGAGGAAGATCGGCGTCGGTGCCGGCAGGAGGCAGGGAGATCTAGTCGCCTCTATCTCTCTCTTGAAGGAAGGGGTTGTAGATAGATGAGATAACTTAGGTATGGGGTGTTTAACCGCGCAAACTCTAACTACTCCTAAAATTTGTATCTATGGTGTAAGCCGGCAAGTCTATATAATAGATGACCCGATAATTATTTTGGTCATCCTAACCTAATCTACCCATCTTTCTATTTCTCTGAAATCAGTAGTTCATGTTTCCGCGAACTTGTAACTTTACAAAAGTGTTGCAGGTATTTTTTTACAATTGTTTAAGACACACTTGACTATAAATTTAGATGGGAGTGACAGCCTTGATTTGGCCATTACATCCATGCGCTTAAATTATGAATAATTTGTCCATTTTTTTGATCTACCCATCTTAGTGCTGACCGAGGAAAAGAGTCTCTACGTGCCGATCAAATTGTGTTCACAAGCTCCGGCAGGAACCAGGAGTGACCCCTCCCTCAAATTGGTATCTTCACGATATTAATATATTCCCTTTATCAAAAAAAAGGAGTGACCCCTCCTAAGCAACAAGAGAACTTTTTTTTGTTGACCCTAAAGAGAACAATTTGGCAACAACTCAAAAGATTTAAGTTTTATGTGCCATGGAGGACACCGATCGCATAGAATTCAGCATGATGTTTAGAGACCATTTGTACTCTTTTTTGTTGGCTAGTTTATGTTGCAACTTCGTGCGATCCATGAGATGTAATATTTTAACACTACAATTTTGCAGTAAATAAGGCCGTGTGCATCATTTTGTGTGATCACTTTGATGCGGAAGCTCCCCATTTCGAAAAAAAGTACCATGGAGGAAACGCTGCAACTCGGTTTAAAAAAAACGCTGCAACTCGGTTTGGTTCTAGTCTCCTCCACACACTCTGCTGATCTTGAGCAGCCCCGAGAGCACACCATTCATGTCGGGCCGGTCAGCGGGCTCGAACGCGGCGCACCAGGCGGCCAGGCTCAGCGCGTCGGCAGCGGCGGACAGGTCGGCCTCGGTGCCCACCTTCATGCCAGGGTCCAGGACGCCGGCGACATCCTCGAGGCCCCTCGACAGCGTGTTGCCGACGAGCTGCTGCAGCGTCATCGGCACGCCGTCCTCCTCTATGTTCCCCGTCGGCCTCCGCTTGGTGAACAGCTCCATGATCAGGATCCCGAAGCTGAACACGTCCGCCTTTGGCGATACGCTCCTCATGTACGCCAGCTCTGCATCGCACGAGACAAGAAAATGTTCAGCTTCCCTGGGCAGTGAACAACCTGCAGAAAATCCCCACTGAAATGGTACGTGGACATTGAAATTGTTGACTGACTGTACCTGGTGCCATGTATCCGACGGTGCCGCGGAACGCCGACGACGAGGCCGCCGACTCGGGCGCCGCCGCGTCTGTCAGGTGGACGCCCTGCATCCGTGCGGTGCCGAAGTCGCTGACGCGCGCCTCCCACTCGCCGTCCAGCAGGACGTTCGACGGCTTGACGTCGCAATGCACGATGGGGAACCCGTAGCCGGAGTGCAGGTACACGAGCCCGTGCGCCACGGAGATGCACACGCGCAGCCGCTCCACCACCGTCCACCGCGGCGCGTCGGGGCCGTGGATCGCGCCGTCCAGGTCGCCGTTGTCCATGTACTCGAGCACCAGGGCCTTCATCCTGCCGGATTCCCACGCGTACCCGACCACCCGTGCCAGGTTCTTGTGCTTCAGGCGGCTCAGTGTCGCGAGCTCCCTAAGGAAGCTCTTGTCGGACAAGGCCGGGAACTGCTTCAGGTTGAGCCGCTTCACGGCGACGACCGTGCCCTCGGGCTCGACGAGCACGCCCTTGTAGACCGTGCTCAGGCTACTGCTCCCGATCACGTTACCTTCGTCGAACGAGCTGGTGGCTGCGGCCAGTTCGCCGCACGTGAACCTCCTCAGCTCCGGCACCACGAAGGCCTCTGACAGATGACCGGAGCCATCTGACCCGACCCTCTTCTTCTTGTACCTCCGGTAGCCAACGAGTAGAATCGCCACGAGTAAAAGTAGCAGCAGCAAGGATAGCACCAAAAGCGTGACGAGTATCTTCACCCCTGTCCGCGAGAACCACCGCTTCCCCAAGCCGGCGGCCTTGCAGGGCCCGAGGAGCTTCCACCCGCACAGGCCCGCATTGCCCTGCAGGCTCGACATGCCCAGGTTCCTGAACAAGCCGGCGTTCGGCACGGGCCCCTCGAGGTGGTTTGACGAGAGGTTGAGATCCCTCAGGTTCGTCAGGTTTGCTAGCGCCGGTGGTATGGCCCCGCCGAGCGCGTTGCTCGACATGTCCAGCGTCCGTAGGTGCTTCAGCTCGGCGATATCGGAGTGGATCTCTCCGTCGAGGCTGTTGTGGGAGACGTTGAGGCTCGTCAGGAGATCCAGCTGCGGGAAGAGGCCGGCTGGAAGGGCGCCGGTCAGATTGTTGGCGGAGAGGTCGAGCGAGAACAGATTCTTGCAGCCCTCAAGTGCAGCCGGGATGCCACCGGAGAGCTGGTTGTTCGACAGGTCGATGGCTTGGACCATTGTGAGGCCGCCGATCTGCTGCGGGATCGGGCCCGTGAACGCGTTGTTCGACAGGTTCAGGTATATCTGAAGGGTGCTCATATTGGCGATCATCGCGCCAGGGATCGCGCCGGAGAGGCGGTTGTGGGAGAGGTCAAGCGTGATCAGCTGGTCGTGGCCACCGAGCCCAGCCGGGAATGTGCCGTTCAGCATATTGTTCGACAGGTCGAGGATTGAGAGCGAACGGAGGTTGGACACCGCGGAAGGAATCGGGCCGGCGAACCTGTTCGACGCGACGTCGAGTGTGATGAGCTGCCGGAGCTCAAAGAGCTCGTCCGGCAAAACGCCGTCTAGGCGGTTCTGCGCCAGGTCGAGCACCTGAAGGGAGGCCGACAGGTTGGAGATATTCGCCGGGACGCGGCCGGCGAACCGGTTCCTCCCGAGCTTCAGGTCGATGAGGTTCGTCAGGTTGCCGATCTCTGCCGGTATGGTTCCCGAAAGAGCGTTCCCTTGCAGGTGCAGATATCTGAGCTCGCCAAGCTCGCCGACGCGATGGCTCAGTCCGCCGGTAAATCTGTTCTCTGCCAGGTCCAGCGTGCGCAGGCTGCCACAGTCAAACAGGTCCTCCGGTATGTCTCCGGCCAGCGAGTTGGCACCCACCGACAAGAATGCAAGGCCCTGTAACCGGCCAAGTCCAGCAGGCAAGTGTCCCGAGAACTCGTTGTACGCCAAACTGGCGTTGGTGAGCAACGTGCAGTTGACGATGCTCGCCGGAATCGGGCCGGAGAGCGAGTTATCTCCGATGATGAGCTTCTGGAGATTCTGGAGCGACCCGATGTTCTCCGGCAGCGGGCCGGACAGGTTGTTGAGGCTGAGCGACAGGTACGTCAGGTTGACAAGGCTCGTCAGAGAAGGCGGAATCGTCCCGGTGAGCTGGTTGGCGTGGAGCATGAGTGATTGGAGCGACCGGAGCTCACCGAGCTCCGGCGGGATTGAGCCGGTCAATTTGTTCTGCGAGAGCTGGAGCGCCACCAGAGACTTGCACCGCCCGAGTGAGCTCGGGATCGTCGACGAGAGCGCGTTGTCGTACAGGCGCAGCCCCTTCAGGTTCGCGAGCTCGCCCAGCTCGCTAGGGATCGCGCCCGTGAACCGGTTGCTGTATATGTTGAGCAGCGTCAGGTTCTTGCACCGGCCGAGCCCCGGCGGTATTTCGCCGGAGAAGCTGTTCTGGAACAGCTGGACGATCCAGAGGTGCGAGAATTCCCCAATCTCAGGCGGAAGCGGGCCGGACAAGTTATTCCCGCTGAGGTCCAGCGTCTTGAGTTTCGTGAGCTTCGCGAAGGACGGCGGCAGCTCGCCGTGGAGATTGTTCATGTACGTCTGGAATATCTCGAGGTTGGAGAGGTCGCCGACGCAGGAGGGGATTTCGCCGGTGAGGTTGTTGAACTCGAGGCCGAGCGCCCACATCGCGGAGCAGTTGCAGAGGCGGCTGGGGATTTCGCCGCTGAGGGAGTTGTTGGAGAGGTCCAGCAGCTGCAGGCTGCCCAGGTCGCCGAGCTCCGGCGGGATGCCCCCGGTGAATCCGTTCACGGTGAGGATGAGCCCCTCGAGCTCGCGGAGCCGGCCGAGCTGCGGCGGGATGGGGCCGGCGAAGGCGTTGGAGGTGAGGTCGAGGACCTGGAGCGTGGAGATGTTGGCGAGGAACGGCGTGAGCGTGCCCCGGAGCCCGGTCTCGAGCAGCTGGATGGACGTGACGCGGCCCGCTCCGTCGCAGGCGATGCCGGTCCAGTTGCAGTGCCGCGGCACGCCGCCTGCCCGCACCGTCCAGTCGGACAGCGTGCCGAGCGGGTCATCGACGACGCCCTTCTTGAATTCCAGCAAAGCCTCCAGCTGCACGGCCCGCACCGACGCACCCGCCACGCCGGCGGCCGAGGCCGGCGCCGGAACGAGCAATGCCAGGGCCACTAACACCGCGAGAACGGGCAGCAGTAGTACTGCTGAAGTAGAACCAGTGCCACTACAGAGCACCATTTCACGTGCAATTTTAATCCTCCTACACATTCGATGGAATCAATCGCAAACGGAGGCGCTTATAAGGAAAACATGGAGCCGTCGCGTCGGAGTGGACTGTGGAGTCAATGCGCGGCTGAGCGGCGCGTCAACTGGAGAAGAAAGAGACCAGTTTGACTCGAAATCTGGCGGGAAGTTCAGCAAGGGGGACGAGGAGGCGGGACCAATGGGGCCATGCCGGCGACGTCCCGTTCCTGCCGACATGGCCGTAAGTACTCATGAATGATTAGTACCAGGAAATGGTTTTGTACCAAACGGCCTCATCCGGCCGCTCTCTGACCAGTGCTGCCACGGAGAAGGGCATTACCACTATTTCTCCGCGGGTTATAAAATGGTCTGCTTTGTCTATTTTGTTTTACAAAAAAAATCCACCAATCTATAGATAATTGTCAACAATAGTACAAAAAGTCTAAAAATGAAAAAATTACAAATAAATTCTTGGACAACCTAGCGAAGACTACGAGCACTAGACTAAGCCGAAGGCGCGCCATCATCCTCGCCCTTCCTTCACAGGAGTTGAGCAAAACTTGTCGTACACTTTCTGTCGACGCTAGAGGTCCCGCCATAAGAGCATCTCCAGCCGTCTCCCCGGGAAGGCCCCCAAGACACCTTTTATCATCCGGATGGACGAAAACGGCCCAGTCGCGGCCCCGGGTCCTCGTTTTCCCCCGGATTAGGCCTTTCATCTGTCCGGCGAACCCAGGCCATCCCCGGGTCCCCGGGGAGCGCCCGGGGACTCCGGACGAGAGAAATGCGCGGGAACCGTCTGGTGGCCCCGACCTGTCGGCGACAAAGGCATGGGTTCTACAGCAATACCCTCGTCTTCCCGATATACGACACGCGTGCGTTTGGGGGAAAATTTGTAATTCTACGGTAATACCCTCGGTCGAAAGAAAGATTTGAACAAACTAAGTGGTGCAACATAGATAAATTATATATAAAACTTCGAATAAACATAAAAATTACATATAAAAACTTTAAAACAAACTTAAACTACTTCTTCTTCTTAGATGGCCTCGCCACATCGTCGTGGCGAAGGTGAGTCCTCCTCATCGTCGAAGGTGCTCGCCGGCTGCGCCTTCGCCCGGGCCGCCACGTCCTCAGCATCTTCCTTTTCCTCTTCCTCTTCCTCCTCCTCCTCGGCCTCTTCATCGGCCTGCTCCTCGGCCTCTTCCTCGGCCTGCTCCTCGGCCTCTTCGTCCTCCTCCTCGTCGTCATCCCATTCCTCCTCGCTGGCCGGCGGCGGGGAATCGTCGTTGTTGGACGATGCAGCTCGATCCCACCAATGGCGCCATCTAGGCGGCTTCCCCTCGTTGTCGGTGTCCGATGGCCAAGAGAGATCGCTCATGGTGGCAGAGGATGGTGAGGAGAAAAGAGATGAATGGCGTCGGCCGTCGGAAACCGTATATGCAGTTCTATCAATGAAGAGAGCGACGGTTGCTCTTCCGTGGAGTTCGTGCTCCATTACGGCGGCGTCGAGGCCACTTCGACTGTTCCCGACGAGGCGTTTGGCCTCCCCAGACCACTTCGCGAACCATTACGGCGGTTCAATGCGTCGAGATCACTCCGACGGTTGCCCTTCCCGGCGACTGCACCGTCGCTATGCACGCGGTGGGTAAGCGTCAGAAGGTGACCATGGACTCGCCGCTAGGAAAATGGGCCTCCCAGACCAAAAAAAAATACATCCATCCGGCGCTAAATAGCGCCGGAGTTTCAGCCTGGGGAGCCTAACGGCTGGGGATGCTTTAATGGGGATAGGACGAAGATCTTATTCTGACTTTAGGATGGAACCGCCGCCTCCTCCCAAAGGCTAGAGGCCGTGGTTCATCGCACCTCCAAAGCCACCGAAGGCGGGACGGACCAATGGCGACAAAGTTTAATACATTTGCAAGTTTATTTGCTTTTGTTGGCTAGTCAGAGTTCAGTGAAATCTCAAGCGAATGTCTGAAGAAAAACATGGCCAGATTCAGATTGTCAGGCAAGTTGGCTCTTAAATTCTGAATCCAGCGTGCTGGCTGTCCTAGGTTTTGTCGCAATATCCGGATCATTGTGGCTGCTCATCCGTGGCCAATGTCGAGCATAGAACGCGTGTGAATAGATTAAGCCGTTTTGCATCCTCCACGTAGGCAACACGCCGACTTCGCAAAATTACAAGTGGCCGAATTCAGATCAATGCATGTGTAGCTAGAAAACAGTACAGTGAGTCGGACTCACGGTCCGCCTCCGTACCAAGTTGCCGACTGGAATGTTGATTGCCCCCACCAGACGTGTTTCTACGCTTCTTTGACTTCTACATCATCTTATTATAGACGTTTATTGTATTTGGAAATTTGTTTCAACGGGTTTCATTGACTTTCAGAACATCAATCCGTACGAATTTCCACAAGCATCATTTGCACAACATTTCACGAAAAATACTTGATTTCCATAAATTAAAGTCGTATAGGATGTTCTTATGTCAAATTCGGCACGTTGAGTTGTCCGACGTCTCCGTGTTGAGATTTGTGCAAAGTTTATGTAAATCAAGATTATACTGGACAACTATATAGCACCATATTGTTCGTAAATTTAATTTGGCTCCCTTGTACATAACTACATATGCCCCCCCCCCCCCCTCCCCCCTCCTCCACTTAGGTGAGGTAAAAGAACATAGAAAATCGGACTTTGTGCTAATTAAAGGTGGCAAGAGTTGAGCCTTGGCGCATCTTGTTGGGGCGTAGCTACTCCATCTATCATACATACATGACTTACGGAACCTAAAAATACAAGAAAATCCCGGCTTTTCCTTCGTTTTCCTAAACGGCTAATCTGTTGATTGTGACTTTGCATATCGAGCTTTATATTTTACAAACACCAATCCTTGCCCTTGCTTCGAGAGGTTTCACAAATGTTTCGTTGAGATTTCACACATATTTTATAATGGATGTAGCAAGTAAGGCCTAGTTTGGCAACAAAGTTTATTGAAAAACAAAGTACTACAAAACCGTAGTGTTTTAGTGTTGGGCAAAGGAATACTTCATTTTCTTGAAACCACAGTTTTTTAACATTTTGGCAAAAAACACGGAGATGTTTGGCAAGTGATGCTTTACTGTGGTTTTGACGCATGGAAAATCAAGTTTTGCCCAATAGTGTAGCTGCAATGGCCGTTGCATGAGTTTATGCATGGTTGAATGTAACTATAAAAAGTAAAACATATTCTTTATTTAGGTTTTCAGAACAGGCTTCACAAAATTTTCAATGAAACCTCCTTAGAGGGACTCCGGGTTGATTTTAATAAATAATAAGGGTTACTTATTTGACAAATATGATCGAACGGAAGGGTTGCCATGATCAGCTGGTACCTTCATCCAGCGCTAATATTTGCATAGCCCGTCCTTGGTCCTCAGATGCTTCTGAGGGAATAACAGGAGCATGCAGAGGAGAATCTTCTCTCAATTATCACATTTACTTGTAGGATGGAATCGAAAAGAATCTAAGTTGTTGGAGGGGTAACAGTTTATTATGTGTGCCCATCTCAATCTCATTAACTTGGTGCTCTAATGCATGCCTATGCTTATTAGTTACCTATGGGTGCGCGTTAGAGATTTCAAATTTGGTTTTTATTGCTCACACCTTTTTCTTTGTAAAAAGTGATATTTATAATAAAAATATGTATAAACTTGTTGAATATGCATTGCATGCGGGCCTGCAGAACGATTGGGCTTGAG
This sequence comes from Lolium rigidum, assembly GCF_022539505.1. Taxonomy (NCBI): domain Eukaryota; kingdom Viridiplantae; phylum Streptophyta; class Magnoliopsida; order Poales; family Poaceae; genus Lolium; species Lolium rigidum. The sequence continues at coordinate 51,879,466 of NC_061514.1, read as the reverse complement.
GTACAAGATTTCCAGTGATGTTTTTGATTGAATAATCATTCATGCTTATAAACAAGGATGGGGTATTGTAAGAGCTTCCTGGAAATAAATATTTCAGGATTAATCTTTGTCAGCGATTACTTGAAATGCAAGGGAAACTCATTTTTAGGCCGGTCTTATGGAAGAGGGACTGCTTTTTCTTCAGTTTGGTTCTTTGAAGTTCTTATTCCCTACTCTTTAGAACATTACCTGACATTGAAAACATTACATGGATGGTGGCTTTGGAACAGATGATCCAAACATTGAGTTTAGGCATGCACAATTTAGGACTAAATTGATAGGTGTGAATGTGCTTTGTTATAATTTAGCGAATCTGCATTTGAATTATGCAAGGGGTGTCTTTAGATGTAATATTAATCAGACTCGGGTGCTCACAATTAGCTCAATGTACAAGTCTTTGGATATGAGTTTGTGACTGGTTTACATAGTTGCACTAAGCACATTTAAAAAATAAAAATGCCTTCTAATATGAAAGATATTCTACATCAACTGAGGTGTTCTTTTTTGTGTGAAGAATACTCGAGATTTTATTAGTCTACCACAGAATTACAATCAGCTAGCACTAGGTGTGATATAGTATCTGGAGTATGATGTACCCAACAGTCAGTACTTCCTCCAGTTCTACCCAAATTTGCTAAACTATGGGCAACCCTATTTTGATCTCGAGTAATTTTGACGCAACTTGCTTCACGAAGACTAATCAACCGCTTAACTTCCTCGAAAAGATGACCATACACTGATTTGTTGCGGTTATCCTCTCTCGCGGCCGACACCACCGATGCACAATCAGTTTGAATGATGATTGGTTCCTCCAGCCACATATGAGCTAGAGCTAAACCCTCCATCACCGCACTTACTTCCGCTTCCATGACATCATTGCAATGTTGTAGGCAACGGTGAGCTGAGAAGATAACTGACCCATTTGAGTCTCTCAGTAACATACCCCTTCCTTTCTCATCAAAAGAACCATCAACTGATAAAGCATTCCAGCCAGGGATGGGCTTTGTCCAAGGAGGGCTCATAGACCGTGTTGGGGCAACACTGGGCTGTACCGAAGTCACACATGGTCTCTTTCCCTTTGATTATTTCTATTACCGACTGTTTATTTCTTTTAACTAAATAGAATTTAGTTGATGCAGCTAGAATGGTAGTAAACCATATATGCATTGGGTGATCGACTATGAAACATCTCCTTAGTACAACTTCATCGGTGTGGCAGTTTTAATAGTTCAAATTGCATTTAGTTAAATCCTTCCTAAATTAATCACACATATGTTTGGTAATTAGTTACACGAGATCTGCTGTGGAAGATACACGCACTATGTTGGCCAATTTGGTTCTTTTATAAGAAAAGAAGTTCATATCCTTTCAGGTTATGTTCATTATGAACTGGTTGGAGTCTTGGTCCACGTTGCAACATAAGGAGCTCCAAGAGCACATATTTGGCGAGCGGTGCCATACTAGATCAAATTATCAACATCAGTGCGGCTTTATCAATAGAATTTGTAAATAACTAAGTTGTCAATGTTTTGATTTGTTGGGCTTAAGTCTTTACGCCAAGGTTTGTAGTAAACGAGTGGCGATGTTTGTCAGGCTTTATTTTCTAAAGATTTTTTCACTATGAATTGTGACGCAACATTCCCACATCAATTTATTCCTTCTCCAAAACAAAGTCTTATGTACAAAAAACAAAGGAAATAAAATAACGAACTACTTACATAATTACAAACCAAAATCTGATCACTCAAGGCAGCAGATTGTCTCTATGCTTTAATTTGATTTTATGCTGCAAATATGAAATGTCATGCACAAACTTGCGCTTCCACCTAGTGAAAGAGGGCCTTTCTTGTCGATTTTTTCCATTTCGCATGAGCCAAATATTCCAACATGCAATGATTAGAACCTCCATAAAGAACGGTTGTCTGAAGTTTCTAAAGAAATTTGGAGCTACGTGGATCAATAATTTGATGAAAACATAACTTAAGTTATCAATGTGTTAGTATATTGTTGCTTTTTCATTTTCGTTAACTAAGACCTTCCAATCTTGCATGAGGATGAAATACCCTGAGGAAGAAGTGAACTATAATTTCTCGGAAGACCCTGGCCAGTTTACTACACAACTTGGCTTCATTATACAAAGCATTATAGAAATAGACAAAGAAGTTGCATTGGATGATGGCGACAAGGAAACTAGGGTTCCATTTTTGATAGATGAGACTACTGTCCAGAAGAAGGGTTCTGAATTGGATGGATCCAAGATGGATACAGCTAACAAGAGCCAATGTAAAGCACATGAGATAATTAAAAAGGAAAAATCTAAGGAAGATATTGAGAAGTAGCTATCATTAAGGAATAAGAAGAATGAAGATCAACATGCAATGGATAGGTGTGAAGATATGGGGAAAAAACTTGGAGACTCTTCCATGTATCGAACTTCCCCACTATTTTTAATACTAAATATAGTTTCTTGTCTCATATTAATAATTGTATAGGTGTTAGCTTATTAAACAATTGTAATTAAGTACCTAGATATAATATGTATCTAGCGAATATTAGAAATGAGATGAGTAATAAGACTTACAGTGGTTAAAAAATTGATAGTTTTGACCCTAGGATTGTTTAGGATTTAGATTTTGATGATGTTGAGGAGGAAATATTGAATGATGAAGATGATGATTTTGATTCTACTATTAAACTCATGGCTTATTGCATAGAAATAGATCTAGTAGAGCCTCACCTTCTGCTTTTAGTGCGAGTTCTGAAATAAGATCTAGGAATGACCCCCCCCCCCTAAAGAAAAACTAGTAATGGTTATTTTCCCATGCTTATATCATGTTTGTTTATTAGGAACAATATTAATGAATATATAATAGATTTTATTTTCATTTAAGAAACCACGAATTCCGAGTTTGATGATTCTTAGCTTAATAGTGTAGGAGGTAATTTCTGTTATATTTGGCTATGTGAACCATCTAGAGGCGCATC
>NC_061514.1:51815942-51876342 GCF_022539505.1 Lolium rigidum | reverse complement strand
GAGCGTCATGGATATTGCATTGTGGTGCTTGAAGCTGTGGCAGATTATGACCTGTGGATTTGGCATTCTTTCTTTGGCATAGAGAGATCACACAATGACATCAATGTGTTGTAGCAGTCTCCGGTGTTCAACAAACTAGTAGAAGGCCATGCTCCACCATGTAACTATGAGATCAATGGCCACCAATATACCAAAGGCTATTATCTAGCCGATGATATATATCTAAAATGGGCCACTTTTTTCAAAACAATCTCGGTCTATCGAAGTCGGAAGAATTGCCACTTTGCTTCGCGACGGGAGGCTTGCGTGGAAGGATGTGGAGCGGGCATTTGGTGTGCTTTAAACTCAATTTGCAATTGTCCGGCATCCTGAATTAAGCTGGTCTCACGACCAAATGTGAGAGGTGGTGTAGACTTGTGTGATCATTGACAACATGATCATCCAGAATGACCGCAAGAATCAGGTCAGGAGTCATGTTGGTCCCTATGAGTGTCAGGGCCCTCTTATGGAGGTTGATCATGAGGTGCCTGCAGATGTTGCTGATTTTCTCGACATGCACTCAGAGATCCATGACAACAATGTTCACGAGAAACTTCAAAATGATCTCGTTGAGCATATGTGGAGGGTCAAAGGATTATCAGCAAATGCCGCGGCACCTTGATCTAGCCCCATTTATTACATTTATTACATTTGTCATTATTTTATTGTTTGTTGTATTTTAATTTTAAAAAAAATTGGCGAACATATTTATTTGTATGCTATGTTTAATAAATGGTTGTGTTTTCCGAAAACCCTATAAAAAATTTGGGGCGGCGTTTGGGGGACGCGGGCTGGGAGACGGCGTCTTCATCAATAACCGAACGTGTGGCCGAGTACGGAGGTGCTGCCCGTTCGTGGCGCCGGAACCGATCGTGATCAAGATCTTCTACGCGCTTTTGCAAGCGGCAAGTGAACGTCTACCGCAGCAACAAGAGCCTCATCTTGTAGGTTTTGGAATCTCTTCAAGGGTGAGACTCGATACCCCCTCGTTGCTACCGTCTTCTAGATTGCATCTTGGCTTGGATTGCGTGTTCGTGGTAGGAAATTTTTTTGTTTTCTATGCAACGTTATCCTACATCACCTGCACCTGAAAATAGACTTGCTCGCAACAGTTTATCAGTAGTAACAGTTTTATGACAGTGGGAGTAGTAAAGTAACAACAGTAGTGGAATAAAAAAAGCAGTAGCTGCACTAGACAGCAGGATTAAAATATTGTAGGCACAGGGATGGATGAACGGGCTTTGCATGAAAGAGAGAGTCCATGTAATAGCAATACATAGGCATTGCAAATGATAATGATAAAAGCATCCTAGCATAATATATCCATAGGCGTGTGTTCCTATTTAGTCGTGCGTGCTCGCAATGAGAAACTTGCACGACATATTTTATCCTACCAGCCCGTTGCAGCGGGGCCTCTAGGGAAACTACTGGTAATTAAGGTACTCCTTTTAATAGAGTACCGGAGCAAAGCATTAACACTCCATGAACACACGTGATCCTCACATCATAGCCATCCCCTCCGGTTATCCCAATTCTTGGTTACTTTGGGACCTCGGGTTCCGGGCAACAATATGTGTATACAACTTGTAGATATGATCAAAAATAATAATTATCCCCATGAATCAGTAACGTGTTCAGATCTGAGATCATGGCACTCGGGCCCAAAGTGACAAGCATTACACATAGCAAGTTGCAACAATGTCAAAAATACTAAGAACGGATACTAGGCACTATACCCATAACAATCTTATAGCTATTACATGACCAATCTCATCCAATCCCTACCATCCCCTACAACCTACAGTGGGGAATTACTCACACATGGATGGGGAAAACATGGATGGTTGATGGAGAGGCGTCGGTGATGGCGATGGCGATGATCTCCTCCAAATCCCCGTCCCGGCAGGGTGCCAGAATGGAACTTCTGGTCCCCAAATTGGGGTTTTTGGTGGCGGCAGAGCAGCGGAAGTCTTTTTGGAAAAACATCGAACGCCCCTCGGTTTTCAGATCCAGGGGATTCTTATAGTGCGAAGGAGAGGTCGAGGGGGTGGCCAAGGCGGCCAGACCACCCCTAGGCGCGGCCAAGCCCTAGCCAGCGCCTGGGGCAAGTGTAGGCTCCTCATGGCCCCCTCCATCTCGTCTTCTGGCTTCGGGAGTCTTCAGGTGAAATATTGGGTTTTCTATATTTTTCGGGAATTTTCTCGAAAATTGGATTTCTGCACAAAAACGAGACACCAGAGCAATTCTGCTGAAAACAATGTTTGTCTGCGTTAGTTGTATTCAAAACACACAAGATAGAGGGCAAACAACAGCAAAAGTGTTCGGAAAAGTAGATACGTTTTGGACGTATCATCTATCTATCCCAAACAACATTAGGCCGAAGCACTCAGGCTAGCCTTTCTGACAAAAAAGACCTCGCGGCCGGTTTTTGCAATTCCCTCCTCCGCCCCCCTCGGCCCTTTCTCGGTTGCGGCGGCCAGGGTTTGGCATATCCTCGTCGTGTCGAGGTCTTTCTCCTCGTCCTCCTCCTCCCACCGAAGTGCGCCTGCTACCTCGAAGCGGGGAAGCACGATTCTGTCGCGAGCTTAATCCTCTAGCTACCATACCGGCACATGCTTCGAACGCGATCCCTTTTGTTGGTAAGGAAGCCTTATCTTGCCAGTGTTACCCTTTTGTTGAACCCGTTCCACTGGTATCAAAGTGCGGGCTCATCATGCCATGCTTTTGGTTTAGATGTGTGAGCATTAGCTATCTGCCCCCATGTATCGAATCATCGTTTATTTCGGTCGCTTTAGTTTCATTTGAATGGCATAATAGATGAAGAAAACAGTAAGAACTTAAGTTCGAGATAGAAAATTTCATAGTTTTTCTTCTGATTTGCATAGGAAACTTCATTTCCCCAGGTCCAGGTAAATGTGGTGTTGACAATGAAACCACGATAAGGGATGAACCAAACATTAGTTGATTAGGTACTTTTTTTACCCAACTACCAACAATGCATTTTCTAAATTCTCCAGGCCTCTAATTGACCGGGGTTCTGTAATTTTCCAGGGTGGAAGAGTCTGCTTGGTGTATATTTTGGGATGGGGTTACCGCGGGGGGGGGGGGTGACCCTGATCAAGGGAAGGATCACGAAGGGGATACAGAGCTGGAGCAGAAGAAGGAAATGAACAAAGGGATAGGAGATGGACCATAACAGAGACAAGAACAAGGAGAATGAGGATAAAGAACGGGAGAAGTTAAGGGAGAAGGACCGAGGAGAAGATGCAAATCTCCCAAGAGAGGCCCAGAAGAAGGGAGTTTTATCCCCCCAGGGGAGGTGGGAAGTCCACCACATCTGCCCTCAACGATTTCATTGCGAGGTATGCACTCGAGTAATTGTTTTTGTTCGTTTGACTAGCCTAGTTTCAGTCAAGGATTTTCCTCACCATCAAAAATCTTAATTAAACAATTACGAATGCAACTAATTTCTAATTCAGATTATTTGCTTTAGGGCTTTAGGGTGAAGGAAGAAAGGTTGAAGGATAAAAAAGGAAATGCAATAGTCAAGGATTGTTCATCAGGCTCCGTCAGGGAGGGATGGTAGAAAAGGGGATAGGCGAGAAGAGATTCCTGATTGTGTTGGACAAAGAGGGGGACTACAACCACATTCTCGAGGGAGGACCATGGACATATGTGAATGATGATTTCCTTGTGGCGAAATATGATGGAATCACATCTTCAATGGAAGTACCCATCAACCTGATGCCAATCTGGGTGAGAGTCCTTGACCTCCCTTTTGCCATGATGAACAAGAAATGGGGTGAAACGATAGGAAATAGATACGTGGGACATGTCAGAGAAGTTGGCAAGGATAAAAGAGGCCATGATTGGCTTCATCTTTGCGCTTACGTGTGGATCATAATGTGGAGATGCCTATCAAGCGTTGGATCCCCATTGCTGGCAGTGAGGGAAGTAAGGCCCGATGCTTTGAAGTGAAGTATGAAGGAACCCCCCATTTCTGCTTTTTTGTGGAATTTTTTTGTCACAATGAGCGAAGTTGTTTACTGCGAGAGGAGGAGAAAGTGGTGAGAAACTGCGAGGAGCAAAGGGCATCACCTTACAGGCACTCTGAAAATCGCAGCTATTATGTCCCGGCAGAAGAGAAAAAAACACCTGCATTTCTCGCCAGCGAGCTCGGGCTAGAAACTAACTCCAGAATCTGAAGGCACAATGGTGGAAGGACAACTGGTGGTGGCTGACCAAGGGGAAGCAGCGGAGGAAGACGATGTTCCGCAGCCTTTGCCGGATCGGGTACAAGAAGTCCTAGCTGCGGCAATAACTAATCTTATTGTAAATGAGGGCATTACAAAGGCTAAGGTCACAGATGCCCAGGTTACAAAGGCAACAATGGCAGTGAAGGAGAAGATACGCTGGACAAAGAAGAATAGGATGGATAACAAGAAAAAGAGTGTTGGTGGCTCCAAGATTCATGTTCCTTCAATTTTGGACTGTCTTAAGGAAGATGGGAGCCTCTATGCGGAGATACGTGCCGGTGCAACTCAAACAGCATCAACTTTTCTGAAGAAAAAGAGCAAGGTGTTGGGAAAACGCCAAATTTCTGAAGATACTAGCATGGAGGAAGGAAGCCAGAGTTTCATCATTCGTTTTATGGGTGATGGAGCAAAGAGGACTAGAGGATCTGAAGCAACAAGCCAGGAGGTGCAGCAAGGAATGGATGGAGAGGAGGAAGAAAAGGAAGCAACCAGTTCCGGGGCTACTGGCCAACTGACAGGCACGGAGGATCGTGCGTGCCTGTCAAAAGCCATGATCGCCATGGCTTGGAACCTCCGGGGTGTAGGTGCCCCTGGGACGGTTCAAGAGCTCGAGCGCCTCATGCACACTCATTACCCTCAACTCGTCTTCTTGTCTGAAACTCGCTAGCGAAAGGATATCGTCGAAGGCCTCAGGTGGAGGCTAGGTTTAAAACAGGTAGTCTCCTTTTGTGAGGAAGGGAAGGGGGTGGCATAGCCCTCTTCTGGCATGAGAGTTTAGATGTAGAGTTGTTCAAAATAAATGAGCGTATCATTGATGTAAAAGTTCAGGATTTAAAAAAGGGAATAAAATTTAGGTGCACGTTTGTTTATGGCGAGCCTCGTACTCATCCTCGCCATAATAAGTGGGATCTTTTAAAAAGAATAAAACCAATGCTTAATCTCCCTTGGCTTATGATGCGGGATTTTAATGAAACAATGTGGCAGAGTGAACATTTCTCAGATAAAAAAGATAAAAAAGAAATGAGAAGCAAATGCTAGATTTTAGGGAAGTACTTTCTTGCTGTGATTTACATGATCTGGGGTTCATAGGAGCACCCTAGACTTTTTACAACAAACAAAGTGGTAGGAGAAATGCTAAAGTTCGTCTAGAACGAGCTGTTGCATCGTCATAATGGTCAAATATCTATCCTCAAAGTCGAGTAAGTCATTTGACCTCTTCTAGATCAGATCATTGTCCTATTTTGCTTACTTTCCAACAGAATGCTACTATGAGATCGATCTTTTTGTTGTCCTAGGAGGTATGAAGCTTGTTGGGAACAGGAGGAATCTCTAGCTGAAGAAGTTAAAGTTGCCTGGGAAGGACATAGATGACCAAGTGACCTTGGCGGTGTGGCTTTTAACCTGAACGGGGTGATGCACTGCCTACAAAAATGGAGCAAGAAAATAGTAGGCTCTGTCTCAAAACGTATTGAAAAGCTGAGGAAAAGATTGAAAATTCTAAGTAGAAGGTTTTTGTGGAATGAACAAGAAGAAAAGAAGAAAATAGAAAGAGAGTTAGACAGTTTATTAGAACATGAATAAATATATTGGAGACATCGATCAAGAGTTAATTGGCTAAACGAGGGCGACAGAATTACAAAGTTCTTTCACGGAAAAGCAACTTGGAGAGCAAAGATAAATAACATTGACCAGCTACAGAAGGAAGATGGTAGCATGACTGAAAATAAAGATGACATGGAGGCAATGGCTACTGATTTTTCAAACACTTGTATACTGTTGATCAACATGTTAAGCCTGAAATCATCACTGACTCTATCAAAGCTCAAATTTCACAAGATGTGAATGAAAAACTTTGCACGGAGTATTCTGATGAAGAGATTGGCAACGCCCTCTTTTAGATTGGACCTCTAAAGGCCCCCTATAAGGATGGGTTCCCAGCCAGATTTTTCCAACGCCACTTGGGAGTTTTCAAAGATGATATATAATATGCAGTCAAGGAATTCTTTAGGAGTGGAAACATGCCAGAATTATAGTGCTCATTCCAAAGAAGAAAATTTTGGTGTGCCTTCGATACTTCAGACCCATAAGCTTATGTAATGTTATTTATAAGGTAGTCTCAAAATGCATTGTTAATAGACTCAGGCCACTTCTTCAAGATATCATTGCTCCAAACCAAAGCGCTTTTGTTCCAGGAAGGAAATTTACTGATAATGTGCTCATAGCTTTTGAGTGCATCCACTCTTTACAGAAAAGTGGAGATAAGAAAGGAAAATATTGTGAATACAAGCTGGACCTTGCAAAAACCTATGATAGGGTGGACTGGAAGTATTTGGAAGGAATCCAAGAGAGGTTGGGCTTTTCAACACAGTGGATCACCTGGGTAATGACTTGCGTCAAAACATTCTCTTACTCGGTTTGTTTCAATGGGAAGATTCTGGAAAAATTCACCAACTAGGGGCCTTCGGGTAGGGTGACCCCTTATCTCCTTATCTTTTCCTCTTTGTGGCTGATGGTTTATGTGGACTTCTCCAAACAAGGGTTGACAAGGGGCAGATAAGAGAACTGAAAGTTTGTCAACGAAGCCCGAGAATTTCTCATCTGCTGTTTGCGGAAACCTCCTTTTTTCGAGGCAAATGTAGATCAAGCAAATAAAGTGAAGGCAGTGTTAAATAATTATGAACAAGCCACTAGGCAACTTCTTAGCCCTGAGAAATGCTCTTTACAGTTGGAAAATAAATGTACAGTTGTAGAAGCGCAGGAAGTGGCATCCATCCTTAATATTCAAACAGTTGGGTTTGATGAAAAATATCTTGGGATCCCACTCCCTGATGGCCGCATGAAACATGGAAAGTTTCAGCCGGTCAAGGAGAAAATAAAAAAGAAACTCTCCGACTATACTGAAAAATCTGTGGTCCGATCCATGTCAACATATCCAATGAGTGTTTTCAAATTTTGAGAGGTCCTGTGCGAGGAGCTCATGAAGATCTCAAGAGATTTTTTGTGGGGAGACGAAAAAGAAAGAAAAAGAAACACTGGATGAGATGGGACAAACTCACGAGAAGAAAGGGTCAAGGCGGCATGGGCTTCCGAGATTTACACTTATTCAACCAAGCCTTGTTAGCAAAGCAGGCCTGGAGACTCATCGCCTTTCCTGATAGTTTATGCGCAAGCGTGTTAAAGGCTAAATATTACCCTTTTGGTGAGTTAACGGACACAACCTTCATCAAGAATCCATCGCCTTGCTGGCAAGGAATAGTACATGGCCTGAAGCTGCTGAAAAAAGATGCGATTTGGCGCATTGGAAATGGAAGGAATATAAGAATATGGAGGGACAACTGGCTGCCTAGAGGAGACATGAATATCACAGCAAATATAACCAACTCAAGAATAAGAAAAGTTGTAGATCTAATAAACCAAGAGGATCATTCTTGGAAAGAGGCGACAGTGAGAAGAATTTGTATGCCACATGATGCAGATGAAATCCTTAAAATTAGGTTGTCAAATCATGAAACTAAAGACTTCATTTCCTGGATTCGTGAAAAGCATGTACTCTTCACTGTCCGGAGTGCCTACAATTTGGCCCTGGATATCCGGGAAAACAATCCTCCAAACTTCAGTGACAATTTAAGCGCAGATAGAAGCCTTTGGAACACAATCTGGAAAGCAAATGTGCAGCCAAAAGTAAAAAATCTTTGCATGGCGACTGGCAAGTAACAGCTTAGCTGTTCAGGTAAATAGGAGCAGGAGAATCCCTAATGTTTTACCAACTTGTACAATATGTGGAATGGAGGCGGAGACTGGATATCATGCTACAATGAATTGCACCAGGGCTAGAGATTTAAGAAAAGGACTTGCTGACCTTTGGAACCTACCACATGATAAGGAGTTGGCTTTTACTGGAAGTGATTGGGTGTTAGTGTTGCTTGGTAAGCTAAACGAGGATATGAGAGACAAACTTATGTTCATCTGGTGGAGGGCCTAGCATCATAGAAATAATATTATTTTCGGCGACGGTAAGGCCTCTGTTCAAATTCCATTAGTTTCTTGTGCAAAACTTGGGAAAAGGTACCAAACTGTGGAGATGGGAGAAGCTATTGCTTGCTTACAAGGGCTAAAGTTGACTATTGCAAACTCCATTTCAAACATAGTGATTGAAACGGATCGTGCCTCTCTACCAAATATTTTCAATGAGGTCAGCTGCAACCGCTCTGAAGTGTGTTTGATTGCAAATGAATTCAACCTGTTGAGGTCTCAGGAGCCACATATAGTTATTTCAAGCATCAAGATCTCTGCTAATAAAGTTGCTCATAATTTATGCCAAATTAGTCGTAGCGTGTTGTGTGGTGGTGTTTTACAAGGTGCGGTGCCGACTTGCGCTCGAAAGCGGCCTTGGATGGTTGTAAACATTTCTCTGTTACTTGATTAATACACAACACTTTTAAAAAACGAGGTAGGAAAGATTCATATACCTGACAGCCTGAAAATGAGAAGGTTTACCCTTGCACCACTGTCATGAAACACTGTTATCTTAATGATTTGCTTTGGATATATTGTCAAGCGTGGTACATGTTATTTGCTATTTCATGTGTTGTAACTTCAGGCTGATATGCAGCACTTAGGAGAAAATGGTGACGACGATGATGATGATGAGGAAGATAAATGAGACAGAGGTAGTTGTCTACAAATTCTAGTAACTAGCAGTTTTTTTGTAAGTCAGCCATTAAACTTTCTATGTGTAATAAGCTATTTGAGTGATTGTATCCTATCAATAGAAGTCAGAGCATCATGTTCCGCACTTGTTTCCCACACTGTTTCGACAAAATATAGATTGTTTGATGTCAAAAGAAGAAGAAAAACGATCTATTATCTCGAGTGAAGGTTCTTGACGGTTTGACAAATTCTAATGGCATTTTCTATGTTGATAGCTTCAGAAAAGGATTGAAGGCGAGTCTTTCTCTAAAAACTACATAAGTCCTTACTTCCGCAGAACAGAAGACACTAGACTACTATACCCTTGACAATAGGCTTCAGTTTAATAAGAAACCAAAAGAAAAAAGAAATCTCGTCGGAAGACAGAAAAGCTAGATCTGGATGCAGAAGCTATTGCTTCTGATTAGGAGTAGCTGATCTTGGGTCCGGGAATGATGTTAAACGACTGTCTGGTAGGGATGAAGAGCAAAAGGGTGATGCTGGAAACAGAAACATGCCTCTAGATGTATAGATTATATATACCATCTTTTCTCCTCAGCATGTAGTACTATTGAATTTGACCCTTCTATATCTGTATTTGTCTAACACGTGAAATAACATATGCCACAAAGAATGATATTTAACTGAACCTTTCACACAAATTCAATGGCCAAGGGCGACCTACAGCGCAGCTGAAAACACGGCAATGAAAAAGTACCAGGATGATTTGAAAAAACCAAGTGAATGAGATCTCCTGAACGCGCACACGTCTTTAATGTCTATGGAAAGATGGAAGCTCAAGCTTGGCAAAACAGCATACCTTTGTTTGGGTGTCAACATGAAATCAGGGTAATGTTCACTACATGCACCTTACTTGGGTAGTTCATGATTGCGGGCTCTCTTGATGGTACTATGATTTCTTAACTTTGGTGTCCTGAAATGCCGTCATGGAAAATGCACTCTAGAGTCTTTGACAGTGTCAGTTTCTGACTTTCTGTTACCAAAATCTTCTTTCGGTTGTTTGAATCATGAGCACGGTTAGTTAATTTATATGCTTGGTCATTATTAGTGCTTAGTTGCTAATCAAGGTTATCTACTACGTATTGCAAACCCACACCTTGGGAGGGCAACATTGGTCACTCTAATGTGATCTGCTTATCGTGTCATCAAATGCTTCACATGGAAGAATTCTTATTGCCTGAGATTTATTAGCCATTCCCTTTAAATCAAACTAGGCAACTAACCTGTGCAATATTCATTTATCAGTCTAGTTTTCCTGTTAGTTTGTTTCTCTATCAGGTGACGCCAGTGGCTTTGCAAGAGTGTAGAGAAAGCAGCGCATTATGGAGTCTGACTGACGCCCATGCCCGGGGACAAAAAGGTTGGCTGTGATATTTTTCAGTTCAGTTCAGTTCAGTAATAAACTAGCCAATTAACTAGCGGAATAGTCATTTATCATTCACGTTTTCTTGTTAGTTTGTTTCTCTGCCGATCGCGTGGCTGATCAAGTTCTACCGTGTATATAGTCCAGCAGGTGACTACCCAAGTTTTTTTTAAAAAAAACCGGAGGCAAAAGCTTTACCTCATCTATTAATTAAGAAGAAGGTGCTCAATTTTTAGGAGAAAATCGAGCGAAAACCTACAACAATACGGCCAAGCCCACACTAAGAGCACACCCCCAAGAGAACAACACAAAAAAGCAACCTCTAAACCAACTAAAACCGACAACCCAAGACATGACAACCAAAAAATGAGTCCATCACTTAAGCAACTTCTCAAACTTCCTTTGTTATGGCTCTCCTCCTTATCCTTCTGATAGATACCTTCTTAAGAGACTTCTCCACCTTCTTGATCATGTCCTCTGAGACTTTACCTGCCAAGACGCAGGCAATTTCCTTGTCATATCCAGAGCTAGCCGCCTCCAAACTAGCGAGCAAACCACAAAGCTCCTTTGCAAAGAGAGCATCTGAACTAGGAACCAACACAACTCCATGGTCCAAAGAGGCGAGGGACCGGCAAGGACCCGACTGCGGTGGAGAGGATGTCGTGGCCACCTCCAAGGTCTCAAAAGAGCACAACACCGACGGAAGCACCACATGAGAATCCCCACGCAACTCATGTAGCTCTTCCGTGAATTGCAACACCGGAGCCAAGAAGTCTTCAATGTCCTCGCACTTAGAGTCGGCCAACACAACAGGCTGCAGCGATTGGCAAGGCTCCGACTGTGGCGGAGAGGATGCATGCACATGTGTCAACACTCCTGACTTAGCAACAACATGTTCCCCTACCTGCATGTCTGACTCAGGCGAAAGAGAGACAACAACATCAACAGCACCAGTCCTCTCAAAGCCAAGAGCGTGACTCGGCGGAGAAGCCACATCTGAGAACTCGTGCAAGTCAGACCCTACTTCATCGACAGAAGGAGGCATCACCATATCACCACAAGACTACCCTAGTGGCTATGCAAGCGTATATAGAAAAAGCAGGTCTGACTGACACCCATGCCCAGGGACAAAAATGGTGGCCGTTAATCTGTTATATTCTCCCATGTTCAGTTCTGTATATACTTTACTGTACTATGGGTAATCCCTCTTACATACTCCGTAGTATAATTTTTGACATATCCGTGCTACAACTACTGGACCTATATTCTTTGTCAGGTGGAGCGCCATGTTTGTGGGCTGTGCATCGAAGGAAGCGCCAGCCCAGGCTGGAAGCCTACCTCCAAACCTGAGTCCAAAGAAGGGGGATAACTGAAGTTGCAGTGTACTTGGACTGCGAGTAGGATCGTAGGAAGCAGCGCTAGCTTTGCAGCGAACCTGCCGCTCTGCAACCTGGGTGCAGCATAGATCTCGAGGGTCACCGACAAGCAGATACCAGCGGCCAGCGCCACTGTCAGGATCCTAAAACGCTGCCGAAATGTACTAGGAAGCAGCGGTAGCTTTGCAGCAAATCAGCCGCGCGCTCTGGAATCTGGGTGCAGCATATATATCCTGAAATGCTGCCGAAGGCGAACTGTAATCTGCATCCTGACTCCCAAGTCTGTTTTATCGGTTTTAGTTTGACGCAGGCGATGTGGTTTCTCGTGTGTAAATCCAGCGGTACTTGTCTGCCCATGCACGCTACAGGCTACAGTAACTGCAGAGAGATCTACTGCTTCAACAATTGATTGCGGTTAAAAACTGGAGTGTTATGGCCACTGACAGTACTACTTCAATTCCGAAGTACATTAGGTTAATTCTATGCTAATTTCAGAACCGGAGTATGTTTGCTTCCAGATTCATGCACATTAGAATTACACAGGTTTTTACTATACACGTGTGTATGCAACCGCACTTTTTCTTTCTTTCCATTTACACATGAAATTGGGTGATCGAGACCCGCTTTCAATTGTCTGCATCAATGGTTGCAAACTTTGGTGGAGAAGTGGTAAGTACCCAAAGCCAAACTTAAAGCAGAAGCTTAGCAAGATAGCGTGTGATATACTGGCAGATGCAGATCTGTCCGTCTGGCCATGTGCAGCCCTTCCGTCGCCGAGCCATGCCTCCCCCAGAAATTGCAAAACGACAGGCTCCATGATAATAAATCTGCGGTATCATGATCTCTGGCATGATCTTGATTTTAACTGGCTGCATTAAGATTGACAAACCGGAGTAGCGTGAAGCTGGGATTGGGTAGATCTGCGCAGCGCAGGTGGACACGGGTGGCCGTTCGGCCCCTGCGCAGCTTCCTCCATTACCAAGGCCACCTCCAGAAACTGCAAAACGACACCGGCCATTCATGATAATCTGCGTGCGCTCTGCTATCTGGAAGCATTATTTTTCTTCGTTGCACGAAGTGAGCAACGGCAGATGCGATCAGTTATTGGCGGTGCGGTACAGCAGAACAGTGCATGGTGTGGTTAGATCGGGCGGCTTAATAATAATGGGCCTGACCAAACGCCGAATCTCCGGTGGTGGACGGTGCTGCTGCTAATCGCATCAGCAGATCCATTTCCTTCTTCAGCTCCATGTACAGTGTACGTGCGAGCATTATAATATCTCGCGGCGGCGGTCGTTGGAGTGGAAATCTATGGCTCGCAATCGCAGATCTATCTATCGATCGATCAATCCGTGGAGCCTAAACCTAAAAGCTGCTGAAAGCCCACAATTTATAAAGCTACCTCTCGAATATGATAGATACCGGCCAGCCAGCGCAAAAGGCATCCCATTATTCCATTCCCCTCTCTATATACACGGAGGTAGGGCCAAAAGGAGAAGAAAATGGCGTGCTAACGGTCTCGCACGTTGTAGATAACGTAGGATATAGCAGCAGTAACCTCCTAGCGTGCGTGTCAACTGTGGCGCCATTCAGAGCAACTTTTTTTCTTCGAGAATACATCCTAAAAAGTGTATCAATATATAGAAGAAAGGTCGAAGACGGATGATAAAAGCTAAGAAGGCTACAACTACACTTCACGATACAATGTCACTCCACGATACAACGCCAAGCGGCAAACAACACACCCTCAACACACCCGATATAATAAACGACTCTTCTTGTCCAACATTCTACCACGAATGGCGAGAAGAGGAGCACATGGCTTTAGGACCGCGTCACGAACCAAGCAAAACAACACCGGCTCGACCTCGACTCCAGGCAACCCGGACCAACGTACCTCCCCTCATGCGCCTATAGGAGTCGGCGAGAAGAAGGAAGGGTCTTGACGTACATGGGGAATACGCCGACTGGAGCGTCTGCCACGTCGTACATTGCGCATCGGAAGCACAAGCCTTGGTCCGCGGCCATCACATGCAGCACATCACCAACCCTAGACCCCGAAAGCTGCATCAGCCACTCCTCGATGGCCTGGACGGCGTCTTCAAGAAGATAATGACACCTTGGCACGCCGCCGCCTGGTCCGGGTTTCCCCCTGCAACCGCAACAAGATAACGGCGCCCGCAGGCATCACCGTGATCAGCATTGGCCACCGCCGAGCAGGACTTTTGCCCGGCCATACACCGCAACCCCGATGTAGCCAGAGCAGATGGGTGTGAGGATGAAAGCCACCGGCTTTAGCCACCACCACCCGGAGAAGAGGAACATTGAAGATGGAGAGGGTCGTACCCACCACCGGCAACACCGCGCAACAGCCGTCGGCCAGATCGGGGACTCAATCCCGCATCCGACGTGGGGGCCTCAGCCAACTAGCCTGCAACCACGACACCACCCTGCCGCCCTAGTGCCGCCACGCCGCTGCAGCAACCGAAGAACACCACCGCCTCCATGAGGAAGGCGAGCAGCCGCCCAGGGAAAAGGTTCCCACCGCCGCCATCCCTACCATGGCTTTGCTCGATGGGTCCTCCGATGGCGGCGAGGGGGAGTGGTGTAGGGAAGGGGCACGCCAGGGGCAGGTGGCTCGATGGCCTAGCCTAACCCTAGGGAAGAGATCGCAGCACTGCACCATAAATGAAATTCCCCAACTATCATTCAGAGCAACTCAAACAGGGCAAACCTGTAAAAGTTTAGCGGGGTTATAATTTTGACTCGGTTTGGTCCACCGATCAGATTCCGTATCCATAGCGGTAAACAATTTACAGTGGCCCGAGACTCACACTCGCACACTATGTTGCGGCCGGGGCGGCAGAAACAACCTCAAACCCTACTTCTGCACCGTCGCATCCACCGCTTTGTTGCCACCCCTAGGGGTTTTCAAGTGAGCAATTCGATCCCTCGCATTCACCGCTCCATAATGTTTAGGCACGAAGTATTCGGATAGGGGTCGGCCGGAAGCGCCTCCCCGCGACGCCGCGGAAGCTCGCGCGTCACGCCCCATCCAGGAACACGCCAAAAAGGTGTGGTCGGAGGGTGCGAAGTAGCGTGCCTTGAAGAAATGGACGAACCGTGGCCTTACATTGTCGCCGTCTCTCCACATGTACATGCACGATGCGGAGGCGGGATTGTCCTCTTCCTTGCATCGCTCCCCCACCCCCTCGTACGACGATTGGGCACGACGACGGAAGCTGAAGAGGCACTGGTGCCTGTGAAGGTCGTCGATGAGGCGGGCTACGTTGAGAGAGATAAAGTCGTGCGTGTGGTAGTGGAGAAGTAGTTGCGGCACGAGGAGGAGGAGGATGAGGAGGAGCGTTGGGCCATCTCACAGGTGCATGCGCACGAAGCATTCTAGAACGAGCTCACCATCCGCCGCGTGAAGAGGGAGACCGTGGAGGTCGCCGTCCGCCGCCCCCACGCATACGTCTTCGTTGCGGCAGGTTTTAATTTGCGCCCGCGTTGACTTTGTGTTTGTAAAAAGTCTCGGCGAACTTGAAACGCGAAGAATGCCGCGATGAACTGGAATGTTCGGTGTTTAAAATCTCGCGGTTAAAATGGTTCTCGTGATTTTACAGTCTGATATTTAACATATACTCCATGGTAGAGTTGCTTTTGTTTGAAGGCGAACGAGGGGCAGCGGTGCTTCGTGTTGGGGGTTGATGTGGCCGCGGGATCGCAAAACCCCCGTAGAGGAGACGGAGACGGAAGAGGAAGCTGGGGCCATGGGCCATGGCCGTGGAGGGAGGTTGGATGGGGCCGTGCATAATTAAGGGCGAGCTAGCTGCCACTGCCAAGGATCACATGGGGGCGGGCGGGGGATTAGCACGGAACTACCACCACCTGCGCGCATGCTAGGACGAGTTAAGGCCACGCCACCACCGTCCCGCCCGTTTCTTGCTTCATTTGCTTGCCTGCTTCAATTCACCACCACCGCTTTTGTCCGCTCCCACTCATGCCTTGCCAGCCAACAAAGGTCCCTCTCTCTCCGTTCACGTGCGCACACTGTACACCACATTGTTGCTTAAATTCGTGTCCTGGTTGCTAAGAGCATCTCCACTCGTTTGGTCTCCCCACGACGAAATCTGGGGTAAATTTTCTCCGGATTAGACGTAAAATTGGCGTGGGGAGGACCAGTTTCCCAGCCGCGATCTCAGGCGAAGACGCCAATCTAAATTTAGAAAATGAAAGCTTGATGAAATACGGCTAAAAACGATTGAATTTAGACTAAATTTAATGATATTTACTATATAGAGGGCGAAGTTCATACATAGAGGCCGAATTCGAATATATTTCGAATTCGGCCGGGGAATACAAATTTAAATATTAAAACACGGCGTTCTACATGCTGAAATGGTGGTAGAACACCGTGTAGTCCTTGTCGCCGTCGCCGCCATCATCGTCGGAGCCGTCGTCGTCGAAACGCGGCGGCGCCGTCGCCGCCTGGCTGCTGGTGCCCTGGCCGGGGTCTCCCCACCGGCCACCGTGGCGCGGCGGGGACGGCGAGGGCTTGTACCACTCGTCGTCGGACTCCGTCTCGAGGTCGATGACGGGGACGGGGGCACCAGGTGGAGGAGTCGCAGGCCGGCGGTAGCGAGCGGCCTTCTCGAGGAGCCGAGCCTGCCGCTCCGCCTCCTCCTTCTCCCACTGCTCCCTCGACCAGAGGGACCTCGCCATGACGGCCTCGAGGATTGCGGCGTCCTCGGCGTCGTGGACCTCCTCCACCTTCACCGGCTTGCGCTTCCGCTCGCCGGAGGTGCCTGGTTCGCGCTTTGGGCGAACCAGGCGTAGGCGGCCGCGTGGCGTCGAGGGCTCGCGGATGACGATCCCGCCGCCGCTGCGAGGCGGGGAAAGCGGCTCCGGTTTCACCGGCGCCAATGATGGCGCCGACCTGGAGATCGGCGTCGACCTCGACGCCGAACCGGACGACGAGGAGCTGGCAGCCATGCGCCGTGGCTGCCAGCTTCCCCGGCGGCGGCTGGCCGATGCCCTCGACGGCGGGGGCATCGTCAGAACGGGCGCGTTGCCGCCCTTGATGTGCTCGATGACGGCGTCGAGCGTCCGGCCAGGCACGCTCCACCAACGCTTGCGTCCCGCGGTGTTGTTGCGCGGAGGAGGAGGCGGCGGGCCGTCGTAGGAGGCGAGCTCCTGCTCCCACCGCCGCAGCAAATAGGAGTTCCACGCCGTGTAGTTGTCGGGGTGGTAGCGTGGCGTGGCGCGCTCCTGGTCCGACAATGTCAGTCGGACCTACTCGATGGCGGCGTCGAGGGCGTGTCCCTGTGGCGGCGGCGGGATTGACACGCCGCCCGCACTTAGCCGCCACCCGCCGCCGGGAGGCCTCGTGTCTGGCGGGTAGGAGTACCCCGCCTGGTAGAGGAGGTGTCCCTCCCACGCGTGGAGCGAGCGGAGGGGAAAGCCGTTGTTGGGCGCGACGTCTTTCTCGTTGAACACCATGGATCTCGTCGAGGGAAGAGTGGCGGCTAGGGTTTCGTCTGGCTGGGGTTTCGTCGTGGTGCTACGCGTCGTGGCGAGCGGGGATTATTTAGGCGGGGCTGGACCTGGCGATTTAATGCCACGTGGATGCTACGCGTCTGCGGCGAGCTGACCGGCGGCAGCCTTTACTGCGTGCGGAAGACGATGCGTGTGCCGCTGACCGGCCGGGTCCACCTCGGCGGGGAAGCCGAAGCGAAAGCGCAGTAGAGATTTCTCGGTGTTTCGCACGCTTTCGCTTCGTCCGGACTCCCCGAGCACGCCCCGATAGGCCGGGGTTGGTGTGGGCTCGCCAGATGGATGGAGGCCCAAATCCGAGGAAAAACGAGAAACCAGGATGCGGCTGGACCATTTTTCGCCGTCCGGATGGAAAAATGAAGAGCCGGGTGCCTACTCGGGGAGACGAGTGGAGAAGCTCTAAGGTTGTGCACCACTAGACGAATGGTTACGGCTAAATGCTCCGAGTTTTCTGTGCAAACCACACGAAAAATACATGAGAGTAGTGTATTGTAGCGCACCAGCTGTGTTCCCTCTATCCCCTGAAGAATACATACACACACGAGCAAGGAACGGAGCCAAAAGACGAGAGGGGCCAAGCCAACGGAGGAGAGGAAAGGGGCTCGGTTGTTGGATCTATCCATCCATCACGAAAACAGAAGGAAGGACGCGGTGGGGCCCATCACCACCGCTGTCACCGCCACCCATCACAACGCGAGTCTGCATGTGAGTATCATGTGAGTGCCACATTTCCATTCCATTCCGTCTCGACGCGCCCCTTTTTCCACTTGCGGTAGGTTACGCTACAGTGCCACCACCACTACCACTGCTGCTGCCGTGTACTGCTGGTAAAGCCAACCAGCACTAATCAACGTGCCTTTGCGTTTTTGTCCTGCAAACCGGAGGTGGGAGGTGGGGGTTTAGCTTCCCGTCTACAGAAACATTGGCCATACATAATGCACCCAGCTAGCTAACTCACTTCTACAGTTCCTCGCAGGAAAAAATGCACCTAGTATAGCCAGTCACTGTCTCCCCGACATTTCTGCCTAGGAAATTAGTAACGAATCCAGACATCTCCACAAATTTAAAACCATATTCTACCCCAGTTTATCCGGAAGAGGAGGAGTAGGTAGTAGGTGCATCCTGATGGTATGGTAGCAGCTCCTGGAAAATACTACAATCGGTACAACTCGCAGCTCCCGTGGTTACAGTACACGCATATATAGAGCGCAGTAGCCTTTAAACCCTCCATAATGGCGCGTCACATGCCACAGTGCCGCTACTACTAACTCTGGCACCTGCCTTCCACACGATTCCCCTCGCCCTGCGTCGCCGTTTCCGTCCGTCCATCTCACAGCCAGCCAGCTGTGTACGTACACGGAACGGATACGTACGCACGAAGTCTCCACGCAGTGTACGTACGAACCCCATTTCCATGGCCCGGCTTCACTGTGACATGATGGAGCTACATGGAGGAGAGGCAAAAGTTGGGGACTGTTGCGGCCAACAGGAGCAACGTCCCCTGTTCGATCCATCGCTAGCCGGAGCTGGGGCCGATGGCGGCTGGACGAGCTCCTCCATGGGGATGGGGTGTGCCAGATCTGCGCACATTTCTCCGCAACAGTGCGTGCCGGACCGTTTGCGCCGTGCTTGCCCGCCTGTCCCGGATCCGGGGGTGCGCAAGGGCTCCGGCCGCCGTGTCGACCAGATGTTTCCGGGCCGAGATCGGCGCCGTGGTTGTTTCCTTCCATCCATCTCACCCAGAATATATCACGAACGGAATGCTTTCTCTTCGTAATAGTAGGTTTATCACTAGTGTAAATGTGCGCGATGACGTCATCGGGGCGCAGTAAACGCACTGTGCGTAACAAAAACTTTCGGAAAGGCGGGAGTGGTCAGGTCAATGAAGCTGCAGTAAGTTTTGCGAAGCGGTCAAACGCGACGGCGTAATTAAAAATGATTACAACCACCCCTACTACTCGAGCGCTGCCGGGACGAGCGAGCGGCCACTTGCGAAGAACGGGCACTGTTTGACGTGCGAATGACTGGCGCGTAACTTTCCCGTTTACCGGTGCGGTGGCAATGGCACGAGGTAACTTTACCACCACCTCCCTTCGCGTCTTGCTTGTCTTGGCGTTGGCGAAAGGACAGCCATCCTTAGAGCATCTCCAACAGAGGTCAGTAACTAGCTGCTATGCTAAAATAACAGTCAATATACGGCCTAGAGTGTGTTTTTGTCCTCCAGCAGACGCTGCAAAGTAGGTCGCGCTGTAAATATTTTAGTGCGCGCGCCAATTTGCGCTATCCAAAGCGCTATATCTGGTGCGCCGGCTAGCGCGCGCTGTAAACTGGCAGTGCGATTCTTCTCACCGCGCGAATAAAAACCGCTCTGAAAGGTCAGCTGGCCCCGCCCTGCGAGCTCCGTCAGCCGCCACGCCGCGAGCTCCGTCGGCCGCGCCCGACATTGTCTGGCGCTGCGAGCTCAGCCGGCCTCCGTGCTGCGAGCTCCGCAGGTCCGTCGGCCGCGCCCAACCTTGCCCGGCGCTGGGAGCTCCGCCGGCCGCCACGCCGC
This sequence comes from Lolium rigidum, assembly GCF_022539505.1. Lineage (NCBI taxonomy): Eukaryota > Viridiplantae > Streptophyta > Magnoliopsida > Poales > Poaceae > Lolium > Lolium rigidum. The sequence goes on along the minus strand of NC_061514.1, from coordinate 51,856,491 downwards.
AAGCTCCGCCGGTCGCCCGCCTGCGAGCTCCGCGGTCCGCGGCGAGCCCGACTTTGCCCGGCGCTGCGAGCTCCGCGGGCGCCACGCTGCGAGCTCCTTAGGTCCGCGGCCGAGCCCGACCTTGCCCGCCGCTACGAGCTCCGGCAGCCTCCGCGATGCAAGTTCCACCAGCCGCGCGAGCAAAAATCGATAGCTGTGGCCGCTCGCGAATGAAATCGATCGATTGCTGTGGCCACGCACGCATGGGAATCAATTGCTATGCACGCGTGCAGGCAATGAATCGTAATTTCTTGCTAAGTAGATCAATTGCTAGCTAGATGGATAAGCTCCCCGTAGAGTTGTAAATTTTAGTTGATTTTTTCAGATTTAACTGTGGCATATTTGATCTTGTTTGATGTATGTATGTTGAAAAAACTTGTTTGTGGAGCTCTATTTTACAGCCTCTGCTGAAGGGCCGTTTTTTGTTGCGCTGTAAAATAGAGCCTCCGATGAAGCTTCAGCGCTGCGTCGCGCTACGTATCCGGAACGACGCCGCGTAAGCGACTTTTACGTAGCATGAATTTTGGCACTCCGTCGGAGATCGCTCTTATCCACGCCAGGACGGCCGGACAGCCTGGCGCCCGATTAAAGAAACCAGCGCCGTCTGACACGGAAACTAAAAATACGCACGCCAGCTGCTAATAAAGCCCTCTTCCTCTGGCTGGCTGATAAAACGCCCCCATTATTATTGCAACAATAAAAGAAAAATGCAGCCATGTTTTTTTTGGAAAATACCTAACAGCTGATGATAGGCATTTTCTGCTAACGTCCCTATCATCGTCCGCGTCATATTTTCTCTACTACTACTCCTACTAGTGGCGGCCTGACAGGAATGATGATGAAGCGGAGTAAAAAAGGGCAGGATAATGCAGCGCCGTCCTTTTCACCCTGTTGCGCGCGCGCGCCCCCCAACGTGCGTGAAAACCGGTCGTGCTTGCATGCGTGGCCTACCTACCTGAGGAAGACCGGCGCGGTAGCTTTCGGTGACACTAGCGAACGAGGCAGATTCTTTTCACCATCCATGCGTTCCATCGATCGGTCTACCCATCGAGCTCACCTCGCTCTGAACCCAAGAGAGGCAAGTACACTGTGCCGAGAACATTCCATAATAGCATAAAGGAAAGGGAGTGGAATGGGGCAGAAAAGAGGGAAGACTCAGAGAGCGCCGCGCTAGGATCAGATCAGCCACCAGCCGGCCAGAGTACTTGCTGTGCAGCTCACCATGCGTGCGCCTCTGCCTGACCGCCCGCGTCCACATTCCCCCATCCAGATTTTCGGCCATTATGGTTTCAAGTTACTTCTAATCTGCTTATCAGGTAGTAAAAAACACTAATGCTACCGAGAACTATTTTCTTGGATGAACTGGCCGGCCGGCATCTGGATATGCATCATCCAGTAGGAATGGCCATTTTTGTAACCCCTGGGGTGATTTCGAGATAACAGTGGGATTAAGGCGTGGAAATCTAGGGCTGGTGGTGGGGGGTAAAAGTTAAAAACAAGAGGCAAGTGTGGCGTGACAGATGGCCACCCAGAAAACAAAGCCAAGCCTCGCAAATTAAATCCATTGGCACTTCGGGAGTATATATACCGCCTTTCCCCCAGACACCCCCGCTTCCAAATCTCGCTCCCCATGCCCTCCCCGTCCCACTGACGGTGGTCCCCACCGCCCTCCCCGGCCGGCCGCGCTCCTCCTCGTCGCCGGCGACCCGCCCCGACTCTCCGGCCAAGTCAACCGGCCGTCTCCGGTGAGCTCTCTCCCCTCCCTCCGCTCGTCCGGCCTCCACCGTCGCGTCGCGGCGCGCGACGCCCACTTGCTCGCCCTCATTTTCGCTGCCGTCCGCGTCGTAACCGCTCCCGCATCTGGCCCGTCCCCGCAGGTTTCTGGGAGCCGCTGGTGTCTGGGCGCCGGGATGGGGCCGGTCGGCGCGCGCCGGTGGCCTGGATCTCGCCGTCGGGGCGTCTCCGTCAGGTGAGCACTCCGCCTCCGCCTCTGCCCTCTCTCTCCGTCTCCGTACCCCTCTATATCGCGTCGACGGGAAGGGGCGCGATCTCCCGGTTTTTTTTTCCGTGCGCCGTCTCCTTTTCGCGAGACTCCGCCCGCCGAGTGACAGTGTACCGGACAAACCAACTTAGTTCCGTTTTGTCGACGGAGACAGCTGGTTGGTGAATTCGGTTGGGTAAAACGTCCTTATCGTCTTTCCTGATGCCGATGTGAGATGGCTCGGGGCGATGCGATAGATCGAATGTGCGGCTTTTAGAGCCACCGGATGTCTCCTTCATTCTGCTTGCCAGCGAATTTGGTTTGCGGTGTATATTTCAGAAAAATGGTTTGCGGTGAGGGGAAAAAAAAGCAGAGGTATCATTTTAGCCGGTAAATCTGAGATCATTTTCTAGTTTCCTCGCCTTCTGTAAATCTGAGGTGAATGAATTACTTTCTGTGTGTGTGTGTGTGACACCGGATGTCTTTTGCATTTTGCCTCTGAATCACTTGGTCTGCGATGAGAACACGCAGGTGTTTTAACCGGGTACTCTGAATCTGAGATCGTTTTCTAGCATTTTCATCTTCTTTTAGCGTGGCTAGGAGTTAGGTTCCGTATTGCGTGCGAATCTGTCATAAATCCATGGCCACTGCTTCTGGGCCATTTCTACCTGTCTCGGATCTACATCTTACATGAATTTCTAACGTGCTAGTAAGTGGTGTGCTATATTGATTTTCTAGTCCAACCTGTTTGCATTCCATTGTTTTTGTCCTATACGTCTGAAGTATTTATTATCAAGCAAATGCTCACACTATAGATACTGCTTTAGCAGTACCAACTAATTATCATTGACCTTTCTGTGGTGGAGCTCCATTAGGCCGTTTGTTTTGCTGTCCAAGATCCTCAAGAATAAATCATGCAGCCATTCTCATGTTTCAGTTGCCAACTTCTTGGTGCTGATGTTTAGTTCCTTGTTTGACTCTCGATACATCAATGTTTTTCAAAAAATAACCTCCACCCACTGAAAGAAAATAGCTAGGTATTCTTTACCAATTAGTCAGTGACAATGATGAATGTTTTGCATTAATCTCATGTTTGACTTCGTACTGATCACTATGGTTAACTAGTATATTCTTTAGTTTTGTATTCATGTTTTCCTGGAAAAGATAGTTTTGTGCTATGATGATTTTGTTGTCCAACCTGTTGACATTTCATAGTTTTTGGCCTATATACATTGAAGGATGTTTTGGGTATGCATTATCAAGCAAATGCTCTGTCTCTGAAGATTTTTTAGCAGTAGGAACTAATTATTGTTGACCTTTTGTGGTGTGGAGCTCCATTAGATTGTTTTGCCATCCAACTTCATCAAGAAGAAATCATGCAGCCATTGTCCTGTTTCACTTGCCATTTTTTTGGTGCTCATGTTTAGTTCCTTGCTTGATTCCAGATACAACAAAGTATTGGGAAAATAACCTCCATTGAAAGAAAATATGTAGCTATTTTTATCAAGTAGTCAGCAACAATGATGAATGTTTTGCATGAATATGATGTTTAACTTCATACTGATCACTATGCTTAAATAGCATATTGTTTAGTGTTCACTCATGTTTTGCCGAGAATCTCTATGTCACATTTCCAGCATCATTGTGCTTGTTTTGATCTTTCTCTGAATATCTTTTCCAGGGGTACTCTCTGAACCATCAAACTTTTTTGTCCTCTGGTTTGGTTCACCTGTTAGAGCAAACAATGGAGGATTTACAAGATTGCAACTCCAAAAGCCTTGTTGTTGTTCCTGGTTCTCTGGTTCTGCACCTCTTTAGGCTGTTCAGTCAGCAGGATAATTCCTGGCAGAAGTACGCCTTGGCTTACTTTCTTTTGGTCAGGAATGAGTATTTCTCAAGAGAGCCTAGGAAACATTCAGCTGGGAATGTGCAACAGGTTCGCTGCTGTGATAGTTCAGTTGTAGGCAGTAAAGAACTGGAACTGAAGGAGCAGACTGCTACTGTTAAGACCCAATCAGGAGGTGGTTCTAGTGCCAATGGATCAAATGATTGTCTCCTTCCTGGCCTTCATGATGACCTGGCTCAAGACTGCCTTGCTTGGACAAGCAGATCAGACTACCCTTCACTCTCTGGTCTGAACAAGAAATTTAATATGCTGATTAACAGTGGATACCTGTACAAACTGCGGAGGCAATACGGCATTGTTGAGCATTGGGTATATCTGGCCTGTAGCTTGATGCCCTGGGAAGCATTTGATCCATCACGGAATCGATGGATGAAGCTCCCTAGGCTGCCATGTGATGAATGCTTCTCCTGTGCAGACAAGGAATCACTTGCTGTTGGGACACAGCTGCTTGTCTTTGGCCGAGAATATGCAGGTCTTGCTATTTGGATGTACAATCTAGTGACACGTCGTTGGTCTCGTAGCACTCCGATGAATCTTCCCCGATGTCTCTTTGCCTCGGGAAGCTCTGGTGAGATTGCCATTGTTGCTGGTGGGTGTGATAGGAACGGCCAGGTGCTGAGATCTGCCGAGCTGTACAATTCGGAGGCTGGCCACTGGGAGACTTTACCAGACATGCACTTAGCCAGGAGACTCTCATCAGGTTTCTTCATGGATGGGAAGTTTTATGTCATTGGAGGTGTGACAAGTGAGAGGGTTTCTCTGACCTGTGGAGAGGAATACGATCTTGGCACAAGGACGTGGAGAAGGATACATGATATGTACCCTGGAGGAACCAGTGCATCTCAGTCACCCCCTCTTATTGCCATTGTAAATAACCAGCTCTATGCGGCTGACCAGTCGACAAACGTTGTCAAGAAGTACGACAAAGCAAATAACACATGGAACATAGTGAAGCCTTTGCCCGTCAGAGCGGACTCTTCCAATGGCTGGGGCCTAGCTTTCAGGGCTTGTGGTGATAGATTGCTGGTTATTGGTGGCCATAGAGGACCTCGTGGTGAAGTCATATTGCTGCATTCTTGGTGCCCTGAAGATGGGAACGGTGGAGGTGCTGACTGGGAGGTGCTGTCGGTGAAGGAGCGTGCCGGTGTTTTCGTCCACAACTGTGCAATAATGGGGTGCTGATGAATTTACCTTCAGTACATGCCCCGCTTGTTTAGCAAAACCACCAAATTCCTTGCTGCCCATTTAGCTACCATTATAATGACTTGTAATTCAGAAATGACACCCCCTTTTCGTGGAGCTGTCCATTAAATGTCTGGTCGAGAGCATAGAGAGCATTCAGTTCAGTTTATCTGGAACTTCCTTTTAATTAACACTTTTTCAAAGTTCGTTGTCCTTGTCTTGCACGAAATTTATGCTGTATTCTTTATTCATCATCCTTGCTGAAGTGTTGTTATTCTCGCAGCTGCATCTAACGTGTCTGCTGTCCCATACGACCATAGGTAGTGTATATGGATCACTGAATTCAGTTATGCTGAAGAGTTCATTTTCTCTGTATCCATTGTGCTGAATGCTGTCACATTCTACACTTTGCTGGTCCATGTCTCCGGCGTGCAAAAGTGTCGGTGTGGCACGTACGACTCTGGAGGGACCAAATAATTGTAATCGCCAGATGTTTGTACTGTTCTGCTCTGCCATCCCTGTGCCAACTTGTCCTGCTACTTTTCTTGTACCGTACTGCCATTCCTCTGAGAAATTTCATGCTAGTACTGATAGACAGTTACAGGTGGTGGTAAAAGCTGGTGGCTGCATAAATTTCTTTCGGTGCTGAATTCTGGGCAAAATACGGACTAGTACAAATATTCAGGTTGTTTCGAAGTTTCCATAAGTTTTTTCTGTCAGTGAAATAGTTTGATCAGGGGGCGGTGTTTCTTGATTCTTCAGTTCAGGATTGTCAACCTCGTTTAGTCGTTTACCTCACCGATGGTTGTGCTCTGCCCACATGGCTGCAGACGCAGAACGTTTTCCTACGTTGCCGGCGAACGGGGCCCACCCGCCAGCAACAGGCATGGGGATGGTGTGATCCTGTGATCATTGACTTCTGCATTGGTCGCTTTCGCTTATCGGGTTGACTATCCTGCTGTTCAACAGGTAAGGTTTGACATGTTCAGCCCGGTTGATTTCGCTGATCCACGACGGCGACACGTATGGCCGGAGAAATCTGGAGGCGTTCACGCTGGGCAACCCGTTCATCACTTCCACCCGATGGCACGGCGGTCACCATCTGCCGATACATGCCGCTGCTTGACCGTATCCATGTAACGACGCGTGATATGCACGGAGCTCTTTATGCCGATGTCGGCATGGCGTGATTGTTTCGTCAGGCGTGCCCCAGAAACTGCAACTCGTTTCTGGGTGATTTTGGAGATGATTTTTTTATCAAATTATGATCATCCAAAGTATTCAGAAAATAGTATTCACAGGTCACGCTGAAGACTGAAGTTACAGCAAATGCGAGACAGTAGTGGTTCAGAGAGACGGATGTGAATGCTTGCAAAAGCTTTTATCTTGAATCATCTCCGACCCATCTCCAAATATTTACATCTTACAAACCAAGCACGCGACAGGTTGCCCGCTAATATTATCCAACCTCTGCTCGTGATACAAAGAAATTTTTCTCAAAAATCGAGCGTATCTATCTTCTACCACACGACAATGTACAAATCGAATGACGCTAACTCTGCCCAATTTTTTCACACGGAAACCTGTGTGGGTGTGTCCGACGACGAGAAAAGCGGCTCCGTCACCTCGGTGGTGCTGAAGGATCTCGACGTGTTGGGGCTTGCTCGGTTCACTTCTTGTGGTTTGCTGCTGACCTTGAGGTCCGCAAAGTCGGTGATCATGGCGGGCCTAGTGATCTTCTCCATGGAGACGCGCTTGCTTCCGGTGAGCATCCTGACAACGGCGCTCATGTGGGGACGGCGAGCCATCGCGTCTTGCGTGCATAGGAGGCCAATCTTCAGGAACAGGCATGCCTCCTCGATGTCCAGGTCATTGTCTATATCAGCATCTACGATTTCTTCAAGATGTTCTTGCTCATAGAGTGCCCATGTCTGCAAAAAAAGAAACGGAGCAGGTTTTGTCAAATTCAGCATTATTCCCTCAAAATCTGGTCGATGGACTTAAATCTTAGTAGCTGCAAATGCGATATGAAACTGACGCCAATTTGTATTTATGGGTTGTTGATGTTATCTGCAACAAATAGAGCTTACCTTCTCAAGGAGAAATTGGTCTTCACTAGGCAATCTTGTGTTTGTGTTGCACCTGCCACAAACAATTTCCAAGAGAAGAACTCCAAAACTATAGATGTCAGACTTCTTCGTCACTTGACCTCGGATAGCATATTCAGGAGCCAAGTATCCCCTAAACATAAATGAAATTACAAGTCAGAACAGGAAATTCAGTCTGTGAAAGCAGGCTGTAAAATCAGGGGCTGGGGGGGTATGCTTTTTTTTTTTTTTTGAACGAGGCAAAAGATTTGCCATTTTCATTGATAGAGAAGAGGGGGGTATGCTTACAATGTGCCTGCAACTCGGGTGCTCACATGGGTTGCATTCGGTGGAATGAGCCTCGCCAACCCAAAATCAGAAATTTTCGGTGTAAGGTCCTTGTCGAGAAGAATGTTGCTCGCTTTGATGTCCCTGTGGATAATGTGAGGACGGATCTCCTCATGAAGAAATGCAAGTCCACGGGCAACTCCCACGGCAATTTTGACACGGGCCTTCCAATCGAACTGAATGCTGCTGTAGTTGGACCCTGCAGTAGCACATTCAGAACATCTGTTATTATGATAATCGATGAAGGAATGGATAGATGAATGGCTGACATGTTTGGTAGAACAAAGTGTTACCTAGCAATGTCTGTGAAAGGCTGTTTTTCTCAAGGTAATTGTAAACGAGGATCCTATGGGACCCTTCAGCACAGCAGCCGATAAGCGTGACCAGGTTTTCATGCTTGATGTCAGAAATTGCCGTAAGTTCAGTTAAGAACTCTCGTACACCTTGCCTTGAAGTGGCTGAAAGCACCTTCACTGCAACTAATCTGCCATCTTTGAGCATTCCCTGATCAAGCAAAATGAAATGTTAGCGAAAGGTGTTTGACAATGTCAAGACTTTTAGACACTGATGAAATAGGTAGCAGCTCATGCATATTTACCCTGAATACGGAGCCAAAACCACCCTCTCCAATCTTGTTTGCGCCGCTGAAATCTAGAGTTGCCTTCCTCAACTCGTTGTAAGAAAAGACCTTCACACTGTGTACATCTGAGAAAAAAGAACAAGAGAAGAAACTGTATAAGAAGGGAGAATTATTTGAGCAGCCATGCTTAGATATGGAGGAAGTACTCACCATCATCACCTTCAACAGGCTGAGATCTCTTTCGAAACATGAAGCAGCAATCCATGTTTACAGTAGACTGGAAGGAACTCCTGCAAGATATATATGTAGTAGGATATCAGAAAACAATACTATTACTTCCATTGCAACAATAGATGATCCAAAAGAGAGGTGTATTGGCAACCCATTAACCTAGAGATTCCTGGCTCAACTGTCAATTATTGTGTGGTCGACAACAGCAAGGCGGCAATTTAAAAACACATGTTGGACTTGAAGATGAGAGAATAAATACTACCTAGCTGTATCGAAGAACATTCGTCCGTGTTTCTTCAATTATTGGAATTCCAAATTTTTATACTAACAGAAAGCTGAAGCTGAACTACCACCATTTTGTTTAGCTAGTATTATCCTAACCAACTGGGTTATGATTATCCCGTACGGGCAAGAAGACATGAAAATGTGGAACTACCAAGGCCAACGCGGCGCTATCTGAACAAGCAGCTACCGCGACCACTGGTCCAACTATCCCCGTTGAAGATCAGAAAATTCTTTGTAAGCCATCTAAATTCGGAATTAGAGTTGGATTTTGATTAAGAGCAAAAGAGAAAGGTCTATAGCACCCGAAATCCTTGCGAGTTCGAAGGTAGATGAACTGATGGGCAATTTCAAGAAAAAAAAAACGTGATAAAGCGTCGCAAAGGCCTGCGAGTGGAACTTTTCCCCTTTTTCTCGCCCCAAAAGATCTCAGAAAGAACCGACCCCACGAAGCTCGATCCGGCAAAGGCCAATCCGTCGAAGCAAAACACCCCCAAAACAAACAAACAAACAAAGAAACGCAGGAGCAGGTGAATTCAGAGCTGGAGGAACTGAACAGAGAAGGAGAGCGCAAGAATCACCTGTGCAGATGAGAGCCTTGCTCGACCGACAAACAGAGCAAGCGAAGCGATGAAGCAGCTGCAGCGCCGGCCGCCAGTGGGTGAGTACGAGGAAAGGTAAAGGAGAGGATGCGGTGGTGTGGAGGCGGCGGTGGCGAGCGCAGTTAAGAGAGGACGAGGGGTAGGCGGAGAAGGAGATGAAGGTAGCTGGAAGGATCAGGGGAGCAGCACGAGTCCTTTGACTTGTCTTCTTCCTCCTCGCCTCTGCGTTCAAGTCTTGCTCAGTTTCTTTATCGTTTTGCTTGGTCTGAATCCGAAGGGAGAAGCGAACGAGGAGGTGTGGATCGAAGCTGGTTAAAAAATCGTTGGGAGGACGACGGTTTTTTCCCGCGTGCGTGCATGCGGCGCGGCTACCCCTCGTGGGCACGTTGGGGACAGAGTGGCAGCAACGCGGAAGCAACGGCGTATTCCGGCCGCTCCTGGTCAGCCGCGCGCATCCGCAACCCCACGTCCACTTCGCCGGAGGGCCCCTCCCTCCGCCGCGGCTGTGCACGCAGATGTGGCGCCTTTTTCTTGGGGGAAGATAGGACGGAGATGGTAACGTGGCGGAGACTTGGAGGAGCAGGCAGGTGAAAATGGATAGGTTTGGCCTTTTCAGAAACTTCAACGCAAAATTAATCAGATTTTTTTCTAAATTAATCTTTCTTCATGCCGCCGTCGTGCGGTGGGTACGGGCAGAGTACCATGGAATTGGATGAGCCAGAGAACCGCCAAAAGTCATAGCGTCATAAGAGTGACCATGATACCCACGACGGCATGGCTTTAGATCTGGTTCATTTTGTGTTGAATTTTTAGAAGAGGGTCATCTTTTTTCTATTTTCACAGCACATAGCAGATGCCCGATGCACTACAACAACTTCATAATGTACGCTTACCTATTAGGGCATCTCCACTTTGAGCGTCGGTAGAAACTGTCTCAGATTTAGGGCCTGATGCCCACACAAACAACCCCTATATTATCGACTCAATATGTGTTTTTTTTTTCAGTTTCTAAAACAATACTCCCTCCCCCCCCCCCCCCCCCCCCACCCCCCAAAAAAAAACTTGCTCAAAGTTATTACAACGAGAATGGAGTACCATATTCTTTCTAAAACAGTCAATACCAACTAGTCTCATCCAATAATACGACTTTTCAGCACATCTACTCGAAAGATCCAATGGAAAAATATCTCACTCATCACAAGTATGTTTGGTCATCCTCATCTTTTTTTTCGTATCACTAGCTTTTAGAAGATAAAAAAAACATGCAATCCAACCTCTTCCTCTCTTCGTTCGGTTGTTTCCTTTCATCATCATATTCCGTATTCTCCTCTAGCACTCTCCTTCTCCGTTTTTCCCAACTCAGTCCCAACTTGTGGTGACAGCTTACCGCAAACACTGCCCTATATGGCAATAACCCATGTCAAATCCCCTCCTGCAGCCCCTCCGACCTCTCTCATCCCTGTCGTGGGTGGCCATGGCGTCGGTGGTGAGGGTAATGGAGGTTCGATTCTTTACCCTTTCGTGTGCATATAAGTTTAGCTTCATAAATAATGTAGATCTAGAGTTTACATTCTTCTTCTTCATCCATGTGGTGTCCATGGTGGCCATGTTCTGGGAGATCAAGCTCCCGTTGGTTCATGCTCCTTCTCCCTCACGCTCATGTCCAATAAGGTGTTGCCCTCGCATGTCCCTCGACTGGGAGGTCTAGAGAGACTCGCCATGGATGTACGACATGGTCAGGGAGGACATTGATGCCTCTGGCCACGTGCAAGAAGATGGAGTTGGGTGATGAGTCCATATTTGAAGCATATTTACCTCCTGTTTTTGCATAAGCAGACATAGGATTTTGGCATTTTACGGCGCTCCCACGCATCTTTTACTCTTGTTTCAACATGACCCCAATTTATCAAGTCTTTTATGAATACAATTGGTACTATCATATAATGTAATAATATGATGTATCCAAGTGATAAAAGTCATTTAAATAATTTCCAACACACCTGGGTGAAGAGAGGGCGCGAAGGAAAGAATATGCGAGTTTAACGAGCATCCGTACGAGCAAAGACCGCCAGTACCATCTGATCGTACGGCTCGCCAGGAGCACCGCCTCGTCAAATATACTCACCTCGCGAAGATGGATATGATAAAAAACATACGCAGACAACTCCAGCCACGAAACACCACGCCATGAAGGGATCTGGAGGAGGAACTTGGAGAAGGGTAAATCCTTGCTACTTCACGGATCATCGGAGGAATCATCACCCTCATCATCAACCGCTGCATCTTCATCAACAACATCATCCCATCTCTCATACATCTAGATCTTGTTGTAATTCCAAGTACAATTGTGGTTTTACACTTGATCCCATTATTACCTTTGCAATCCATCCATTTGAATATGATGATGTTGTTGATTTTCTCCATGTGTGAGTAGTTGACCTTGTTCTTGGTGAGATGGAGAAACCCTAGCATTATTATGAAGTGAAATAAAGATGGGAGTGGTGTTTTGGCACATGGGAGCATATGCTCCCTTTATTTTGAAATACACGTTAGACACATTTTAAAATATCAAAAAAATTGAAACAAAAATTTCGCACGTACATCTTCATGTGCTACGCGCTCACAAAGTTGTTTCATGAAAAATCGACATGTCATGTGACGTGTGTAAAAAAGACAAAATTCGATGCTGAAACAAAGACTTGTCACAAGATAAACTTTCTCTTTTTCGCTTAGACTACAAAAAATATTATTTTTTCGTGAAACTTGAAGAATACACATATATTATGGAGATGTACCTGTAAATTTTTTTGTCAAATTTTTTTAACACTTAGAAAAATGTTTTTATGGTAGAGGGATCATACGCACCCGGGAGCTGAATTGAGTTTATGAATAAAGATGATCTATAACTTTGGTCTTTGATCTTTACTTGATCTATGATATTGTGTTAGATTTCTCTCTTTAAATGGTATTGAAGTCGTCCACATAACATTTGCCTTCAAAACTGAAGAGAGGAACCTACTCTTTGGATGTGTATGGGAGTATGCCCGGTGCTACTTGTGACTACAATCATTGGCTTACAACCTGAACGGACAAAAGGGGGTAGGGAGAGATTCACTAAGCTCATAAGATATCCATGGGGAACCCTTAATTGTGATGGTATGTACAAGTGATTTGCTCGCAGCATTGCGGTGGTTATTTAGAGATGACCTCATCACATGACTCTAGCAGCGGCTGCTCGTGAGACTTTGAGGTGAACATCTTACTATGGAGCTCTCCCCATATATATCATGACGAAATATATAGGTTATCCTAATCATAATTAATTCTCACATGTTAGTGGTGTATCCTACATCCCCGAGAACATTTTAGCCTTATTGAGTTCCAACACAAATCCCAACACATTCCTTACTTTTCTTGTTTTCATTTACTTTCTTGCAAACAAACACAACTCTCTTTTATACACTCCTACTTGAGATCAAAGGCAACTTACAAGTATCATTTGGTAGATAGTAACGAGAGGAATAAAGACCTCAACCAATATGGGGCTCAACCAATAGCTCTATTTTGAAACAAGCTACAATTGATCTGTGCACTTGCAGTCATCATTGGGGGTGGGTCGGGGTCGGCTATCGTCTGTTGCCACGTTCCTAGAGGACCTTATACCGCCTTTGATTTCATGACCTGTGGTGTGTGTTCAAAGTCGATGGTGTCCACCTCATGTTCAAGCTCTGCCTTTGCAATCCAACGACCAAGCAGTTGGAGGTTTTACGTATATGGGGGTCGAGCCTCTGTTTTGCGATTGGCTTGTTATTCATATGAGTAGCATGGGTGATGAAGATTATGAATTTGGTTCATTTCATGAGGACATGTTGCGGGGATGTGCAACTAAGGCAGGTTCTTGGAATTTTCGGGATCAAATTATATTTTTGCCTCAAAGATTGTTGAGGTTTTGGAGGTTGAGCAACAATTTATTGCCACCACATCAATTCATGTGTTAATCTATGTTATGTTTCCATCATGGTGGTGGTACGAACCTCTCAGATTATGTATGTTTAAAGATTTTGGAAAACATGATTGAGGGCTCTAAGTTATTGTTTGGCCTCAATGCAAAACAGTGACGGTGCCATAGCCTCAATTGGGCATGATCATCCTAAAAACTACATCTGACTTGAACTTGATTGTCATTATCAGATGATCACATTGTTGAAGATACGGTCTTTATGTTGTTCCGGTTGCATCACTGGAAGTGGATGGCAACTCCTCCATTGTTTACGATCCTCAGATTTAACAACAAGGACACTCTGAGTTTGAGCTTGGTGAAGATCATTCGATATCTACAACTCGTGGGCATACTTTAATAGACCGTTAACAGAGACACCTGTGGGGCATTAACTGAACCACACCTCTATAGAGGCCCTTGAAGATTGCATATATGCGACAATTTTGAATCTGAGTTGTCGACAAATGAATGGGCATCCTATGGTTACATTTGTGATATTTATCATCTTCGCGAGTTTAGATCATCTTATTATGGTGTGCCGTTGCGCACTTATATCGCACCTCTATAGTGGCAGCAACACAAAGAGACGACATCTCCACTCTCATATGTTCGTTGCATAGAAAAACAAAAAAAATCATACCGTTGCAACCATAAATGCGCCAAGATCCTATCTAGGAGATGCAAGTAACGGATAACCGTGGTTAAGATTGACTCACCCTTGAAGACACAAAGTTTTATCAACAAGACCGGTTCTCATGGGTGGTGTAAAGGATCACTTGTCGGTCTCAAGATCGTGATGAAGATGAGCTTGGTCACACATACGGCTTGACGACGACCTTCAATCCTTCGTTCCAGTGGGGCAGCGAAAGTAGTGAATCCACTGGGAAACTCCAGCAGCACTAAGGCGTGGTGGTGGTAGTGGAGAAACTATTTAAGTAGGGATTCGCCTATGCCATAGTTCGTGAGATGGACCAGTGGGAAGAGGGAGAAGCTCTGGTTACCGCAATTTTTTTCGAAGCTATGGCTATAGCCGGGATATAGCGGACTATAGCCATATAGCCGATTTGCTAAATAATGAAAAAAATTGGGCAGCATATAGTCATATATATATCAATAATTCATAAAATAATAACATAATAGTGGAAATTCAATTCGGCTCCCGGGTGCGTATGCTCCCTCTACCAAAAAATCATATTTCGAAATGTCGAAAAATTTGGACAAAAAATTCTACATGTACATCTCCATAATATACGTGCGTTCACCAAGTTTCACGAAAAACCAATATTTTGTATGGTCTATATAAAAAAGAGAAAGTTTATCTTGTGAAAAGCATTATTTTTAGCACCGAAATTTGTCTTTTTTATACACGTCACATGATAAGTCAATTTTTTATGAAACGACTTTGTGAGCATGTAGCACGTGAAAATGTACGTGCAAACTTTTAGTTTCAATTTTAAAAAAATTTAAAATGTATGTAAGATGCATTTCAAAATATAGGGAGCATATGCACCCATGTTCCAAAACACCGCTCCCACATAATAGCATCTTCACATACGAGATACACATACAGAAAACCAAAACTGATCCCGGGTGCATATGCACCCGGTATGTATAAAATATATTTTAAAAACATAAAAAATTTAGGAAAAAAATTTAGCATGTAGAGGGACATGTTCTATGTGTGCACGTAAAGTTTCACATAAAACCGATAATTTTTATACCCTGTGTAAAAAAGACAAATAATGCCTCGAGAAATAGACTATTTTAGCACCAAAAATTTGTCTTTTTTGCACAGGGTATAAACATCTTGATTTTTGCTGAGACAACTTTGTGAGCATGTAACATGTCAAGGTATACATGCGTCATTTTTATTTATATTTTTTTGACATTTGTAAATATATTTAATATGTATTTCAAATAAAGGGTGCATATGCACCCGGGTGCAGAAACACCCTGTCCATACACATAATAGTTCACACATAGTTAAATACATAGTTTTGTTCAAATATTGCAACATCATTATGTAGTTTAGGACATAGTTATGCTTGCCGCTCGGTTTGGTGGCTATTTCGCCAAGCAAATGGGTCGGTCGACTAAAATTTTTGGTCCAAAATTTTGGGCCCATTGAGCGGGAAGTTAGCGGCTATGCGGCTAAATTAAGGATAAATAGCCTTAGACAGGCTATTAGTGGCTATTTCTGTTTTAGCCTCTAAAGCCTCTAGCTATAGCCGCATGCCTCGCGAAAGGCTATAGCCGACTATTTTAAACAGAGGGGAGAAGAGACCAACCAAAGAACCTATGGAATAGTGTGTAAGGAAGAGGTGCTCCATCCATCTATATATAGGAGGAGGGGGCAGCAGACCCAAGGGGTGCGGCTAGAGGGTGCCCCAACCTCTTCCCTCATCATGTGGGTGGACACTCCACTCACAAAACTCAACGGTCCCCATAATTGATATAAAACTCGACTAAAAATGATGGGATTTTCTCCCATAGATGAATAAAACATTTTTATTTCTTTTATTTCATATTTTCAATTCTTTTAATTAATAAACATTAATATTTAGCCCCTTGAACTATTCCAATATCATGGGACTACTTCGGCCATTCTCGAAATAGTATCTGTGTTGTCCAATCTTTTCTCTGGTGTTCCGTATCCACTCAAAAGAGTCGACGGACCTTAAGTGTGTCACCCTACGGCTCGTGAATAACGTGGATATGATCGAGACACATCTCCGATCAATAATCATCAACGGGATCTATAGATCCGTAATGAGTCCCACTCAGTCACAACGATGAAACTTGTGGTCGCTTTGAACAATAAACGTCGTAACCAAATCTTTTTATCTCGCGATATTTTACTTTTTCGGGATCCGATCATTGGTATCAGCTATACCTAGTTCGATTCCGTTACCAACAAGTACTCTTCACTCGTTTCGTGATATGATATTCATATGACCTATTCATATTGGAAGTGAGATCTTTTTAGTCTTCTAACCGTGAGAGGAAACCCATGGTATTTCATGGGAAAGATAGTCGTGGTATTCAAAAGGTCTTGGAGAATGTGCGGAAGATCAATATCATTATATCGGATTGGGGCCACAAAGCTTTCTGGGAAATTTGTCATGAGACCCGTAGTGTTTCCAAAGTTGTTCAAAATAAGGGGAAGAGTGTGAAGGGAATATGCCTGAGAGGCAATAATAAAATGGTTATTACCTTATTCCGTGTTAATAGATGTTTGTTTCTCATGCTAGAATTATATGAACCAAAAAATAGCATTTGTGTGTTTAATAAACAAGCAAGAGTTCCTAGTAAAACCTCTCATTTAACTAGCTTATTGATTAAGTGATGATCAAGATTTTCTGGTCATGAACATCGGATGTTGTTAATAATTGGGTCACGTCATTAGAAGAATGATGTGATGAACACACACCCAAGTAGGTATAGCAATACGATCAAGTTATCACGTTTACATTGTTGTATCATATATGAATTAGCTCTATTCCTTAAACAATGAGATCATGCCAATCATCGAAAACTGGAAGATTACTTCGATGGCATCAAAGGTCACACCGTAACAAGCTGACTATAAAGGTGGATTTAGATACTATGAAAGTATTAGTTGAGCCTCATGGATCAAGAGTGAGATTTATCCATCTTCATGGCGGAGAGATATACTCTAGGCCTTCTCCAAGCGAAAAACTTGAAATGTTCGGAAGGTAATCGCCAATGATGCTTGGGTGCTTCAAATCGATATCTCTGCGGGACTAACGGGTTCAAAACCTCCAAGAATTTACCTCTTTGGTACTTCACTTTGTGGGGATCTAAGAAGACACACGCGTGTCACTAAGGATTCTCAAGGAATCACGATAAAATCGGGCAATATTTGTGAAATGAAGAGGACAAGTGGAATCTTATACCAACTGAAAAGAACCTCGAGGTATAGTGTATATAACTCTGCAACGAGATTCAATCATAAACCTCACAACCACAAATACAAATGTTTCAGCATATTGCGGGAGAATTAGAAAAAAAACGGAGAGAGAGAGAGGGAGAGCTAGAAGTATGTGGAGGAACTAGAGTCGTTCAAATGTTCATGGCTGCTAAAGGGAGTTACTCTCCCGTTCCATAATTTTTGTTGTGATTATCGTGTATATTTAAATTAAACCACGACAAAATTATGGAAAGAAGTAGAAGCGCAGGTGGGCCCCACTTCCAGTTGTTCACTACCAGCTCTCCAAAGAAGCTGGCCTGTCCATTCTGGTCCCGTGAAACGTGCGGCTTGGCGTTGCCCCCCTTGGCGCGGCGCAGAGTCCTGGTTTCCCCCCTGAGCTCTGCTTCTCTCGTTCTACTTCCCTTCGTCGCTGCTCTCGTCGAGACATGGTACTCTTCAGGTTCATAACATCACACGACAATGTACACATCGAACAACGCTAATTCTGTCCAATTTCTTCACATAGACGACTGCGTGGCCGTGTCCGACGATGAGAACGGGTCTGTCGTTTCTGTGGTGGTGAAGGATCCCGATGTGTTGGAGCGCGTCTTCTCCGCCCCTGATGGTATGAGTTGACAGAAGTCGGTGATCAATGCGGGCCTTGTGATCTTCTCCATGGAGACGTTCTTACATCCTGTGAGCATTCTGAGAACGGTGCTCATGTGGGGACGGCGTGCCATCGCGTCCTGCGTACACAGCAGGCCAATCTTTAAGAACTTGCATGCCTCCTCGATGTCCAGTTCGTCGTCTATATCAGCATCTATGATCTCATCTAGATGTTCTTGCTCATAGAGTGCCCATGTCTGCAAAAAGCAATACAAAAGATTTTCTCGAATTCAGCATCACTCCTTGGACGGTTGGTCTGTGAACTTATGGTTTAGTTGCTTCGGTATGAAATTGATGCCATTTTGTATTTACATATTCTCAGTATTATGTTCAACAAGTAGAACTTACCTTCTCAAGAAGAAATCGATCTTCTCTAGCCAATCTTGTGTTTGTGTTGCACCTGCCACAAACAATTTCCAAGAGAAGAACTCCAAAACCATAGATGTCAGACTTCTTCGTCACTTGACCTCGGATAGCATATTCAGGAGCCAAATATCCCCTAAGCATAAGTGAAATTTCAAGTCAGAACAGAAAGTGTTGGCTGTGAAAAAAGACTGTAAAGTCAGGGGTAAGGTTATGCTTACAATGTGCCAGCTACTCGGGTGCTCACATGAGTTGCATTGGGAGGGAGGAGCCTCGCCAATCCAAAATCAGCAATTTTAGGCGTAAGGTCCTTGTCGAGAAGAATGTTGCTCGCTTTGATATCCCTGTGGATAATATGAGGACGGATTTCCTCATGAAGAAATGCAAGTCCACGTGCAATACCAATGGCAATTTTCACGCGAGCCTCCCAGTTGAACTGAATGCTGCTGCTAGCTCCTGAAGTAGCACATCCAGAACATCTGTAAGTACGCTAACATAACCTTTGAAGGAACGGAGTATCCGAAGACATGTTCAGTAGAACAAAGCATTACCTAGCAACGTCTGTTGAAGGCTGTTGTTCTCAAGATAATTGTAAACGAGGATCCTATGGGACCCTTCAGCAGAGCAACCCATAAGCGTGACCAGGTTTTCATGCTTAATGTCGGCAATTGCGGTAAGTTCAGTTAAGAACTCTCCGACACCTTGCCTCGAAGTCGCTGACAACACCTTCACTGCAACAAACGTGCCATCTTTGAGCTTGCCCTGATGAAGCAAAGTGAAATGTTAGCAGAAGGCGCTAGGACATTCGTACACCGATCCAGCAGGTCATGCATATTTTTCTTACCCTAAATACGGAACCAAAACCACCCTCTCCGATCTTATTAGCCTCACTAAAATTTTGAGTTGCCTTTCTCAACTCACTGTAAGAAAAGACCTTCACACTATGCATACCTGAGACAAAGAAACAAGAGAAGAAACGGTATAAGAACGGAGATTTGTTTGAGCATGAATGGCGTGCGCGGGGCTAATTAAGGTATGCAGAGGATTCTCACCATCATCACCTTCAACAGCATCTCGAGGCCCCCTTCGCGACGGAAAGCAACAAGCCATGTTGACAGCACAAACTAGAAGGAGTTTCTGCAAGAAATATATGAGCAGGCTGTGAGAAGAGGCCTATAAACTCCGAATGCAAAAATAGATGGATCCAAAAGAGAGGTCTATGGGTAACCCATTGACTTACTGTTTGATGACTCAAATGTCAATTATTTGTGTGAACAGCAAGACGCAAATTTATAAAACACCATCAAATTAGGCTAGAGAATAAGAAAAAAGGCCGGAACTACCGATCATCTTTCGTTTTGCGCTTCTTTTAATTGTTGGAATCTAAAATTATGACAGAAAGCTGAAGCTGAACAACCCCTTATGTTTATTATTAAGTTTAACTATGTAGCCATACTACTATCCTAGCTCAGCAGGTTATGGTTCGATCCACTAATTAGGTACAGACAATAAGATGGAACCCGGTGATTCAATTTGTCGGACCAAACTAAAACACAATAATAAATCTCGACGAAGCTTGACAAAATAGTGTGGCGCGAATCACAAGCATGCACGGAAAACCTCCCGTGCACACGGAACAGAAGCATTTCCGGCTTTCCGCACAAGATGATGGTATGAAGATGTGAGGCTAGCTACCGAGGCTTGAGCAGAGAAGCCATTTTTTGGTCGCGATTTCCAACGAAACTCGATCTAACACGACCCATGGAAGCAAGCGATCCACGGGCAGGTGAATGAGGGCGAGAACGAGAGAACTGACCTTGCAGGTAGATAGATAGAGCGAGCGCCGAAGAGAGAGTAGCTCGATGCCGGTCGTGAGCAAGGTAGCAACCAGCAAAGAGCGGATGAGGACGAGGTAAGGAAGATGATGCGGCGGTTGTGTAGGGAGCAGTTTAAGAGGGGATGGGGAGGGGGAGGACCTCGGGAGCTGACGTTGACTTCTTCTCCTGCACTCTTCCTGCGCTGGTAGTCTTCTCCTACTTCTCTCGTTGCTTTGGTTTGGGTGTGTCAAAAAATCACGCTAGAGCCTCGTGGGCACGCACGTCGGAGTCGGAGACAGTGCCAGCAACGCGGAAGCAAAGACCGGCCGGGTCAGCCCACGTCCACTTCGCCGGAGCCCCTTGCCCCGGCCTATGTCGATGGGACTGCGGTAGTGCGGTGTTGCTGTTGCCGGGACTTCTAACACGAACCCACGGCGTATATCCACGGCCACTATGCAAACCTGTTGGCGCGGCAGGGCCTACGTGTCACGGACACATGCATGATGCATCGCCAGTCACACGGGATACGCATAGTATCCACAATACTGAAAATTCGTCTCTTTTGAAAAAAAAAACTCTCTATGCTCTAATTTAGTTGTCGCTGGTTCGAGTATATTTTTTTTCATAAAGGACGCTATATTACTCAAAAGTTCTAAACATTACACCCAGCTTCTGCATCTAAGATGCACACAGCCGTCCAAGATCCAAAACACATCGAAAAGAATTACAAAAGATCATAACTATAAGTGTAATCAAACTACACCGTAGGAGGCAAAATACTGCAGTTATGCAGCCACCCATGTTGTAATAAACTCCTTGGCAGTTTCCTCCAACAGTGTAGACACCTCCGTAAAGAGGTCGCGGTCCTCCAAACGCTGAAGCGACGACCATAAACGGAGCAAAGGCGTACACCGGTAGATGACCTGCATAAGAGAAGAATTTTTATTGTCAAAAACCTTGTCATTTCTACATAGCCAAAACGATCATATAACGGCAATCGTTCCCACTCTGATAAGAGTCTTAAACCTAGCATCCACCCCATTTAGCCAACTGGCAAAAATATTTTCAATGCTTTTTGGACGGTACAAGGTAAAACCTATCTGAATGATTGATCATATAGACCTAGCGAACGGACACTGGAAAAAAAATGTGTTTTATTATCTCCTCGTTGACAGAAAACACATTTCATACATCCATGCCAATTACGTTTTGCAAGGTTATATTTAATAAGAATAACACCACGATAAAGATACCATGCAAAAACCTTAGTTCTCAATGGTATCTTCATCTTCCAAATGGATTTATTATTAAAACCCGGCCGAATTGGTTCGATTAACGCCTTACATGGACCCAACCGAGAAAACCCTGTTTTTGGTAAGGCCCGAGGAAACTCATCACATCCTTGTAACAACTCGACTGAAGCTAATCTTTGTTGTAGCTCATTCCAAGAAGCCAACCAGGGTCCAATAAGGTCACGCCTAAACGTCATAGACGGAGGAGATGTTTCCATCGAACCTAATCTCATACCCTTCTCTAATGGAGAAGGGAGCATATGCAAAGAAGTACTTCTTAGTTGCCATGATACCAGCCAAAAAATGAGAATCCCTGGGTTTCCAGATGACCTGAGAGATTGCTTTTGAGCTAATATACTTTCTCCGCAACAAGTTCTGCCATACACCATCCTCAGTTAGCAACCGAACCAGCCATTTACCTAGCAATGCTCTGTTTTTAACCTCTAGTTCATGAACACCAAGTCCACCTTGATCTTTTGGACGGCAAATGACACTCCATTTTTTCAACCGATATTTCTTGTTCTCACTATTTCCTAAAAGAATCTTGATCGTACATAATCCAATCTATGCAAGACTCCTTTAGGCACTGAAAAAAAGAAATCATATACAGTACCATATTTGTGAGTACTGAATTTATGAGTACTAATCTTCCACCTACCTAGAGATAGTATTTTTCCTTTCTAGCTACTAAGCCTTTTTTGTACTCTTTCCTCAACAAGTTTCCATTCAGCAAGCATGAGCCTCCGATGATGAATCGGAATGCCCAAATAGCTAATCGGAAAACTGCCCAACCCACACCCGAAGAGTTCGGCATATAGGTTGGCCTCGTCTTGGGCCTCGCCAAAACAGAACATTTCACTCTTATGGAAAATAATTTTGACACCATACAACTACTCAAACACTGATAAAATTAATTTTAGATTTTTAGCTTTTTCTAGGTCATGATCCATAAATAGGATTGTGTCACCACCCGTGCAATCGATAATCCCCTATCAACCAAATGAGGGACCACTCCTTCAATCTGACAACCAACTTTAGCACGCTCAATTAGTTAGCATGTCCGCCACAATGTTAAATAACATTGGTGATAGGGGATTGCCTTGCCTTAAACCCTTTTTGTCTGAAAGTATCTATCAACGTCATCATTGAACTTGATGGCGACACTTTCTCCAAAAACAAATTTATTAGTTAACGCACGTCACTTCTCAGAAAAACCTTTCGTGGAGAGGGTTTGTCCAAGAAACGACCATTTGGCTTTATCATAGGCTTTTTGAAAGTCAATTTTGAGTATAACCCCATTGAACTTTTTACGGTGTAACTTTTAGATTGTCTCATGCAGCGTAACAACTCCATATAGGATATATCGTCCTTGCATGAAAGCAGTCTGAGTAGGGTGCACCACGTGATCAGCCACCAAATTTAGTCTAATAGTAGCAACCTTGGTGAAAATTTTAAAGCATACATTAAGAAGACATATTGGTCTATACAGCTGAATCCGTTCCGCAGCATTAACTTTAGATAGTAAGATAATCTCCCTAAAGTTGATACGGAAGAGTTCAAGCTGCCCAGCATGGAGCTCGGCAAATAGTTCCAGTAAATCGTCCTTAATAATGTCCTAGAAATTTTGATAAAACTCAGCTGGAAAACCATCTAGATCAGGCGCCTTATTGTGTTCCATCTGAAAAACAACCTTTCTTACCTCCTCTTCTGAATAAGGAGCAGCAATAATCACGTTTTCTTCTGGAGACACCTGGGGGATATCATCAATCCATGATTCATCCAAGGACACATCTGATTCCTCCAGGGCGCCAAATAACCCTTTGTAGTAAGACGGAATATATAACTTCAGCTGCTCCTGACCTTCGATCAGACCCTCTTCTTGGGCAAGAGAATGACTGAGTTTCTTTTGGTGTCTGCCATTGGCGACGCTATGAAAGTATCTCGTATTCGAATCTCCTTCAAGAAGGAACTGGGCCTTAGATCTTTGGTACCATTTGAGTTCCTCTTCTCGCAGTGGACCGACTAACTTAGCATTATATTGATTTTTAAGTTTAATTTCTTGCACAGTCAGCGGTCTTACCTCAACAATTGCCTCTAAATCATCGAATTTGATGAAAAAGAGAGTTCGCTTGTTTGAGCTTCCCAGTCATGTGTCTCGCCCACCCACCAAGGTATCTTCGCACGGAGCGAAGTTTGTTATTCCACCTTTGGATGGGGGTCGACCCTGCCACAGGCTGCTCTCAGACTTTCTTAACCATATCTAAAAAACCATCCCTATGCATACATCCTAGTTCGAATTTGAACGGACGTCTATGTGTAGGTGATGGTGTTCCAGTGGTTAGTAAGATAGGAGCATGATCCGACAAAGTCAAAATATGAGGTAGAACCCATACATAGACGAGGAAATTTTTGTTCCCAATCTGAATCTATCAGTACACGGTCTAATTTCTCGTAAGTAGGTTTCGGGAGACTTTTTGCCCACGTAAAGTGTCTCCCAACCATTGCAATTTATCTTATATCCAAACTATCGATGACAGCATTGAACAAAAAAGGCCAATGGTTGTCGAATCTACCTTTACACTTCTCATGAGAGAATCTGAGCAAATTAAAATCACCGCATATAATAATAGGATACGTATTATCATTTGCTAGGTTAACCAACTTACAAAAGAAAGCAGGCTTAAAAGCATCCTGAGCATCCCCATATACGGAAACCAAACTTCAAATAAAATTATCAGATCTATTTTGGATGTGAAGTTTTATATGAAAGTTATCTCCAGAATTATCTAGAATTTTCATAGTTGAAGTTCGGACACACACTAAGGCTGACTTCTTTTCAGCTTCTAGGCTGGCTTCGAGGTCGTGGACCGCTGAAGCCCAAAAGATGTCTCCAGCTTCGGCCCAGCTTATTCCTACCGAGAAGCTCTAATCCTATCTATAGCCAGAAACTGGTCCAGAGCAGTTTCCCGGGCTTCTCCGTCGAAGAGCCGAACCGGTATATAGAATAGCCCCCCTCTCGAGTGAAATTTACACGAAACTGCCACTCCCCAACTTCCCGGATGGCCAACGGAAAAAAAAAAGTAAAAAGAAAATGAAACGGTACACGGCCCCCGCATCGTGACCTTGGTCAACATGGAGCGATAGGGTTCCGCCCTGCCGCCGCTGCTCCCCCGGTGTCGGCGCCGGCCGCTGCTCTCCCGCAGGCGCCGCCGCTCGCCCGCTCCCCCGCTCCCCCGCAGGCGCCGCCGCTCGCCCTGCCGCCGCTGCCCGCTGCTCCCCCGCCGTCGGCGCTGACCGCTGCTCTCCCGCAGGCGCCATCGCTCGCCCTGCCGCCGCTGGACGCTGCTCCCCTGGAGGCGCCGCCGCTCGCCCTGCTCCCCCGCCCCGTGGCTGTGGTTTGCGTCTCCTTCCAAGGTCTGATTCATGGTTAATTTATGCCCAATCTTATCTGGGTATGAATGGATGATATGCTAATGATTTGATCTTTGTGATTAGTTGTTCCCTGGATATGGTGGATGATGAGATCGATTTACTGATATTGTTATGTATCTAGGGACATTACAGATATTTCACAACGCAATACATCAAATAAGCTAAATGTATAGAAGCCCAAAAGAATAGGAGGAACTAGTTTCTAGTAGCTTCTTGGCACCACAGTTTTTCCCCACCATTTTCTAGAAGCTAGCTTATGCATAAGCAAAAACCCAAAAGAAGTCACCCTAAGAGATCCATACAAACGATAACTAATATGGAACAGAGGGAACAACTGAATGATCAACGGCTTTCTTTTCAGAAGTGTGTACGTGGAGCACACATCACACAAAGTATCGTTCTTGGCTTGTTTCGCAACACCGAAGTAAGATCATCTCTAGCATAAGTACCAAAAAAGCTTAAAGGAGAAAATATGCGGCCCTAATTGTTTGGGTTGGCTCTAGCTGAAACCCGAAAACGGTTAGCGGCACATATATAGCTGACCGAGGAGGAAAAATTTCTCCTCCCCACATATTTGCTCGGCGGCCGAGTGACTCGCATATCCTCCCCCATCCTCATCGCCACCGCGATTCACCTCCCGGCCTCCGCGAAAACCACCTGGACGCCGCGAAATGGCAGGTTCTTCCCACCACCGTTCCCCTTCGCCCATCCACAGCGCCACCGGCAACCGCAGCGCGCAGATGCGTTGTATGGGCCGCCCCGCCGCCACCGCACAGCCGCAACCACGGTGTGCGGCGGCGCGAGTGGGGGATGTGGGTCTCTGAGACCACCGACGGAAACACCAGCCGCCGGATCTTGCTGGGGACGTTCCAGTCGGCGGCATAGGCGGCACAGGAGTCGTGGAAGCACGGCATTGAGAATGTCCGCCTTCGCGACGGCGACTGTGGTGAGCTCAACAACTTCCCCCTCGGCACCGACGAGCCCATTCCGGAGCTCGTCCCCCCCCCGCGCGGCCTGGAAAGGCGTCCAGGATGACCGCGCGAGCGAGGAATACATGACGAACCTCCGCCGCAACAACCCCGAGCGCGTCGCTGAGGAGGCGGCGAAGTTCGCGAGGTACGAGGAGCTGCGCCGCAATGGAGTAGGCAGAGGCGGCGGCGCCGACGACGACCTGGACTACTAGGCGGCGGCGACAACGACGGCGGCCACTACATTCAAGTTTTAGTCTAAGTTAGTTTAAATTTCCAGTTAAGTTTAGTTTGTTTTTATGAACTATGTGTGAAATGTATGAATTATGTGCAAGTTTTAGTTCATTTCTATGAAAAGGATCTGGTGGCTACCGTTTAGAAGAGCAAATTTTTGCTCCTCTATTTTATGGCGTCATTTGCCCCTCTATTTTGTCACCCCGTTTGCTCCTCTAAATTTTAGGGGATTGGCTAGAGAAAATGCTCGAGCAAGTCCAACAGCACCCTTATAACCACCCCTATACCAAACATAGGGAAGAAAGAAGAAAAATATGGCTCCAACAGCTCCCCTATAGCCTCCCCTAAATATTGGTGTCCCCAACTCAACCCCCTCTCTCCCCTATGCATTGGGGTTGTGGAGGTGTCCCCTATACATGCCCCAACCCATGTTTATGTCTTGTTATAAATCTTACATGTGGGCTCTACATTATTAAAATACAAAAAAAAAAAAATGAAACCGTGTCTAGGAGGAACTAGACACTTTTTGATATAGGAGAAACGGGACTTGGCGTGACAATTCCGAAATTCGTTCCTGACAGGAATCGAACTCCGGTCGTTAGGGTGCGCCACTGCGACCCCAACCACTAGGCTAAGCCCACGTCGTCTACATTATTAAAATACATGTGAATATGACATTGGGGACGAATTATAGGGGAGCTGTTGGAAAGAAGAAAAATATAGGGGAGGAATCTTTTTAGGGGTGTCCCCTACATGAAGATATAGGGGAGAAAATATAGGGGTGCTGTTGGACTTGCTCTAAGGTAGCCAGTGGCATGTGGAGCCACGTATGACTGTATGTAGGGTTCACATACCAGTTCCTCAAAACGAGGGACACAAAGTCAGTAAATTCCAACCCGTTGACGTCATAGACACACCGAATGAGGTTAGAGGCGCCTAAATTCATCGGAGCACAAACACATACCGTGCAATGGTTCATCCAAAAAAAAACAGAAATTAGTAACGTCCAAGCCAACTGCATAATTTAGTTAGACGGCTGTTTTTAAATGAGATAACTGATTTCTGAAGCAGCTAGGACCCGAGAGATTATTACTTCGTTTACTTCTAGGCTACCGGAGATCCATTCTCGGATTGGCTGGTCATGTCTTCCCCTACATGGAGCGTTCTAATTTGTAGCCTACCATTCAACATACGGATTAGTATAACTTTTTTTTACTACTTCAGTTATGTAAGCAAAATTTTGATATACCGTTTGTAAAGTATCTTCATTTCGTCTGGTGATCGCTCAGATGGGCTATAATTGCTACTTGGTTATAGTTTTGTAGTTGTATGCTTGCTCCAAGTACCCTAGATAGCACCGTCCATTATTATAACTTTATTTCTCGATGGCTTTCAACATGTTAAAGATAACTCCCTCCAATTTGCAGGTGCCCCTGGCTAGTTAGTTTAGATTCCGTAAATCTGGTGTACCTACGCCAGCTATGGCATGGTGCCTGAGTGCCCAATATAAAAGGCCACTCAACCCACACTTGAGGTGCATCAGCTCAAATTATTTGCTTTCTAGTAGTAGTAGTTCAGAGTCTTCAGACTAGACAAAGACATTCAAAAGTGTCAGCGCGTAGCAATATGCAGATGCAACAACGACAACGACACGCCATGTGCCGGTATTCGACGACCTTTACCAAGTGCCAAGAAAGGGCTAGCAGCTAGCGCATGGCACGAAGTCTTGGGTCGCCGCCTGATACTTCGGGAGGGGGCGAGCGTTCCCATGCGCGCAGTCAGGGCTAGAAGTACGGACGGACGCGCGATCGCGACCAGACTGGAGGGTGGAATCTTGCTTTAGGGCCTATGAGATCAATTTTTTGAAGACAAAAAACATGTTCAAAAATTCTCAAAAAAATTGACAACATACATCTATGTTATATATGCAACACCCAAAATTCGCTGCTTCAAATTCAACATACATTTAGAGAGCCAAAAAAGATAAATCTGGGAATAAATAGTGTAAAATACTATTCACCCAGAGCTAACACTATTCACGATATAATTTATCTTTTTTGTTTCTCTAAAAGTAGATTGAGTTTTGAGCTGATTTTTTTTTTGGAGTTGTAGATACAATCCATAAGTATGTTGTATATTTTTGCTTGATTTTTTCGCATTTCTTAAATATGTTTTTTATGATCTGATCTTACAATCTCACCTAACTAGAAGATCCTATACAAGTCTCCCCCGACGAGACTGGCCTGGCCAGCCGAGAGCGCCGGGCCGCCTCTCCGTGCATGACGTACGTACGTGCATGGACACGGCCTCGTGTTCTTTGTTCCACAGCCACGACAACGACGCGTTGCAGGTCGACGTGTACTACATGATGATTAATAACGTGTACGTCCCGGCCACACCACGAAGCATGATTTGTTGAGAGATCATTACATGCATGGACTGCGTCTTCCACGGCGTGTTTTTCGTCAGATTATTTCAAAAGGCACGTTTGATAAATCTGATTGTGTCTTTATCTTGATATTTGTTTGTTTAGGTTGCTCACCACATACACCATGTGGTAATCTGATTGTGTCATGTCATGTCCACCGTACAATACCGAGTGTGGTCATAGGCGGACCCAGAAAATTTTCAAAGCCTGGGCAAGCCAATTGTGAATAATTTTTGCATGAACATCACCGAATATAAAAATCACATAAGGAATTTTTGGCATATAAAGCTGGACACGGTACATAAAAAACAAAAAATATATGTAAATATTTATTGGTACGCAACGATGAAACACTAAAACTAAAATTTCACCGGGACTAGACACTACTAAAACTCCAATGGTCGACCACAGAAGCTCATATGTCTAAGTGCACCTAAAAAAATTGTGCCAACATTTGAAGACAATAGAATAAAAAAAGAATTTGGAAGACAATTATCACGAGATAATAAACATACCAAACATGTCCTACCTAGGCCAAGGCCTTTTAGGTAAATGTCCTAACTAGGTTGTGGACCTTCTTGTTGTGGTAACTGGTAAGCTTTTTGTGTCAGACCAAAAAGCTTCTTGTTTCTGAAATTTAATAAATTTATGTTCAAGTAAGTTCATTTCAACTATTTATACTTCAAATAAATCTTAACTTGGACATCCGGCTGTCCTAAAATAAAAATCTGGGAAGGGAGTCAAACCTAGCTGTCTTTTACTGCAGGAGGCAGAAGAGATCGAGCCAGCTCGCCGAAACCAGAATGGCGCATCAGCCTAATTGACTAATGGGTCATGATACGCTTGGGCCGGTGAGAGGCAATTTGGCCCAACAATGGTAAGAATCGCTGGCGAAGCCCGGGCAAAGCAGTCGATCGAGTCATGCTCGTAGCTGTGGCGATCGCCATCCACCAGAGGCTCGCGGAAGAGAAGCCCGGGCAGCCGCCCGGGCAACAGGTATGGTAGGTCCGCCCATGAGTGTGGTTTAACTCAGAGGAGACGGATTCTTTCTTACCTACGAGATGCTACGGTAATGGGGCCCACTCTCACCGTACTTATTTTCGGTATGTGCTGAGGGACTCTCAAGTATCAACAAGAGAGTGATGGTATTCAAGGAGTTAGGGTGTGTCGCTGGGCACCATCGGTATCTCATTTTCTCTTTGCCGATGATTCTCTGATTCTAATGAAGGCGAATGCGCCTAATGCTACTACTGTTCGGAAGGTGTTGGGTATGTACTATGCCAACTCAGGTCAGCTGGTGAGCGACCCAAAATCAAGTGTTTTCTTTAGCCCTGAGTGGAGGATAGGGAGGTTGTGTGTGGGACTCTCTCCATATAACTCGGAGGCCCTAACGGAGAAACATGTGGGACTTCCATCCCATTTTGGAGTGGACATATCTGATTGCTTCCAACATCTAGTGGATCGGGTGTGCCAAATCATTAGTGGGTGGAATACAAAAAAAAGTTCTATGGGAGGCAAGGAGATTTTGTTGAAGGCACTTGCTCAAGCTATTTCCTCCTATGTTATGTCTGTTTTCAAATTAACAAAAGGTATCTGTAAAGCGATAGCAACAACAAATGCTCGGATCTGGCGGGGAGACAAGGATGGTAAAAAAAAAGTATGCATTGGTACTCATGGTGGAAACTGTGTACCACAAAAAAACAAGGAGGCATGGGCTTTAGAGATTTGTATTGTTTTAATCTTGCTATGCTTGCTACGCCAAGGTAGTTAGAATCCCGATCCTACTACCGGAATCCTACGATTTGACGATCTTACATCACCGTATCGATCCAAATCCTACTATGAATCCCAATCGCGTAGAATCCATGTTGAGTCCCGATCCAAATCATAGAATCCTTTAGAAATGTAGAATCTTGATCCCTTTTATGGATTTTTCCGATTCTACTAACTCATTATTTTCCCATTCGCAAAACCATACAATGATACTACTTAATCATCCCAAGCCCTTTTCACTTGCGTTACTAACCTTTATTTACCTACCAAATCTCAAATGATCTATCGCTAGAACATTATTGCTAAAAACTTTATGTTTTATAATTTTTATCTCCATTATACTATTACACAAACTTTCTGTGTGATAGAAAGATATCCTCTGAGTAAGTATGGTAGGATCCCAGATTCTACGATTCGATACTACGACTCAATTCTGCCTGACAAAAATCGATCCGACTCCGAATCCCGACTCTGACTACCTTGTGCTACGTAGATATGGAGATTGTTAGAAGCACCGGAATCTTTGTGTGCCCAAATCCTTAGAGCAAAATATTACCCTTCACGTGATCTGATGAGGGCACAACTCAAAAAAGGAGCTTCTTTCACTTGGCAAAGTCTGATGACAGGAATGGCAACATTCAAACATGCCTACATATGGGGAGTCGGGAATGGAGTAGACATCAATGTATGACAGGATCCTTGGTGGCCGAATAGTCCGAATAAAATGGCCTACAGATGGGGAGTCGGGAAGAGTAGACATCAATGTACTATACATTTTGTTTCGGATGCTTCTAAGGATGAGGAGTTGAAAAACATATCAACCTTAATTGGTCTTTGTCAATGCCTAGTGGAGACAGGAAGACATGCTATCTTTAATTTGCTTGAGAGGTTACTCCGCTTGCTAATTACGCTTCTGGTTTCAACGGCGAGTGTTGAACGTGCATTCTCTAGTATGAAGATCATTAAAACGAGGTTGCGAAATAAGATGGAAGATGATTATCTTACAAATAGTCCATTAGTTAACATAGAGGGTGAAATTCTGGAAACTTATAGCTATGAAGACGTAATTGAAGATTTTAGAAGCGAAAAAGGTCGGAGAGCTGATCTTTAGTATGTAAATCATTGCCTTGCGGTCAAACTTATTATGTATGCTATTGTGCTGTATTTTGTTTTGGAGCAATTCATGTATGATGATCTGCTGGACCAAGGTAGCATTTATGAAATCTGGACTAATGTGTAGCTTTGGAGCAATTCCATGTGTCTTCTCCAGTTTCGCCCATCCAGGTTTTTCTTTCAAGCTCTGCCACTGCTAAAACTAGTCATGGCGGGAGTGACTTAGACGGTAACATGCAACTACATGCAATACCAACTAAGCATTTTAATGACATGACATATTATTAAATAAAAAAAGATATTTGCGGTAACTAGCTAATATGTTACCATAGTAACATCACACTTTTAAAGATAAAAGGAGTCTACCAGCTAGTTAATAAACTATCTAGAAGATGAACTCTATGTTACTACTATGTATTAGTGTCATAAACATGACACTAGCTAATCTATATTACTCTCCATTATAACTAATGAAAGTCAATCCAATCCAAACCGAATGCCGAAGTTATAAAGGTACTCACACGGCTGTAAGCATACACATAGGATGTCGGCTTAATTTATTTGTACTTTTGGGTGGGGAACTGCCGTTGACTATCTGGTACCTCGACACTGAGTAGCAACGTCCGATTATGTTCGTCACAAGGCTAGCGTATATACAGTGCTCCAGCTTCATGCATGCAATTTGTAGACGAGTCTCCACGAACACCGAGAAAACATGAGCAAAAATACGAATTACCATATAAATAAATTGAATAGTATGAACACAAGAAAAGCAACTACTCCGGTGGTCAAAGGCAGCCTACGGACATGCAAGCACTGCTGCTAGCCTTGGTCGATACTGTGCATAATTCGCGTATGTTAGTAAAACAGAAGAAACAAGAAGCGTGTTCCAAAATGTCGGCCCGGCCGTAGCATTAAATACGACGGCCGCACGACATATCCAACTTGGCAGGAGATCACACAAGTCGCCGGTCGCCGCCGGCGTTCCCATGCGGGACAGGACGACAGGCAGCGGCACGGACGATCGATGGCGACGGATCGGGTAATTCTTCGTCGCCTTCAGTTCCATGGTGATGAAGTAGTTGACTCCTTGAATTCCAGCAAACAGGCCTGGTTCATCATACGTGCTCGGCGTGCTCACAGGGTGTCGGCTTACCTTGTCTGAGCTACGAGATGCGCACGTCCACTCCTGGTTCGTGTGATCGAGACCACCATCGGCTGCCGAGTTCCGGGCTCCCATATTGGATGGCACACGGTGGCGAGGCGAGTTGTAGAGTAGCATAAGAATACAGTAGTACTACCTTAGCCAAAAGTGTCTCAATTTTATCTAGAAACGGACGTATCTAGACGTATTTTAGAGGTTGATATATCTATATCTAGAAAGAGTTAAATCACTTATTTTTAAATGGAGGGAGCAGTAAGCTGATAATATATTGCATAAGTATAATTTTTGTCTGTTTATACAGGCAACAAAAGTTATCCTTTTCAAGAAAAGTTATCCTTTTCCCCCAAAAATCTATGTAGGAACATGGAATGTTAGGATACATCCAGGAATTTCATTTCATTTTTTTCTAATTTGAAATGCACTTTAAATATATTATTTATAATAGGTTTATTTTCACCCATGAGCCAAAACGCCATATCCCCAGAGCCAGTATGGTATGGAGTATTGGTTTTAGTAGTACTTCATCCGGCCCTACCATCTCAAGAGTCTAGGATGTTAATTCAACCGATAATCTACTTTCCCCAATGCTCCTAGATTTATTTACTTATTTCATTACATATCGGGCTACTAAATACTACACAAATTTAAGAAATGAGAGAATTTAGAATAGCTACGAGAATTTAGAATACCAAACAAATGTACTTGGTTTTAACAAGATCGGTGCCACCCGTAAACGAAATCCGTTTGATTTTAAACAACACTGCAATGAGATGCTCCTCCTTATGATGGTGCAACGAGAGGTGGCATGCGACGATACATGCTCGGTGATGGTGGGGACGTACTCCTGCTTTGGCCCCAATGCCTCGATGCCTTGGCGCCTCATTTCGAGATCCTTTGGCTAGGGGCACCTGGGGGGCCTGAGCCTGGCTCCTCGCGGCTAGAGAGCGGTTCGCGGGTGGAGGGCTAGGTGGACAAGCCGGCATGGATCAAGGTGCGTGTTTGGGACTACATGTGAAGACCGGGATCTAGCGGAGGTTGGAGCCGTCGACGACATCGCCCGTGGGGCATCGTAATCTTGTTGAAGGTGTCGGCGATGCAGCTCACGCTCCCTCCCAAATCGCTCGACGGCGAGGGGGGGGGACCCTAGACCTGATTTCTGGGTCAGACCTTGGCGCCGCTTAGCGTGGTTCTTCTCCTTGGGGCAACATGTGGGATTTGGACCTAGCTTGTGGGACCATAACAGATAGTGATTTTCGAAGAGGTGGAGCAGATTTGCATCTACCACATCAACGATGGGGGGTCTCATCAGTGTTGCACAACGGGGTCTCAGTGAAGGACGTGATATGATGTACCCATGCCAGACGATGGTGTTGTCTGGCGCCGTGGTGGTGTCGATAGTACGCTTGGCGATGACGGGGGTGCTCCTCGGCAATGCCCACCTTTTGGGGCTTAGGGTTGACGGAATCCTGCAGGCTGACACGTGACATCGGATACCAAACAAACGGGGAGAGAGATTTACCCAGGTTCGGGGCCCTCGATGAGGTAAAACCCTTACTTCCTGCTTGTCTGATCTTGATTATCAAAATTATCAGGTTACAATAGGGTAGCCGAAGGCTAAGACTATGATCTCGTCGAGAGGCTAAGATTTCTAATGACCTAGCTCTATACTTGCGGTGGTTCTGGCTGCGAAGGTTGTGTGTCCCTCGGCAGACCCTCTCCTGGCCCTTATATTGCAGGCCAGGTCTCGAGAGTTATGTCTGGGTTCGACTAGGTTACAAAGAGTTCTACATCTAAAATTTTCTTGTTTCTTCGTCTTCTTGCGTTGTTCATCAAGGATCTTTCTTTGGAACCGACATAATGGGCCCACCTTGGTCGGTGGATGATCTTCATGGGCCCCTGGTTGGGCCGTAGGAGGTAGCGTAATATTGGTTAACCGAAAGGTAATGCCCACATCAGTAGCCCCCGAGTGACTGGCCGAATTAAAGCTTCGGGCAGGGACTAAAATTGTCTTCGGTCGAACGTCCATAATTGCCGGAAGATCTTGATCTTTTTTTGAAAAAAGAAAGCTCATTTTTATCGGGTGCACGTCCAGCGCTCCCGATGGGAGTAGCCCCCGAGTCTAGGCACGGATGCTTGCAACCGTGTGTAGACTCAAGTTGTACCACTCGAATGTTTTCAGCTATCGATATTTTTTACAAGCTATGGAAATCATCCGATATCTTTTGTATATCGGGTCTTGAACAACTTTGGGTAAAGTCATGCCAATTGACAGTACGTAAGGGATTTGAGCAACGTGTCCAGCTTTACTCGATATATCGATGTTGGTTAATTTCTTATCGAGGACGAGTAGGAACTAAGCTTGGGGATGTTGATACGTCTCCAACGTATCTATAATTTCTTATGTTCCATGCTACTTTATTGATGATACCTACATGTTTTATACACATTATATGTCATATTTATGCGTTTTCCGGAACTAACCTATTGACGAGATGCCGAAGTGCCAGTTCCTGTTTTCTGCTGTTTTTGGTTTCAGAAATCCTAGTAAGGAAATATTCTCGGAATCGGACGAAATCAATGCCCAAGATCTTATATTTACCCGAAGCTTCCAGAACACCCGAGGGGGCCAGAGGGGGGCCACAGGGGCCCCACACACCATGGCGGCGCGGCCAGAAGGGGGGGCGCGCCGGCCTGGTGTCTGGGCCCCCCGTAACCCTTCCGACTCCGCCCTTTCGCCTATATAAAGTCCCTGACCTAAAACCCCGAGAGGAATAAGCCACGGTACGCGAAACCTTCCAGAGCCGCCGCCATCGCGAAGCCAAGATCTGGGGGACAGGAGTCTCTGTTCCGGCACGCCGCCGGGACAGGGAAGTGCCCCCGGAAGGCTTCTCCATCGACACCGCTGCCATCTCCACCGCCATCTTCATCAACGTTGCTTGCTCCCATGAGGAGGGAGTAGTTCTCCATCGAGGCTCGGGGCTGTACCGGTAGCTATGTGGTTCATCTCTCTCCTATGTACTTCAATACAATAATCTCATGAGCTGCCTTACATGATTGAGATTCATATGATGATGCTTGTAATCTAGATGTCATTATGCTAGTCAAGTGGGTTTTACTTATGTGATCTCCGGAGACTCCTTGTCCCACGTGTGTAAAGGTGACAGTGTGTGCACCGTGTGGGTCTCTTAGGCTATATTTCACAGAATACTTATTCACCGTTATGAATGGCATAGTGAAGTGCTTATTTATATCCCTTTATGATTGCAATGTGTTTTGTATCACAATTTATCTATGTGCTACTCTAGTGATGTTATTAAAGTAGTTTATTCCTCCCGCACGGTGTAATGGTGACGAGTGTGTGCATCCGTGTTAGTACTTGGCGTAGGCTATGATTATGATCTCTTGTAGATTATGAAGTTAACTATTGCTATGATGGTATTGATGTGATCTATTCCTCCTACATGGTGTGAAGGTGACGAGTGTGCATGCTATGTTAGTACTTGGTTTAGTCGTGTCGATCTTTCATGCACTCTAAGGTTATTTAAATATGAACATTGAATTGTGGAGCTTGTTAACTCCGGCATTGAGGGTTCGTGTAATCCTACGCAATGTGTTCATCATCCAACAAGAGAGTGTAGAGTATGCATTTATCTATTCTGTTATGTGATCAAAGTTGAGAGTGTCCATTAGTGAAAGTCTAATCCCTAGGCCTTGTTCCTAAATACTGCTATCGCTGCTTGTTTACTGTTTTACTGAGTTACTACTCGCTGCGTTACTACTCGCTTGTTTACTTCCCGCAATATTACTACCATCAATCGCACGCCAGCAAGCACTTTTCTGGCGCCGTACTACTGCTCATATTCATTCATACCACTTGTATTTCACTATCTCTTCGCCGAACTACTGCACCTAATAGGTGTGTTGGGGACACAAGAGACTTCTTGCTTTGTGGTTGCATGAGAGGGATATCTTTGACCTCTTCCTCCCTGAGTTCGATAAACCTTGGGTGATCCACTTAAGGGAAAACTTGCTGCTGTTCTACAAACCTCTGCTCTTGGAGGCCCAACACTGTCTACAAGAATAGAAGCACCCATAGACATCACTCGTCCTTGCGCATTGAACGAGGCGCCTCCTCGATTTCCGCGCGTAGTGGAGAAAATGCCCTTTGTTATGATGGATGCAACGACACGTGGTGACCTAATCATAGATCTCTTTTGGTAACTTCTCTTTTATAAAGGAGAAGGAAGAAATTTACTTCCTTCGTTCCCCTCTTTCACAACCTTTCTTTTTTCCTTCGTTCTTCTTCCTCATAGCTACTGTGCCGCCGCCGCCATTCTTCAATATTTTTTTCGCTTCCTAAACCGCTCCCGAAGATGGAGAAGAAGAAGAACTCCACTGTTGCCGCTGGCGCCACATCCAGTGGCGTCACTGCCAAGGTTACATGCTGTGGTGACCCAGCGTACCACTGCATGGTGTAGTACACAAGTCGTTGACATAACACAAGTGAAACACCGTTCCACTCATATTACATCCCTCAGAGTGGTACAACAGAAACATATGCGAGTCCAAGGTATGCCTATAGAAGGATACACAAGCTGTTTACAGAATATCAACACAGCCTCCTACTTTACAGTGAGGTAAAACTTCAAATAAAGCTCCAGAAGAATGACTCGTAGTCTAACTAACTGCTAACTCAAGCTTAAGAGCTATTTGGCTTGCTATAGAAATCTAACTACTTAGGTGCTAGGATTAGGGAAAGGCTCCCTTCTATTACTAGTCTAAGTTTTCACTCTAGTTGTTGCAGAAGTTAACTTCATTGACTTCTTTGCTTGGATTCTTCGTTTTGTTGCAGTTGACTCCTTTGTCTTCGAGTTCCACGGTAGATTCTCCTCCGGTGCCTCCATAGCTAAGCAGGGGATTTAAGAGTGGGATGAATACGAGCGTACTCAGCAAGTTCATATTAGGGAAATAGGTGTATCATGCACTAGCTACAGCCACAGACCAGAAAGTCATAGGCAATGCAAGTTTTTGTAAACATTTCTTCAAAAGGTTTATTTTATTCTGAAAACTATGCCCGTCAGTCTTCACAGGTTGACTAGAACTTCATGGAGTTCCTTTCCGCCGCGTTCGCGGTTCCCTTCCCGAACGAGGAGTGACGAGTCACAATTCAGTATCCTCTGCAGAGGTGCGTTACTTTTCCCATAAGAGAACTTATCCTTGATACCTTTCCGAGATGCATGCTCGTCCACACTTCCTTGGTGTGGGGCCAGGTGTAAGATCCAAGCCAATCACTGCCTTCTCCGCGACCTCGCAGACCCACCCTTTTGTAAGTCTGTCCTCTCCTATATCTATGGGTAGACTAACACAGGCACTTGTTCTCTCCTATACCGTTAAGGTAGACTGATCCGAACAACTTATGTGCCCTGTCCTATACACCATAGATAGACTGATCCGGACAACCCTTACAATCCTTCATAGACCAATAATAAGTCTACCCTCTCCCGTATCTAATGGTAGACCGTGCGGGACCACGGGTCCCCACCTTTACCAAAGATAGACCGATACGGGCAACCCTTATTACCAGTCCGTTGGCATGCGAGAGGGAAAAGATACAGCTGACTTCCCAGAGCCATTATAGATCTTATGGTTAACGCGATTTGTACGGCGCTAGAATCACTGGACGGCATTGGTACTTAGTCCTAGATGAATAGTACCCATGCAATGGAACCTCCACCAATCAACACATACCATGGTTCCATTGCCCACCACATAGTCATATTCATAATTGAAAAATAATATTTGCTTTTCAATGCAAGAGTGATAAGTATAGTACTTTGCATATAATTTGATAAAAATAATCAAATGACATGAGCAAGCGATGAACTTGCCTTTCTTGATCGCAAGATTATGCGGGCAAAAGCTTCGATACGTGAGAACTCCAAATTCTGAAATACCATCATTGTTCGGTAAGGACAATGTTTAAAGAACTGGCAAAGATGCTATAATGCCTAGTATGAGATGCAATCGTCCCGAGCGTAACCTAACCTCGATGATTTAGGATGGATGAGTTGTAAAAATTTCTTTAGTGTGTGTTGCACTTTTAGGATGGTTCTCAAACAAGGTTCTTATTAGGGTTGGTGATATTAATAGCATAAACAAGTGATATAATGCATCATAACAATCATACACATAAAGAATAGTGATTGCATAACAAGCAAGAGTAGTTGTCAGTTTTAAGTTCTACAGGACATGGTTGATGATTACTTATTTTATACTTCAAAAGAATAACTTTTGAAGAACAGGTTAATTAAGAAATAGTAAGTATTTTAAATAAGAACTAGGGCATCTATGGTTTGATTGATATCTATGCTTCAGAAGAATAACTTTTGAAGGATAGGTTAAATAGAACAAGGACTACTATAAATAGAATCTATGGCTTCTAGGGTTTACTATTGGATTCATTTAGTTTTCTAATAGGGACTAGTTGGTTCTTAACTTGGAATGGGTTTATATGTAGCAAATATTGGTAGGGTTATTATTATGGTTTCCCATATACATCATATCAAAGGATGGTTATTAAGATGGTTCCATAGGTTTGTTATTAGGTTTACTATGGCTTCATATTTGCCTTACCAAATAATCTTTAATAGTTTCTAAGCTAAGTGGTTATTGATCCTTAAGTAGAGTTTAGTGGAATAGGAGCATGTGTTGTGAATTGCTACACAAGATTGGTACTAGGGTTTATCATTATGGTTCTACTAGGGTTTGATGGTTAAGGTTGATCTTAATGGTATGATATATAGGATAGTGGTCAATGGTACTAATTCAATAAACAAGTTAGGGTTTATACCCAGGTGATACTAGCTAATCATATAGGTTTGAATTAAGAATAGGAACATGAAATGATAATCTCATGTGACTTGGTTTATGCTTGTGGATCAAAAGCATGCATTCATTTGTTTCTTACTAGGGTTCTATAGGTATAGATGAAACTTATATGATTACATGAGCTAAACCCCTAGGGTTTTAGGATTGCAACTATTTAGGATGAACACATAAAATAATGAAATCCAGTTTCTAACTTAGAATAAAACTAAGGTTTCTAAATTATGATCCAATTCTTAAAACTTATATTTGGTAATTAAGTGTGGTTGCTAATTACTTTGAAACAGAATTAGTAATGGTCTGACATTTATTAATTTTCACAAGAATAAATAGTTAGAGTAACTCCTAATTAGGTTTAATTCAGAAATAAGGGTTTAACAATTATCACTAGGTTTTAAAAGTAATAACTTGCAAATTAAAAGTATTTAAGTTCACAATATTTAAGTTACTAAATTAATATTGGCTTTTAATATTTTCTTGATTTATTATTATTTAAGAAAGTAGTAAATTAGAATTTTCAAATTAGGATTTATGAATTACCACTAATAATTAAGTTAATGCAAATATGGTAAATAAAATTAATCTTAACATTTTACTTAGTTACTGAATAGTTTAAATTTAATTTTGAAACTTCATTAATTATTGAATTAAAATTGTATGTTAAATAATTGAAATGGCATAATTAATAAGGTTAAAAATAAGTAAATTTTTATTTTGACACACATTTTTGTTTTATATTTTATTTGAATAGAGTTTATTTTTGTGAGCATTTTGATATATTATTTACATTTTTCTGAGTTGAATTGAATTTTATATGATTTTTTAAAGTCTCAACATTTTTCTGTAATTTGAAATAAAGCAAAATGCTAAATGTACCGGTTCATACCTAGCCACTGTGACTGACGAGTGGGGCCGTTGACTAGGTCAGTTGCCACGATGGCAACGACCAGTCAACCAGTGCTCGAGGCCCCACCGCCACGCTGGCGTTGCCGGCGGTTAAACGTCGGCGACCAATTCATGGCGGCGCTACGCTACAGGGCCTCCCAGGACGCGCGACTAGGGTTTTCTGGCTCTCCTCGACTCGCTGAAGCTGATGGTGGGTTTGGTTTGGCGAGGGGATCACCGGAGCTACGCCGGCGACCATGCCCCGCGGTGGTTTACTCCGGCGAGCACACGAACTACGGCTACGGCTGATGCTAGGAAGCAATAGAGGGGTCCAGAGATGCGCAAGCTCACCCTGGTGC
>NC_061514.1:51779967-51815842 GCF_022539505.1 Lolium rigidum | reverse complement strand
ACATAATCCGTGGTAACAACACACACACACACACATGTTATCTCGAGTTTTGTTTGTTATCTCAAATTTTGCATGCTGGCGTTCCTCGGTTCTGACCTATAAGCATCAAAAGACTGATTTCACAAGGCAGCATCTGACAGCCATGGTCAAAGACCATATCCTGATCTTTAAACATTACAACAAAGCCAAGAGCAGATGTCTGACATAATATGCGGCTGTGTCAAGGTTTACATATATATCAATTCTGTTAAATTTACAATCCTTTAATAATCAGCAATATATTTCGATACTATATGCATTGGTAAACAGCCTAATATACGTAGTCCAAACTCTCTTAGACATAATCACCCTTAAAATAATCCCAGGATTCCTCAATAGAGCTATCCGTACGGAACTTAACTGGAGAACTAAGGAATAATCATTTGTTCTCACGGGCCCTAAACAGATCTAAGAAAATTGTAATAGAAGAGGCCATATACCTCGAGGTGGTGAAGATGGTGGTGGCTTCATGGGAGGTGGTGCCTCAGGAGGGGTGCTGTAGGGTGCTTCAGAGGAGGACATCGGCCATAGCGTACGCCGCCGGCCTCTTCCCCTGGGGCAGCAGGCCTGCTATGGGAGGGGCCGGCGGGTTCGTCTGGAGGCGATCGCGGTTGTCAGAGGCGTGCGGGGCGACGAAGATCTGAACTGTCAGGAATTAGGATCAAATCCCCGACAATTTGGGGGAAATTGGGAGATAATAAAAGAATGAATTGGGATAATAACAGCGAAACAGCTAACCCTAGAACAGAACGAACAACATTGGGGATTAGAGACGCCTCGAAACGGTAAATTAGAAGAAAAAATAGTTTTAAATGATAAAATATAATTTAAAATAAAAAAATATAATTGCTGCTTGTGTTTTTAATATATTCTTATATATACTACTCTAAAGATACATGTAAGACTAATAAAACTGGAACACAGGAAGTATAAAAACATCGCAAAAAACAAAATTTTGATGCTTTAAATGTATCATATTTTCTACACTAAATATTGATTTTAAATGAGAAATAAAAGAAAATTGAGGGGGGAATAATGAAGAGGTGTAAATAAGAAAGGATGTCAAATGAAAAGGAAAAGAAGAAAAAATAAATAAGAAAAAAAAAGAGAAAAAAAAATATTGCAAGAATAGTTATCATCGCAAATTGCATCTGAAAGTTGTCCACAATGTCCTATGTATGTGTTAGTCTGTCTGTTATGTGTTTTGTTCTTACCTAATCAATCAAGTTGGATTATTTCTTAAAAAGAATACAACACAAATATGTCTCGTGATGGAATATAGTAACTATATAGTACTACATTTTAGAGCGAAGAGTTCCAAAACATCCATTTTTGCTTCCCTCTTTTTGAGTCGGCTAATTTTATTTAATGTTTGTAACTTACACATGTAACACACCCACATCAGCATTGCTCCACCTTCACTAAACATTGAACATACAAGTTTGTTACCTCGGGAATCTCCTCTCGCTTAAGGATGGAACAAATTGGCAAGAGCTTCAATCAAATTCATTCCACCAGGGAATTCTCATACTAATTTTTTTCTAAAATTTCTCTGCCTTCAAGGATTCCCTTCTATTGTGTTGGCTAGGTTTAGCCTTTTGTCACCTGTAATGCATATATGTTTTTGTCAACAACAATTCAAGCATGCATGTTGCTGCACTTCACGAGCATGAGATTATACAACCTTTGGTATATAACTCTATATTTGGATCACAATGTGTGCTGTATTTTTCCCTCTCTTTGATGGGTCAGGATATACATTTGTACACCCAAGCATGAGTGTGGGTGTATTCATCACCATTCGTTCACTTTGAGATTCGGACAAAGAAAGTAAGGAGGAATCTATTTTTCCAGTACTCTATGCATTTCCAACCATTATATCCCATCAACTTTTCCGTAAGACAGGGCCAAAAGCGAGTCAGACGCTGGAATCCCGGGACGAACGAGCGTTGTTCCTGTGACTTGCATGTCATGGGTCAGGATACAACTTTCCAGGACACCCAATATTTTACTCCACGTGACTCCACCAGGGTGGGTCACTACTCTCCTTTCTTCTCCACGGGAATCCAGCTATTCCTCTCATCTCTCTTGTTCTCCAGCGTCCTCCGCGGTGACGAATTCGAGTCGCTGGACCCGCGAGTGATGGAAATTCATAGCGCATTCCCGGACGAGAGCTGGAGAGGAGGCGAAGATTGATGCTCTTCATTAGCTTCCTGTACTGAATCATCCGAGTAAATGATGGAGAACATGATGTTTTCTTAATTGCAAGAGTTTGCAAGGCATTTCATTGATCAGTAAAAAAACAGAACCACACCTGCCGGGCAGGTTTGGTACAAGACGTGATTAGTTGCTAGGTGTCATCGGCCAAAAAGAATCCCCCAAAAAATATTGGTCACTAATTGCAAACTGACGACTAACTAGAAGAACATCCAGCTGACACCTGGTCTGAACTGCTAACTAAACACTACATGCTAGTAACTGACGACTAACTGTTGTCTGAAGACCAAATCAGAATCAAACGAGCCGAACGCGGAGCCATCGCTGCA
Organism: Lolium rigidum; assembly: GCF_022539505.1. Lineage (NCBI taxonomy): Eukaryota > Viridiplantae > Streptophyta > Magnoliopsida > Poales > Poaceae > Lolium > Lolium rigidum. Next base: position 51,813,257 of record NC_061514.1, on the reverse strand, counting down.
TCATGTTCCGGACGCCGTCATTACCGGTGGGCGGTGGCTAGCACCTCGCTGTTGCCATCGTCGCCCTCGTCGACGGCTTGGTACCCAGCATCTAAAGAAGGGCCGCCGTCTTCGAGCGAAACCAAAACGGCTGCAAGCTCGACGCCGCCCGGGGTCATATTCTCCGCTACCTGCTCCTCCTCAACGACTTGGTCATGAGAAACCTGCGTTTTAGTGTTGGAATCAAGTCACTGAATCAACTAGAAAACAGCTTTTGGAATCCATGTAAAATCCAACTCACCTTACCAGCTAGAAACTGCAGGATCCCTTCGTTCTCCGCCCCGTCGGCAGGAACTTCTTCTTCAGGGTTGTCATGGTGGCCTAATTCTCGAGCAAAATTTGCACGCCTGAAATTCTGCTATGCTCCCCATCCCAGAGCACAAAATAGAGAACAGGAGAGATCATGAACAATTTCGTACGACTCAACATTTTGAACACTATGATACTGGAAGTGTACTCGAATGTTTTACAAAGAGAAATGGATTGGAAGATTTCCTCAAAAAGAAAACAAATGGTAACTCGTCGATACCTGAGAAATCCCAAATACGAAAAGGGAACTGGCAGATTTCTCTCGCAGGGTAACATGATGCCGGATTCCAAGCTAATGTTCAGGCCACTAACAACGTATGAAATTTAGAAAAATGCACTGATACTGCCCTCTCCACGCGGTCTTTCACAATAAATTCTGAACACATTCATCCAGATGAACCGTGATCTAATATTTGGATCAATCCTGAAGAAGAATTAGGATAAAGAAGCACACAAATCGCAATGAACAAAATCGTGCAAACACAGAAACAAAATTCAAAGAAAAATCAGCCAAGACTCGTCCCTAGGCTCGTCGGGGCATTGGGGGCTCCGGATCCGCCCATCAACGTCGAAGGTGAGCCTGCCGGGTGGCGTGGGGAGCTGAGAGAGAGGGGGAGCGTGTTAGAAGACCCTATCTCTGTTCTGGCGTCATCGTGGGAGGCTGGCGAGATCCACGCATCGTAAGAACTAAGAAGACATCATGGGCCGATACGTTTCTCCCATTGATGGCGACGAGAAGGCACATGGACGAGCGGGTCGTCGGAGATGTTGGTGCAGACGGCGAGAAGCCGGTGGTACATGAACGTACTGTACCTGTACCTGCGGGTCGGCGGCGCGGTGTAGACGGCTCGCTGGCGACGGCGAAGGCGTACTGAACCTGCGCGTCGGCGACGAGGTGTAGACGGCTCGGTGGCGACGGCGATGGCGCACGGCGACGGCCACCTTGCGAAGCACCCGGAGGAGGAATTAGCGAGCCGATGTCCTCGGGTACAGGGGACAAAAAAACTTGACGATTCACCCCCTTCCAAACAATGGGGAACTGTCCGCGCCTGGTGTTGCCTTCCCGGCCATTGCCTGCACGCAACACGCGTCGCCATTAGTACAAGCTCCAAGGAAAAGGGGGAGAAGGCGACGGCGTACTGTACCTGTACCTGCGAATCGGCGGCGCGATGTCGACGGCTCGCTGGCGACGGCGACGGCGCACAGCGAAGGCGTACTCTATCTGCGCGGTGTGGCCGGCTCCCTGGCGCCGGTGGCGCGGTATGGACGGCTCCCCGACGCCGGCGGCGGCTACAACGAAAAACAGGGGACAGAGGTTGGGGATGGAGGACCGGGCCCCTACTACTTTCTGGATGATATCAGCGCGTCTCTGCCTGGGATGCCCCCGACACGAACAGCACGAACCATGACGAGGGGCGAAAAGCAGGGAGAAAAGGAGCCATCGACGCGACAGGAAAATAAGAGAACTGGAGGAAAATGTTCCATCGACCCAGACTTTGCACGAATCTCCAATTTCAAATGAACGGCAAATAGTACACCCACACCCATGCTTGGGTGTACAAAATCCACACTCTTTTTTTATTACACTATTTTTTTTATCTGCCATGATATGGTTTTCACCCTTGTTTCTTGTATGTTGCAGTTAGAGGACTGACTATATGTAGTAGATAACAAAATAAAAATGTTGAGTTTTGACCAGTCTTGATTAGTAATGCTCCATGTTAGTTCTTTACTTCTATTCAAGTCATGGCATGCAACTTCATCTCTTACATTTCTTCACAATGAATTTTTGTAGTGCTTTCCTGATTACCTTCTCTACATTAGGGACGTCTCAGTTAAGTGAGTTTTAAGGAGTGTGTTTTAGGTTGTTACATGGATTGGTTTTTTTTGGATTGCATTTGTGGAGAAACTATCTGGTTAAAATTTTATTTTCTATTGAAATGACAATACCATGGTTCAATATTTGCACCTTATTAATTATTGTCCAATGGCTACTGGCTACATCATATGAGATTGTTTCTTTATCAAGTTTCTGCACTATTTCTCTATCACTACTATTTCAGTACCGTTTGACAAGGCAATTTAGTTTGACTAAGTGCACGAATAGTTAGACATGACTTAATATTTTTTCAAAACGAGGTTGAACCCCGGCATCTACACCGAAAAGATGCATACAAACTTATTTATATTTTATTCAACAAAAGGTCTGGCAAGAATATACATCAAATTACCCGAAGGCACCACACAACACCTACAAACCCAACAATGGGGGAAGATCATGTCATGGGGGCCTTATGCCCTAAATACAGACAAAAAAGCCTCATCAGTTAGGTGTCGAGGGAATCAATGAGTCACCCTATGGCGAACCGGGAGAAAATCCGGTCCAACCGACCCTACCCACCAGAGCCATATTTAAGGAAGACATCTTCGTAGTCCTCGCCTGATATGGGCATTACCCTTCGGGTAACCAATATTACGCTACCTCATACGGCCCAACCAGGGGTCCATGAAGATCATCCACCGACCAAGGTGGGCCGATTATGTCGGTTCCAAAGAAAGATCCTTGATGAACAAGGCAAGAAGACAAAGAAACAAGAAAAGTTTAGATGTAGAACTCTTTGTAACCTAGTCAAACTCGGACAGAACTCTCGAGACCTGGCCTGCAATATAAGGGCCAGGAGAGGGTTTGCCGAGGGACACAAAATCTCCGCAGCCAGAACCACCGCAAGTCTAGAGCTAGGTCATTAGAAATCTTAGCCTCTCGACGAGATCATAGTCTTAGCCTTCGGCTACCCTATTGTAACCCGATAATTTCGATAATCAAGATCAGACAAGCATGAAGTAAGGGTTTTACCTCATCGAGGGTCCCGAACCTGGGTAAATCTCTCTCCCCGTTTGTTTGGTATCCGATGTCTCGTGTCAGCCTGCAGGATTCCGTCAACCCTAAGCCCCAAAAGGTGAGCATTGCCGAGGAGCACCCTCGTCAATTGGCGCCGTCTGTGGGAAACCTGTTGGCGCAAGGCCCGGCATCGGCTACTTCAGTCATGTCGTCTGCAACTTCATCAGCATCGTCGGCGTTGTCGTTGGCTCCTTCATCGCCAAGCTCGGGGAACTCGATTCGATTCGAGTCCTTCGAGTTTAATCCGGCACAACGACTCGTCTTGACCGATCTTTTCGGATCTACAAGGCGGGTTGGACATGACATTCGGGAGCGTCCACTACTGCATCAACGTCGAGGGCATCCTTCGGCTGCCCGATCCGCTTGTCCCCAACTCAGCAAGGACTCCATCTTCGTCAGCAGCAGGATCAACCGCGTCGACTCTGGTCCCAGTCGATCTATTGACTGAGTTATCTGCATCAACAACCTCTTCATCGCCATCGACTCCGCGTCGATCGATATCATCTATGTCCGTTGGATCCAATGACTCTATGTCATCCGATCTGACATCATATTACTGCTTAAACTGCGATACCAGGCATGGATTGGGTTCGGACGACACGCCGTTCGTCTGCAGCGCCAATTATTCTTCGGATGAGGAAAGTATCGACAACGCCGCCACGACAACCACTTGGAAGGTGGCGCATCATCAAATCTACGCTATCCTGAACTCAGGTGACGGAGAAGAAGGAGAGCGCACACCATGTGCCAGTAGGCGTCGCAACATCGAGAACAGCGCCAGCAACGATAACAATGATTACACTATTACTGAGAAAGAGTGGGAAGCGGCTCGAGCTACCATAACCAACAATACATGACTCCCTTCTGGAACTTCGGCAGGGACTCTTAACGCATATCATTCTATCTTAGAGAGGAATCGAGTGCGGCTATCAAACGAGCAAGCAGGTCTCGATCGACGTCGGCTCGCGGATGATCAATCCAGTGAGCGCCGTAGAGCTTCACATGCTAGTGCGTCTCGGAGCAACCAAGGTTCAGGAAGACATCGACCAAAGATGCCTCGACTTTCGGAAGATGATGCAAGGGAGATAACTTCAAACTTGCCCAAATCCTTTATGACTATGGACACCGCATGCATGCTGAGACCAAAAACCGTCGAGGGAGCAACCGCCAACCGCGCGGCCTATCTGATCAACCATCAGCCAGCACCCGAAGGGCCCATGGAGCAAGCTCATTGGGGTGCTCTAGAAAGCCTTGCGATTCTTGGAGATAAACTGGTTCCTCGAAAGGAGAAGGCTACACATCAGAGCAATGGTTCCAAGCATCGTTCGAAAGACGCTCAAGATGACATCACGCAAAGCAGGATTGATAAAGCTCGACGGCGACGGGCTGCAAGGGAAGAATACGACAGCGATGACTCCGAAGAAACTCAGGATTACGACGGCGAACTGAGAGGAGACGATTGTTTAAGCTACAAGATTCGGGAGACGATGCCACCTAAAAGTTTTAAGCCTACTCCCATTGACGCTGCTAAATACGACGGGCAGCAGGAGCCGAGGTCCTGGATAGATGATTACTTACAAACTGTGATCTTTCACAAAGGAAATCAAATAGCAGCAATGCAGTGTCTGCAGGTTTACCTGAAAGATTCGGCACGAGCATGGTCGAGAGGCTTGCCAAAGGGTTCTATCAGATCCTGGGAAGATCTGGTCGACGCTTTTGTCAAAAACTTTTAAGCAACATACAAGAGGCCGGTCGGAATCGAGGAACTACGTCATTGCCAGCAGAAGCCAAAAGAGTCAATGCGTACGTACATCGGACGTTTTACCAAACTATTGAACGTTGTCGAAGATGTTCCGTCGATAGAGCAATCGATGCTTCCAGTGATGGCATCCGACGGGAATCATATATTGAAGAACTTTGTCAAAAGAAGCCAAAGACTATCACCAAGTTGATGGAGATTGCCAATAGTTGGGCTGATGGAGAAGATCATGTAAGAAAACCTCGTCCGCGCAGTGACGACGAAGATGACGACCAGCCGAGGCACGATTCGGGTAATCGACGGGATCACCGCAAGAAGAGGAAAGATCGTGGATACGATGATACCAACATTGTAGCTGTTGGACATTCCGATCGACGAGATGATCGGTATGATGATAGACGTGATGATCGTCAAGACAACAATCATAACAATTCAGGAGGTAATCGCGGCAATTACAAAGGGCGATCTTCAAGGGTCCCGAAATTTCCTTTTGCTGAGCAGCTAAATGCTCCCTGTTATATACATGCATACATCGACCCCAAGAATGACACTAAGAAGTCGAGTCATCTGCTCAGAGACTATCGACAGTTTATTGAGATGCAGAAGTTCTACGAGACAGGCAGGGGATAGCAGCAACAGTCGAACCCTCCACCACCACCACCAGCCCACCACCACCTCAGCACCAAGTTCAGCAAGTGCAAACTCATAATCCTAATGAGTCCTTCCCCCCACCGCGGAGACAGATGAGCACGATTCACAAAACTGGTGTTTCGAGAAGAGAGATGAAGAAGCTCACGCAAGAAATCAACCTCACAGAAAGTACTATAGCGAATATTCCAGAATATGTCGACTGGTTGTCGCAGAGCATCCTGTTTAGCAGGGCGGACCATCCGATGACTATCCCAAAGCCAGGTCATGTTGTCTTGGTAGTTGAAGCACAAATATGAGGATTCAGTATGAGCAAAGTGTTCATGGATGGCGGAAGTGGATTAAATATGATATTCGCCAGCACAGTCAGAAACATGTGCATCACAACTAAAATGGCAGAAACATGGGCATCACAACTAAAATGCTAGAAAAATATGATACATGTTTTCATGGCATCGTTCCCACTTTTCCAGCGTATTCTCTTGGCAAGTTTTTCTTGAATGTCGTCTACGGGAAACCCGACAATTTCAGGAAAGAAAGGATCGAATTTGAGGTAGTGAATTGGGAATCACAGTAACATGCTATACTCGGGAGGCCAGCTTATGCCAAGTTCATGGTTGTGTCACATTATGCGTATCTCAAGCTCAAGATGCCAAGCAACAATGGGACAAATATCATAGTCCATGGAAGTCTTTTTTGTTCGGATAACTGTGATCGCGAGTTTCAGAAGATTGCCGCTAAGTTTGGAGTGAAGCAGGAAGCTATCAACTTCCCCTCTAAACAACTGACCTCTCAAGATAAAGATTTCAAACTCAAGGAGGGTGACAACGTCAAGAAGTCGAAAAAGAAACCAGATGACCCCGCATTGGGAGTTTCAGTGGTTGCGCCTTCGGCAGTTGATAATAAGGCCTGAGCCGAAGATGTTAACACTCTGGCGCTTGTCGCGAGTACTCCTAAGGAAATCATCAGCACTACTCCAGAAATCATCGACACCTCTAGAGCCACCGGCTCCCTAGACAAGAACAAAGACAAGAAGGACCCTCCTCTTGCATAAAGAAGACCAGCGGCGTTATGCATCTTTAATTTTTCTTAGAAATTTTCTTTCAATAAGGCTTGTCTAGCCACAACATTCTTAGTTTATCTTATTAATAAAGACTCAAGTTTCGTTTATCCGAGTCCTGAATTGATTCGGGACACCCAAACAAGTTCTTCAAGATTTTTTCGCACAATACCACGAATATTGATTTCGACAAATGAACTCGATAAAAAAGATCGAGGGTCGTTTTCAATGACTATACCTGAAATTACCATCTAAAGCCCCGAAAAAATACGAGCGCTGCAATAGAAGGTAAAACAAACGGGACTTATAACAATACACAATTATCCTCTGCTGAAGCCTCAAGAATAAGTGAGTGCTGCGGATGGCAAGGATAAAAACTAATTGCAAAAAGACCCATGCCGGTACTTCAAACAAAGGAGGTACTAAAGAGCGACGGAGTCGACAGCAGACATAGTTCCCTCGATTCGCTCGGGGATTGTCGCCAAAACATACATCGTCGGTTGAAGCGAAGTTGCGATTACTACGGGTTCATCGAACCTACAACATGAGCTGATCACTCAAAGAATTTGATCCCGATAACTTTCATACAATAGCATCACAATACCGATGCCAAAAATACTAAAGAGCATCAAGATTTGCTTAACAAATATTTGCCACCGGCTTCTGAAGCTAAATCAGCTGAAAGTGATATTTAGCCAAAAGTGGAAAATATAACATCTCCAACGGATTTAAGATTACGAAAAGTTACATCATAAACATGAATAAACTTGCACCCAATGCACCCGAATATTTGGCTGCAACAAATATCGGATGCATAAATTTATCATTACAACAGGAGTACAAATATCATCAGGGTTGACCTTATGGAATTTCTATCTCATCATCAACTTATGAGTTATCTTCCAACCTCTCAATTACAATGGAAGCGGGAACTTTCACAACAGGATAAAATTGGCCTACATCACCATCGGCATTTGCAATTGCCATTAAATTCGCGGAAGGATGTTTCGATAGCACAAGGGCAACAGCAGTTTCGACTCCTACGAGAAGTTGTACACGAATTAAATTCCGGACCTTCTTGGCGTTGCTAAACTTCGACATCAAAGTCAACAAAGTTGGAGGAGTTTCATTCAGGGGAAACATCATTTTCCATATCATCTTCAAGCCAGTATAACATTTATCAAAGAATCGGTGTACTTGTTGCACCCGATCTTGAAATTTTGCAACAGTATAAGCATTTGATTGATCCTTCTAGAAGACTTCATCAAACTGTGCTAGACTAGTGAAAGCATGTACACGTTCATGCACGCGCTTGTTCTCTTCCGACAAATTCAGAGCTATGACTGTCAAAAGCAATGACAAGATGATATCAGAAAGAAATTCCTAGTGGTATCAAAGAAGCTAAGGAAGAGGCAAACACTTATAGTTCAAGCTTTCTGTTGTTTTTTTGCAATTCACTGAGTGCGCATCGTTCTGCATCAATGGCTAGCTCGCCTCTCTTCTTTATAATGGCAGCCATGGCATGAATACCACACATATCTTTTTCCATATGGAGAATACGAGTCTTCATACGCTGAAGCCGATCATTTTCAGAATCATTAGCCGAAGAACCTTCGGCAAAGGAAGGTACAAGGGCCACCTGCAAGATACATCATTAAGTGTGCCAAGGAATATATATAATTTCAATTGATCTTACTCCCATCGGGAGCATAAATTCAAAGACCAGGAACGTTGCGATTAAAATAAGGAGATACTGGCAACATTTCTAGTACGGAATTTATTACAATCAAAAGGCTTTTTTTTAAAAAAAATGGCATTGTTCAAATCGAACGGTCAAGATTACAAAAGTGACCAAAAGAAAATCAGGGAGCCTGGGTTTGGGTCGATAAACTTGAGCCAGCTTTCCTAGCAGATGACTTGTTAGCCGAAACCAATCCAAGAAGCTGTAGTGCGCATTTGCGTGCTGACACTTTGAAAAGGCTCAGGTCAATAGCTTGCCCTTCTTGATCCTTCGGCAGCTCCTTCGTCATCAGTTCCATATCGGCTTTAAAGCCATATCCCATCATAAGCTTGAAAGCAAGGAAAGCACCGTAGGTACGCGAGGTATGTTTGAATACCTCGATAATAGCCTCGGTGTCGACGGCGAAAGCGTCCGTTAGCTGCTCCATCGACTTCTCTTGATTGCTCTTTGGAAAGATCATGGCATGCAGCCTCGACATAACTCCCTTGTTCTTCTGAAGAAGAGCTAGGATAAGTTCGCCAGACTCGATTGCCATGGACAGAGCGTCGGTGGGAGAATCATTCGGGAGCTTGTCCATGAGACCAGCAGGAATATTGGCAGCCTATGCAGAAGATAAGCAATAAAATTTGAAATACAATGAAAACAAGAAAAGAAAGTTCAAGGATAAGGCACTAAAGATTACTAAGCAAAGCCAAAGTGGATTGGCGAAGAAGGCCCTCCTTCTCTTTCCTTTGGGCTTCGGCTTCAACCCTCAGCTTTTCCTCGTCCTTCAGCTTTTTCTTCAGCTGGTAAAGTTCCTTCTTTAAGGAATCTGCGTTCTGGCAGGTAGCGGCAGCCATTTTCACTGCATTGTCAAGCTTTGAAGAAGTAGATTCAACCTCCTCTTGAAGTCAAATTTTATCGGCTTCAAGCGAAGAGAACTGGGAGGCAAAGCCCTTCAAAGCAGTGATGACCGTTTGAATGTCCTATAAAAAGAAGAAGAAGACAAAATTAGCATATGCTAAACAGTAATATATCTTTTTGGAGTCTACATTCAACTGCAAGCAGTCGAATATAGACTCAGGGGCTGATAGAAGCAGAACCATGATGTCTACGGGTGCTTCTATTCTTGTAGACAGTGTTGGGCCTCCAAGAGCAGAGGTTTGTAGAACAGCAGCAAGTTTTCCCTTAAGTGGATCACCCAAGGTTTATCGAACTCAGGGAGGAAGAGGTCAAAGATATCCCTCTCATGCAACCCCGCAACCACAAAGCAAGAAGTCTCTTGTGTCCCCAACACACCTAATAGGTGCACTAGTTCGGCGAAGAGATAGTGAAATACAAGTGGTATGAATGAATATGAGCGGTAGTACGGCGCCGTGAAAATAGCTTACTGGCGTGCAGTTGATGGTAGTAATATTGTAGGAAGTAAACAAGCAGCGATAGCAGTATTTAGGAACAAGGCCTAGGGATTAGACTTTCACTAGTGGACACTCTCAACTTTGATCACATAACAGAATAGATAAATGCATACTCTACATTCTCTTGTTGGATGATGAACACATTGCGTAGGATTACACGAACCCTCAATGCCGGAGTTAACAAGCTCCACAATTCAATGCTCATATTTAAATAACCTTAGAGTGCATGAAAGATCGACACGACTAAACAAAGTACTAACATAGCATGCACACTGTCACCTTCACACCATGTAGGAGGAATAGATCACATCAATACCATCATAGCAATAGTTAACTTCATAATCTACAAGAGATCATAATCATAGCCTACGCCAAGTACTAGCACGGATGCACACACTGTCACCATTACACCGTGCAGGAGGAATAAACTACTTTAATAACATCACTAGAGTAGCACATAGATAAATTGTGATACAAAACACATTGCAATCATAAAGGGATACAAATAAGCACTTCACTATGCCATTCATAACAGTGAATAAGTATTCTGTGAAATATAGCCTAAGAGACCCACACGGTGCACACACTGTCACCTTTACACACGTGGGACAAGGAGTCTCCGGAGATCACATAAGTAAAACCCACTTGACTAGCATAATGACATCTAGATTACAAGCATCATCATATGAATCTCAATCATGTAAGGCAGCTCATGAGATTATTGTATTGAAGTACATAGGAGAGAGATGAACCACATAGCTACCGGTACAGCTCCGAGCCTCGATGGAGAACTACTCCCTCCTCATGGGAGCAGCAGCGGTGATGAAGATAGCGGTGGAGATTGCAGCGGTGTCGATGGAGAAGCCTTCCGGGGGCACTTACCCGTCCCGGCAGCGTGCCGGAACAGAGACTCCTGTCCCCCAGATCTTGGCTTCGCGATGGCGGCGGCTCTGGAAGGTTTCGCGTACCGTGGCTTATTCGTCTCGAGGTTTTAGGTCAGGGACCTTTAAATAGGCGAAGAGGCGGAGTCGGAGGGCTGACGGGGCGGCGACACACTAGGGGGGCGCGGGCCTAGCCCTGGCCGCGCCACCACCATGTGTGGGCCCCCTGTGGCTCTCCTCTGGTGGCTCTCGGGTGTTCTGGATGCTTCCGGGCAAAATAGGAACGTGGGCATTGATTTCGTCCAATTCCGAGAATATTTTGTTACTAGGATTTCTGAAACCAAAAACAGCTAGAAAACGAGAACCGGCACTTCGGCATCTTGTTAATAGGTTAGTTCCGGAAAATGCACGAATATGACATAAAGTGTGCATAAAACATGTAGATATCATCAATAATGTGGCATGGAACATAAGAAATTATCGATACGTCGGAGACGTATCAGCATCCCCAAGCTTAGTTACTGCTCGTCCCGAGCGGTGTAAAACGATAACAAAGATAATTTCGAAGTGACATGCCGTCATAAACTTGATCATATTGTAAACATATGTAATGAATGCAACGATCAAAACAATGGTAATGACATGAGTAAACAACTCGAATCATAAAGCAATGACTTTTCATGAATAGCACTTTCAAGACAAGCATCAATAAGTCTTGCATAAGAGTTAACTCATAAAGCAATAATTCAAAGTAGAGGTATTGAAGCAACACAAAGGAAGATTAAGTTTCAGCGGTTGCTTTCAACTTATAACATGTATATCTCATGGATAGTGTCAATATAAAGTAATATAACAAGTGCAATATGCAAGTATGTAGGAATCAATGCACAGTTCACACAAGTGTTTGCTTCTTGGGATGGGAGGAAATAGGTAGACTGACTCAACATAAAAAAAAAGAATGGCCCTTCGACGAGGGAAGCATCGATTGCTATATTTGTGCTAGAGCTTTTATTTTGAAAACATGAAGAGAGCATAAAAATAAAGTTTTGAGAGGTGTTTGTTGTTGTCAACGAATGGTAGCGGGTACTCTAACCCCCTTGCCAGACAAACCTTCAAAGAGCGGCTCCCATTTTATTTTATTTTTGGGTGGCACTCCTTCCAACCTTTCTTTCACAAACCATGGCTAACCGAATCCTTGGGTGCCTGCCAACAATCTCATACCATGAAGGAGTGCCTTTTTATTTTAGTTTTATTATGATGACACTCCTCCCCACCTTTGCTTTCTCAAGCCATGGCTAACCGAATCCTCGGGTGCCGACCAACAATCACATACCATGGAGGAGTGTCTATTTTTGTTAATTAATTTGGGACTGGGAATCCCATTGCCAGCTCTTTTTGCAAAATTATTGGATAAGCGGATGAAGCCACTAGTCCATTGGTGAAAGTTGCCCAACAAGATTGAAAGATAAACACCACATACTTCCTCATGAGCTATAAAACATTGACACAAATAAGAGGTAATAACTTTTGAATTGTTTAAAGGTAGCACTCAAGCAATTTACTTTGGAATGGCGGAGAAATACCATGTAGTAGGTAGATATGGTGGACACAAATGGCATAGTGGTTGGCTCAAGGATTTGGATGCATGAGAAGTATTCCCTCTCGATACAAGGCTTAGGCTAGCAAGGTTATTCGAAACAAACACAAGGATGAACCGGTGCAGCAAAACTCACATAAAAGACATATTGTAAACATTATAAGACTTTACACGTCTTCCTTGTTGTTCAACCCAATACTAGAAATTATCTAGACCTTAGAGAGACCAATTATGCAAACCAAATTTTAGCAAGCTCTATGTATTTCTTCATTAATGGGTGCAAAGTATATGATGCAAGAGCTTAAACATGAGCACAACAATTAACAAGTATCACATTATCCAAGACATTTTACCAATTACTACATGTAGCATTTTCTGTTTCCAACCATATAACAATTAACGAAGCAGTTTCAACCTTCGCCATGAACATTAAAAGCTAAGAACACATGTGTTCATACGAACCAGCGGAGCGTGTCTCTCTCCCACACAAGGATGAACTTATTCAGAGAATGAAAATAACAAACGAAAATAAAAGCACACAGACGCTCCAAGTAAAATACATAAGATGTGATGGAATAAAAATATAGTTTCACTAGAAGAAACCTGATAAGTTGTCGATGAAGAAGGGGATGCCTTGGGCATCCCCAAGCTTAGATGCTTGAGTCTTCTTAAAATATGCGGGGATGAACCACCGGGGCATCCCCAAGCTTAGACCTTTCACTCTTCTCGATCACATTATATCACCCTCTTCTATTGACCCTTGAAAACTTCTGCCACACCAAACTTCAAGCAAACTCATTAGAGGGTTAGTGCACAATCAAAAATTCACATGTTCAGAGGTGACACAATCATTCTTTAATACTTCTGGACATTGCACAAAACTTCTGAAAGTTAATGGAACAAAAAAACTCATTCAACTTAACAAAAGCGGCAGTGCGAAATAAAAGGCAGAATCTGTCAAAAACAGAATAGTCCGTAAAGACGAATCTGAAAGAGGCACTTAACTTGCTCAAATGGAAAAACTCAAAACTAATGAAAGTTGCGTACATATCTGAGGATCACACACGTAAATTTGCAGATGTTTTTGATTTTTTTACAGAGACTTCTGCTCAAATTCGTGACGGATACAGCAATGCTGTTTCTGCGCAGCAATCCAAATCTAGCATCAACTTTACCATAGAGAATTTACTTGGCACAAAAACATGATAAGTAGAGGTTGCTACAGTAGTAAACAACTTCCAAGACTCAACAAAACAAAAATTTCTGTAGTAAAATAAACACATGGGTTATCTCCCAAGAAGTTCTTTCTTTATAGCCATTAAGATGGGCTCAGCAATTTTAATGATGATGCTCTCATGAAAATAGACAATGAAGCAAAAGAGAACATCAAGAAGCAAATTCAAAACACATTTAAGTCTAACATGCTTCCTATGCATAGGAATCTTGTAAATAAACAAGTTCATGAAGAGTATAATGGCAAGCATAGGAAGACAAAACAAGTGTAGCTTCAAAAATTTCAGCACATAGAGAGGTGTTTTAGTAACATGAAAATTTCTACAACCATATTTTCCTCTCTCATAATAACTTTCAGTAGCATCATGAGCAAACTCAACAATATAACTATCACATAAAGCATTCTTATCATGAGTCTCATGCATAAAATAATTACTACTCCCAACATAAGCATAGTCATTCTTATTAATTGTAGTGGGAGCAAATTCAACAAAGTAGCTATCAAATATAGGAGGTATATTGTAATCATAATCAAATTTATCCTCCATAACAGGTGGTAACAAAAGACTACTATCATTATAATCATCATAAATGGGAGGCAAAGTATCATCAAAGTAAATTTTCTCCTCAATGCTTGGGGGACTAAAAATATCATGCTCATCAAAACCAGCTTCCCCAAGCTTAGAATTTTCCATAGCATTAGCAACAATGGTGTTCAAAGCGTTCATACTAATATCATTGTTACCAGCATGCAAATAAGATTCCATAGGTTTTTTAATTTTCGCAGCAAACAATCCATGTTTTAAATCAGGAAATAGAATAAGAAGCTCATTGTTGTCCATTATGCCTAACTAGTGTAAACAAGAAACCAAAAGATTCAATTGCAGGATCTAAAGGAAATAGCTTCGAGTACTTACAACGGCGCCGGAAAATAGCTTGGTAGCCGAGATCCGGAGTGTGAGTACCTTTTACCTTTCCTCCCCGGCAACGGCGCCGTGAAAATAGCTTGATGTCTACGGGTGCTTCTATTCTTGTAGACAGGTGTTGGGCCTCCAAGAGCAGAGGTTTGTAGAACAGCAGCAAGTTTTCCCTTAAGTGGATCACCCAAGGTTTATCGAACTCAGGGAGGAAGAGGTCAAAGATATCCCTCTCATGCAACCCTGCAACCACAAAGAAAGAAGTCTCTTGTGTCCCCAACACACCTAATAGGTGCTCTAGTTCGGCGAAGAGATAGTGAAATACAAGTGGTATGAATGAATATGAGCAGTAGTACGGCGCCAGAAAATAGCTTACTGGCGTGCAGTTGATAGTAGTAATATTGTAGGAAGTAAACAAGCAGCGATAGCAGTATTTAGGAACAAGGCCTAGGGATTAGACTTTCACTAGTGGACACTCTCAACTTTGATCACATAACAGAATAGATAAATGCATACTCTACACTCTCTTGTTGGATGATGAACACATTGCGTAGGATTACACGAACCCTCAATGCCGGAGTTAACAAGCTCCACAATTCAATGCTCATATTTAAATAACCTTAGAGTGCATGAAAGATCGACACGACTAAACCAAGTACTAACATAGCATGCACACCGTCACCTTCACACCATGTAGGAGGAATAGATCACATCAATACCATCATAGCAATAGTTAACTTCATAATCTACAAGAGATCATAATCATAGCCTACGCCAAGTACTAACACGGATGCACACACTTGTCACCATTACACCGTGCGGGAGGAATAAACTACTTTAATAACATCACTAGAGTAGCACATAGATAAATTGTGATACAAAACACATTGCAATCATAAAGGGATACAAATAAGCACTTCACTATGCCATTCATAACGGTGAATAAGTATTACGTGAAATATAGCCTAAGAGACCCACACGGTGCACACACTGTCACCTTTACACACGTGGGACAAGGAGTCTCCGGATATCACATAAGTAAAACCCACTTGACTAGCATAATGACATCTAGATTACAAGCATCATCATATGAATCTCAATCATGTAAGGTAGCTCATGAGATTATTGTATTGAAGTACATAGGAGAGAGATGAACCACATAGCTACCGGTACAGCCCCGAGCCTCGATGGAGAACTACTCCCTCCTCATGGGAGCAGCAGCGGTGATGAAGATAGCGGTACGTGGAGATGGCAGCGGTGTCGATGGAGAAGCCTTCTGGGGGCACTTACCCGTCCCGGCAGCGTGCCGGAACAGAGACTCCTGTCCCCCAGATCTTGGCTTCGTGATGGCGGCGGCTCTGGAAGGTTTCGCGTACCGTGGCTTATTCGTCTCGAGGTTTTAGGTCAGGGACCTTTAAATAGGCGAAGAGGCGGAGTCGGAGGGCTGACAAGGCGGCGACACACTAGGGGGGCACGGGCCCAGCCCTGGCCGCGCCACCACCTTGTGTGGGCCCCCTGTGGTTCTCCTCTGGTGGCTCTCAGGTGTTCTGGATGCTTCCGGGCAAAATAGGAACCTGGGCGTTGATTTCGTCCAATTCCGAGAATATTTCGTTACTAGGATTTCTGAAACCAAAAACAGCGAGAAAACGAGAACCGGCACTTCGGCATCTTGTTAATAGGTTAGTTCCAGAAAATGCACGAATATGACATAAAGTGTGCATAAAACATGTAGATATCATCAATAATGTGGCATGGAACATAAGAAATTATTGATACGTCGGAGACGTATCAAACCATCATCAAGGAAAATGAAGCACTTACAAGCTTTTCAGTGGGAGAAGGAGAAACTGCAGCAGCAGCCGTCGAAGGAATCTCCTTCCCTTTAGAAAGGGAAGAAGCCGCTGAAAGTTGAGTAGTCGTAGCTGCCGCTCGAGCAGAAGCTTCAGAAGCTGCGGGAGTTGACCTGCTGGAGCTCGTCTTTGCCTTCTTCGAAGGAGGTTCTATGAAGCCTTCGTCGCTATAAGCATATAAATCAATCAGAATAAGTAATCGAATACAAATGATTTTTTGGAGAAATAAAAAAAACTTACAAATCGAACAGATCATCTTCGTCCGCAAAGCCGCCAGAGGGTCTCTTCGGCGGTTGAGCGCTAGCTTTCTCTGGAGCTGCATCAACAAAGGCAGCATGATCAGCATCGTTGTCATGATTGGACTCCGCTGTATCACTTATGTCATCAGCAAAGGATTTATGGTCTGTAGAAAGAGCTTCAGAATTTGCAGGATCATTGTCTTCATCTTCAAAAGCTTCATTTTCTTCGGCGTAGGATTCTATAGGGGCTGTAGAATCGCCCTCTTCAAGGTTTTTATCCGACACATTCGAAAAGCATTCGGCAGCTGATAGGACCTATCAGTTCAAAGTGAAGATTTAACAAAAGAAGAAGGGCATATATCGGATACAAATGTTATTATGAACAAGAGAAGGGAATTACCTCATTTGGTTGATGATCAGAATCAAAAGGGGCTTGAAGAGCTAGAAGCGGAATTGAGTCCTCTTGACTAAAATGAGTCAAACGTCCGACTTTATCCGATAGTTCCTTCTCAGACAACTCTGCAACATTGACTCTAGTTTCGTCCATAGGACCCGAATATAACCACATTGGGTGGACTCTAAACATAACTGGTTGGATACGACGTTTTAGGAAAACAACCGCTATTTCAGTACCCATCATAGTTTGGCCGCCAGACTCTTTGATCCGAAGAATTATGTCAAACAATCTATAGACTATAGGCTTTTCTTCGGGTGTCAGTGTATTCTTCCAAGATTTATTCGGCACAACTTCAAGAACGTCAACAAACTTCGACAAACGCATTTTAGCTGCCGATGAGTCTTTGAGATAAAACCACTTCAGCCTCCACCCTTGAACTGACTCTCTCATTGGGAAATTGAAGTAATTTGCTTCCTTGCGGACAACGAATCCAACTCCACCAGTGACAAAGGAACCGCCACTACTGTTATAACGTTTGACAAAGAAGATCTTTTTCCACAAATCCCAGTGAGGTTCAATGCCCAGAAAGGCCTCACGGAGGGTGATGAAAATAGCGAGATGCAGGATAGAATTGGGAGTCAATTGCCATAATTGGATATCATACACGCGAAGGAGACGTCGGAGAAACTCGTGGGCAGGCAGAGATAGACCACAGTACAGGAATGATATGAACATCACGGTAAAACCGACAGGAGGATTGGGGCGCGAGGCCAAACCTGGAAGAATGACTTTCCCCTCGTCAGCAGAAATTAAACCAAGGCTACGAGCTTTCTTCTCGTCGCGCTTGGTCGTCGTTGAGGCAGGCCAGTTGCCGGGCGCAGGCGCCGCGGTAGAAACTTCCGGCACGGGCGCCACGGTAGAAACTTCCGGCACGGGCGCCGCGGCGGAAACTTCTGATGCACCCCTCTTTGGCGCACGAGATGTGTAATATCCCAGGTTTAGAGGCAATAAAATGAGAGAACACCAAAGTGTGCATTGCATTCATGCATAGAAAATCCGGGGAATTTTCGCGCTTTCAAATAAAACTTACCACGATGACTCGAAGTTTCGAGTTGACTTGCTTGGAATTGAAGTAGATCATCAAGTCAAGCGCTATAAACTTCACTGTGATCTTTGCTAAAACCCTATTTTGGGTAGATATGATTTGATCTAGGGGCTAGATCAAATAGAATTAGTTTTACAACAAATAACATCTTAAGTAAGGGTCAACTATAAGATCTTATAAAAGATCTCAACATGACATTCCTTACAACAACACATTCTTTAAGAATTAAACCCTAACTTATTAACACTTAAAAGTTAGCAACTACCTTTGTGTGTAATATAATTCAATTCTAAACTTATTAATAAATAAGGTAAATCACAGGGTCTAAAGTGCATCAAGGCCACACATTCTTATTTAAATCATAACTTATTAAATATATGGAATATCATAAAACTGAATCCATTTACATTGCAAGTTATAGTTCAAACTATTTGAATAAAACTACTCATAAGTATTTTGAAACTCATATGATCATGCCTTGGTGCAATCAAACACCAACTATTCAAAATTTAGGAATAACCTTCAACCTTGACTTTTTGACCAATATTATAATATAAATCCAATCAAATATGATATAGTGACTCATCCACAATAATAAAACCATCCACAAGATATTTAGTAATAAATGCCACTTGGCTATCCAAATATAATTCATATGAGAGGATAATGATCATGCCACATAGGATGAAAATATCTACATGACTTGCTTTCCAAGCTATGCCACCTCATGCTCAAAGGATTGCTATGGATGAGGGCATGACACCCAAGCACCTTACTCATCAAACCAACACAAGAGTCACCACCTATGTGTCATGATACTAGAGCTTGCCCAAGCCTATAAATAGAGCCACACCCTTCATCCATATGATCACCTTGTAGCATGATACAAGGAAACCATGAAAGGGAGAAACATAGTGAATATGGAGTAGTATAAGTGGAGCCAGATTCATTCTGGAAGAAGGGAATGCAAGTGAAGTCACTTACGATACTATTTTTATGGTGTCAACAAGTGATTTTCTTGCAAAACAAACCCTAGAAGAAGGAAAATAGACAAGTGAAGTCGCAGCTGGCATAATAAGACCGCAGCTGATATAGGATAATCATGAAGAGAAAGTATGTGAAGTGGGGTATATTTTAACTAAAACTATGTAAGAAGCCACAGCTGGTAGGTAGATATTGCCTAAAAACATAACATAGCCACAGTTGGTATCCAATAAGCCACATCTTGTGTTAGATAGCCTGCAGCTGGTAACAAATAGTCCACAGCTTAATCGTTCTTTCACCCTAAAGGAAAGAGGGATTCCGCATCTGGTATCCCATAGCTAGTAAATATTTAGTTGGAGGATTCACATCGGATACCCACAACTGTGTGGATACACCACAAAGAATTCTTCGTGAGACTCTAGAAAAGTACAACTTAAAAGCCAGACCAAGACCAATCTTCTAACCTTGGAGTTTAGTGATTAGAAGAAAAAAGAGTTTAAAGATCATTAAGTAAACTCCAAGGGGGAGAGCAAGGCTGAAGGAGAAGTATTAAGATATGGTTTGGAGTATGACAGGCAAAGAAGAAGGTCTGAACTGAGAGGAAGTACGATCTTATTTTCATAAGGTTGTTGGAAAGTATCCATATAAAAGTACTCTCAGGGGGAATGTCAGACCAGAAGCCAAGGTTTATATCTCGAAGAAGTAAGGGTTAGACCCTAACTTGAGTGGATAATTAATTACTCAGAAGCAGAAGAGCTCAAGTAAGTCTAAGATAATGAATTTGGATGAAGAAGATGTTAGAGGACAACCAAAGCTTGAGAAGCTCAAATACCGAAGGGTTTGACCAAACCAAAACTAATGTTTATTAGCAAGATTCCTTTCATGGAACCTAAAGAAACCAAAAGATGGATAATTAGCATAAACTAGAAGCCATGATTGGATGGACTAAATGAGTCTAATTCATTCGTAGGAATAAACCACCAGGACCATACCTATGGTAAATACCTTACCAAGTACCATTACTATAGTTATGGTAGTAAGGGAAAACAATACCCTACCTTAAACAAATCTTTTAGAATTAAGGTTTGGCCACCGCAGCTGGTACACCGTAGTGCCATATTACACCGCAGCTGGTAGAACCAAGCTTTGAGTACCCAAATAGGAAGATGTCACCACAACCATTAGTAAAGCCCATTAGCATAAGAAGATGTCCTAATCCAAGAATCTTTGGAGAGTAAGCCTATAAGCTTAGAGTGTTGGAAGAAATCATAGAATTGAAGAAAGTATCAGTGCTAGACATCAGAAGACTTCATGAAAGATCGAGACAAGGGATATATTCAATTATATCTAATGAGATCACTAGGGAGTTTGAAAGGATTGTGATCCGTTCAAGTCCGTTCCACATTCTGAAACGTGAGAGCGTTCGAACTTCGGGACGAAGTTCAATTTAAGGGGGAGAGGCTGTAATATCCCAGGTTTAGAGGCAATAAAATGAGAGAACACCAAAGTGTGCATTGCATTCATGCATAGAAAATCCAGGGAATTTTCGCGCTTTCAAATAAAACTTACCACGATGAATCGAAGTTTCACTTGACTTGCTGGAATTGAATTAGATCATCAAGTCAAGCGCTATAAACTTCACTGTGATCTTTGCTAAAACCCTATTTTGGGTAGATATGATTTGATCTAGGGGCTAGATCAAATAGAATTAGTTTTACAACAAATAACATCTTAAGTAAGGGTCAACTATAAGATCTTATAAAAGATCTCAACATGACATTCCTTACAACAACACATTCTTTAAGAATTAAACCCTAACTTATTAACACTTAAAAGTTAGCAACTACCTTTGTGTGTAATATAATTCAATTCTAAACTTATTAATAAATAAGGTAAATCACAGGGTCTAAAGTGCATCAAGGCCACACATTCTTATTTAAATCATAACTTATTAAATATATGGAATATCATAAAACTGAATCCATCTACATTGCAAGTTATAGTTCAAACTATTTGAATAAAACTACTCATAAGTATTTTGAAACTCATATGTTCATGCCTTGGTGCAATCAAACACCAACTATTCAAAATTTAGGAATAACCTTCAACCTTGACTTTTTGACCAATATTATAATATAAATCCAATCAAATATGATATAGTGACTCATCCACAATAATAAAACCATCCACAAGATATTTAGTAATAAATGCCACTTGGCTATCCAAATATAATTCATATGAGAGGATAATGATCATGCCACATAGGATGAAAATATCTACATGACTTGCTTTCCAAGCTATGCCACCTCATGCTCAAAGGATTGCTATGGATGAGGGCATGACACCCAAGCACCTTACTCATCAAACCAACACAAGAGTCACCACCTATGTGTCATGATACTAGAGCTTGCCCAAGCCTATAAATAGAGCCACACCCTTCATCCATATGATCACCTTGTAGCATGATACAAGGAAACCAAACACTTGAGACCTTCCATACATTAGCTAGGATCAATATGAAGAAGCTAGGAGGTGGAGGCATACCACAAGATGCAGGTTTATCAGATTTCATGAAGAACAAGCTACATAAGATTACCAAGGTAGAATTCCTAGGAAAACCATATATTGAGAGGATCATATCATCATCTCTTAATTAAGTAGGATCTTAGGATATTCCAAGACATTGAGAAGTGAGAGAGGGTATAGATGCTAACCATATCCATGTCTATCCTAGAGAATATTAGAGTAGTATTAAATTCTACTTGTTCAAACCAACCTTTAATCTTGGAGGTGAGAGTCATGTTCCATTAGTAAAACATAACCAAAGCTTATGCCATATCCTAATTCTAGTTGTGTATCATATTGGTGATCACAACTTAAACCCTAAACTACATGTGAATTCCAACCCATGGATTACTTGGGATTATAAGTAGAACCTTGCCATGCCTCATGCCTATTGTTACTTCAAATAGTGAAGTATTTCCAAAACCCTAAACCTTGTCATATGGAATCAATCTCACATAAAATAACATGTTCTAACTTGTGAATCATGGTTCACAAGTATAAGCCAATCCATATAACTTTAGAACTAAATGCCATTTGGTGAGTAGAGTAAACCAATATCCAATTCTATTTGGTATCCCAAGTAATTATTTAGTTAACCAAAGAGGAAAATATATCATAGTTTGAACCATCACCTTAGCAAGTGAATTGACCAATGGTGAGCTTGGGAATTATCCTAAGTAATCCAATTTAGAAGTTGCTAAGCAAGATTAGTAATTATAGAGTTTATTCAATCATCTTCTTAAACCCTTAGAAGCAGTTCTCCACATAAAATCATGATTCATACTATTCCCAACACCATTTAATTTAAACTCTAGCAATAATTATATTACATATAAACAATACATATTGTTAAACCTAATAATATTTTCACTATGCACATGTTCTAAATTTCAAATCATTTAAACAGAAATGGTTCCTAAATTATAAAAGAATGGAGATCAATATCTTAACCATTTCCATTTTATTAAACCTCACAAAGTGTCACTCTATTTAAAATTTAATAGATGTTTAAACAAAAGAATTATGCAGTGAGTATAATCATAAAGTGATATGATATTCAAATACTTTAGAACCTGCAAAACAAAACAGAATTCAATTTGAATTCAAACAACAAAATAGAAAACAGAAAATAATAAACAGAAATTGAATAAAGAGAATGGAGGGAAACTTACCCTGGTGGACCTCAGCAACCGCAGCAGCCCAGCAACCATCTCCACGCTAGCCCATCAACTCGGCCCAGCCCACGAAGAAAACGACCCAACGCCACCGTATCGCTTCGTTGAGGAAGAAAAGGAGCATCGTCTTCTTCCTCAACGTCGACAGCGCAGAGGAGCTCGGCCACGTCTCTCGCCGTGGATAGGGACGACCCTGGACGTCGCAGACCATCTCAGAACCTCGCCCAATCTATCTCACGTCCGAGTCTATCTCTTGGCGCCAAGATTCGCGCCCAATCCACCTCAGTTGTCATCGAGACATCCCGGCCACTGCCGCCGTCGAGGTGACGAACTAGACCTCGTCGTGGTCTATAAATACGCCCAGAGCTCCGCACTGAAACCCTAATGCCTCGCTGCCTCGCCATTCCCTCTCTAACCTACCAAGACGACCACAATCGTCCGCAGCACCCCGCCGGAGTCGAGGACGAAGAGCAAGATTGGAGCCACCCTGGAGCTCAAGAGGTGGTCAAGGAGGTGCGCCTCGACGTCGTCGTTCTATCGGCCAAGCCGAGCATCCAGGGGAGGTCCGAGTGCGGCCAATTTCGAGATCTTCTCCCGCGAGTACATCGCCGGAATCGGCGAAGTTGAGCTCGATTCCTTCTCCAATCGACATCGGCGACTACCGGGAGGCACCGGGTGAGCTTGCGCATCTCCGGACCCCTCTATTGCTTCCTAGCATCGGCCGTAGCCGTAGTTCGTGTGCTCGCCGGAGTAAACCACCGCGGGGCATGGTCGCCGGCGTAGCTCCGGTGATCCCTCGCCAAACCAAACCCACCATCGCCTCGGCGAGTCGAGGAGAGCCGGAAAACCCTAGTCGCGCGTCCCGGGAGGCCCCGTAGCGTAGCGCCGCCATGAATTGGTCGCCGACGTTTAACCGCCGGCAACGCCGGTGGCGGTGGGGCCTCGAGCACCGGTTGACCGGTCGTTGCCATCGTGGCAACTGACCTAGTCAACGGCCCCACTCGTCAGTCACAGTGGCTAGGTATGAACCGGTACATTTAGCATTTTGCTTTATTTCAAATTACAGAAAAATGTTGAAACTTTGAAAAATCATATAAAATTCAATTCAACGCAGAAAAATGTAAATAATATATCAAAATGCTCACAAAAATAAACTCTATTCAAATAAAATATAAAACAAAAATGTGTGTCAAAATAAAAATTTACTTATTTGTAACCTTATTAATTATGCCATTTCAATTATTTAACATACAATTTTAATTCAATAATTAATGAAGTTTCAAAATTAAATTTCAACTATTCAGTAACTAAGTAAAATGTTAATATTAATTTTATTTACCATATTTGCATTAACTTAATTATTAGTGGTAATTCATAAATCCTAATTTGAAAATTCTAATTTACTACTTTCTTAAATAATAATAAATCAAGAAAATATTAAAAGCCAATATTAATTTAGTAACTTAAATATTGTGAACTTAAATACTTTTAATTTGCAAGTTATTACTTTTAAAACCTAGTGATAATTGTTAAACCCTTATTTCTGAATTAAACCTAATTAGGAGTTACTCTAACTATTTATTCTTGTGAAAATTAATAAATGTCAGACCATTACTAATTCTGTTTCAAAGTAATTAGCAACCACACTTAATTACCAAATATAAGTTTTAAGAATTGGATCATAATTTAGAAACCTTAGTTTTATTCTAAGTTAGAAACTGGATTTCATTATTTTATGTGTTCATCCTAAATAGTTGCAATCCTAAAACCCTAGGGGTTTAGCTCATGTAATCATATAAGTTTCATCTATACCTATATAACCCTAGTAAGAAACAAATGAATGCATGCTTTTGATCCACAAGCATAAACCAAGTCACATGAGATTATCATTTCATGTTCCTATTCTTAATTCAAACCTATATGATTAGCTAGTATCACCTGGGTATAAACCCTAACTTGTTTATTGAATTAGTACCATTGACCACTATCCTATATATCATACCATTAAGATCAACCTTAACCATCAAACACTAGTAGAACCATAATGATAAACCCTAGTACCAATCTTGTGTAGCAATTCACAACACATGCTCCTATTCCACTAAACTCTACTTAAGGATCAATAACCACTTAGCTTAGAAACTATTAAAGATTATTTGGTAAGGCAAATATGAAGCCATAGTAAACCTAATAACAAACCTATGGAACCATCTTAATAACCATCCTTTGATATGATGTATATGGGAAACCATAATAATAACCCTACCAATATTTTCTACATATAAACCCATTCCAAGTTAAGAACCAACTAGTCCCTATTAGAAAACTAAATGAATCCAATAGTAAACCCTAGAAGCCATAGATCCTATTTATAGTAGTCCTTGTTCTATTTAACCTATCCTTCAAAAGTTATTCTTCTGAAGCATAGATATCAATCAAACCATAGATGCCCTAGTTCTTATTTAAAATACTTACTATTTCTTAATTAACCTGTTCTTCAAAAGATATTCTTTTGAAGTATAAAATAAGTAATCATCAACCATGTCCTGTAGAACTTAAAACTGACAACTACTCTTGCTTGTTATGCAATCACTATTCTTTATGTGTATGATTGTTATGATGCATTATATCACTTGTTTATGCTATTAATATCACCAACCCTAATAAGAACCTTGTTTGAGAACCATCCTAAAAGTGCAACACACACTAAAGAAATTTTTACAACTCATCCATCCTAAATCATCGAGGTTAGGTTACGCTCGGGACGATTGCATCTCATACTAGGCATTATAGCATCTTTGCCAGTTCTTTAAACATTGTCCTTACCGAACAATGATGGTATTTCAGAATTTGGAGTTCTCACGTATCGAAGCTTTTGCCTGCATAATCTTGCAGTCAAGAAAGGCAAGTTCATCGCTTGCTCATGTCATTTGATTATTTTTATCAAATTATATGCAAAGTACTATACTTATCACTCTTGCATTGAAAAGCAAATATTATTTTTCAATTATGAATATGACTATGTGGTGGGCAATGGAACCATGGTATGTGTTGATTGGTGGAGGTTCCATTGCATGGGTACTATTCATCTAGGACTAAGTACCAATGCCGTCCAGTGATTCTAGCGCCGTACATATCGCGTTAACCATAAGATCTATAATGGCTCTAGGGAAGTCAGCTGTATCTTTTCCCTCTCGCATGCCAACGAACTGGTAATAAGGGTTGCCCGTATCAGTCTATCTTTGGTAAAGGTGGGGACATGTGGTCCTGCACAGTCTACCATTAGATACAGGAGAGGGTAGACTTATTATTGGTCTATGAAGGATTGTAAGGGTTGTCCGGATCAGTCTATCTATGGTGTATAGGACAGGGCACATAAGTTGTTCGGATCAGCCTACCTTAACGGTATAGGAGAGAACAAGTGCCCGTGTTAGTCTACCCATAGATATAGGAGAGGACAGACTTACAAAAGGGTGGGTCCGCGAGGTCGCGGAGAAGGCAGTGATTGGCTTGGATCTTACACCTGGCCCCACACCAAGGAAGTGTGGACGAGCATGCATCTCGGAAAGGTATCAAGGATAAGTTCTCTTATGGGAAAAGTAACGCACCTCTGCGAGAGGATACCGAATTGTGATTGTCACTCCCTGTTCCGGAAGGGAACTGCGAACGCGGCAGGAAAGGAACTCCATGAAGTTCTAGTCAACCTGTGAAGACTGACGGGCATAGTTTTCAGAATAAAATAAACCTTTTGAAGAAATGTTTACAAAAACTTGCATTGCCTATGACTTTCTGGTCTGTGGCTGTAGCTAGTGCATGATACACCTATTTCCCTAATATGAACTTGCTGAGTACGCTCGTACTCATCCCACTCTTAAATCCCCTGCTTAGCTATGGAGGCACCGGAGGAGAATCTACCGTGGAACTCGAAGACAAAGGAGTCAAATGCAACAAAACGAAGAATCCAAGCAAAGAAGTCAATGAAGTTAACTTCTGCAACAACTAGAGTGAAAACTTAGACTAGTAATAGAAGGGAGCCTTTCCCTAATCCTAGCACCTAAGTAGTTAGATTTCTATAGCAAGCCAAATAGCTCTTAAGCTTGAGTTAGCAGTTAGTTAGACTACGAGTCATTCTTCTGGAGCTTTATTTGAAGTTTTACCTCACTGTAAAGTAGGAGGTTGTGTTGATCTTCTGTAAACAGCTTGTGTATCCTTCTATAGGCATACCTTGGACTCGCATATGTTTCTGTTGTACCACTCTGAGGGATGTAATATGAGTGGAACGGTGTTTCACTTGTGTTATGTCAACGACTTGTGTACTATACCATGCAGTGGTACGCTGGGTCACCACAGCTGGTATCAGAGCAAATGCTTTGACCCTAGGATTAAAACCCTTTAAAGGAGACCTATAGGTTTGGTAGTGTCTATAGGAAGTTGTATTAGCCAAGTCAACTATGCTAAACCAACTATTCTTTTGACATGAGATGGGTATTCACTTGAGAATAATCCTGACACACTTGAGTCAATTCTTCTTATCTATCTTTCTTAAGTAAAATTAGTTAGTGATCTTGCTTCATTCCAAACAAATAGAACACCATTGGAGCTTAAGATAATGGGTGGTAGTAGACCACAGTTGGTATACAACACATGGTAGTCCAAAGAGAGGATACAACCATAAGGAAGATATCCTATTGGAAGATGTATACCAAGTCATGTTATAGTTAAGTAAGAGTCATTTAAAATGTCAAATGACTGATGTTAAGTAAGGTAAATAAGTAATATGAGGTAGTATATACCTATGATGAGTCAATCATAGGAGGTAAGGAAGAGTGATAGAATTTATATAATTCTACTTTTCATGGTAGAGTTGGTAATCATATATGATTCACTTGAGAATCATGATGTGAGGGAGTAGAATATCAGAAGTAAGCAAACAGAAGTATGATGAGGGGTAGGATTTAAGGAATAGTTCAAAAGCTTAGGCCTTAAAATCCTAATAATTGTACCAAGTATGTTAAAACCATAGTCCTTAATTTAAAGAAGGCTTATTTAAAGCATATCACATAGAGAAATCCTAGAGTTATAGGTGGTATATTCTAAACAATCATGTGTTTAGAGTAGACATGTTAGAACTAATTGTACTATAGGAAGTAGTCCTCAATAGCACATATATATGGTATACTATTTTGTTAGTACTTCCAAAGAAAATTAGGTTAACTTCAACTATCCCAGGCCATTTTGTTTCAAGTTGTCTCATTGCAAATGTGCAATTGAGATAAATGTTGAGACAAATAGTAGAAATTCACGTATTCGTGCTAAGTATCACAACTAAAACCTATCTTATGTGGTGTTATATACTACACATCTGAGCCTGATGTTTAGGGATGTCTTACCCAACTATTATATTCAGGCATATAAAGATGTGTATTATAAGCACAAAGCTGGATTTTCTTGGATTTTATTGATTTTTATTGATTGACTAGATCCATACATGAAGTTTGACTTTGATATGCAAATGCATGTTGCAATATCAAGCTCTTACTTGATGTTATAGGTCTAGAGGGTAAAGGTATTCGTGTGAGGAAGTGACGAATTCTGAAGATTTTGAAGACAAGATGAAGGTTCACCGGAAGAAGGAAGTAAAGTTGTGGGAAGCCACCACAATAATTTGAAGGAAGGACCAATCAAAACTCATTTTTATCCTCAATTGAGGAGTACTTCAACATGGAAGTACCATGAAAGGGAGAAACATAGTGAATATGGAGTAGTATAAGTGGAGCCAGATTCATTCTGGAAGAAGGGAATGCAAGTGAAGTCACTTACGATA
Organism: Lolium rigidum; assembly: GCF_022539505.1. Classification (NCBI taxonomy): domain Eukaryota; kingdom Viridiplantae; phylum Streptophyta; class Magnoliopsida; order Poales; family Poaceae; genus Lolium; species Lolium rigidum. The sequence goes on along the minus strand of NC_061514.1, from coordinate 51,784,638 downwards.
CTATTTTTATGGTGTCAACAAGTGATTTTCTTGCAAAACAACCCTAGAAGAAGGAAAATAGACAAGTGAAGTCGCAGTTGGCATAATAAGACCGCAGACTGATATAGGATAATCATGAAGAGAAAGTATGTGAAGTGGGGTATATTTTAACTAAAACTATGTAAGAAGCCACGACTGGTAGGTAGATATTGCCTAAAAACATAACATAGCCACAGCTTGGTATCCAATAAGCCACATCTTGTGTTAGATAGCCTGCAGCTGGTAACAAATAGTCCACAGCTTAATCGTTCTTTCACTCTAAAGGAAAGAGGGATTCCGCATCTGGTATCCCATAGCTAGTAAATATTTAGTTGGAGGATTCACATCGGATACCCACAACTGTGTGGATACACCACAAAGAATTCTTCGTGAGACTCTAGAAAAGTACAACTTAAAAGCCAGACCAAGACCAATCTTCTAACCTTGGAGTTTAGTGATTAGAAGAAAAAAGAGTTTAAAGATCATTAAGTAAACTCCAAGGGGGAGAGGAAGGCTGAAGGAGAAGTATTAAGATATGGTTTGGAGTATGACAGGCAAAGAAGAAGGTCTGAACTGAGAGGAAGTACGATCTTATTTTCATAAGGTTGTTGGAAAGTATCCATATAAAAGTACTCTCAGGGGGAATGTCAGACCAGAAGCCAAGGTTTATATCTCGAAGAAGTAAGGGTTAGACCCTAACTTGAGTGGATAATTAATTACTCAGAAGCAGAAGAGCTCAAGTAAGTCTAAGATAATGAATTTGGATGAAGAAGATGTTAGAGGACAACCAAAGCTTGAGAAGCTCAAATACCGAAGGGTTTGACCAAACCAAAACTAATGTTTATTAGCAAGATTCCTTTCATGGAACCTAAAGAAACCAAAAGATGGATAATTAGCATAAACTAGAAGCCATGATTGGATGGACTAAATGAGTCTAATTCATTCGTAGGAATAAACCACCAGGACCATACCTATGGTAAATACCTTACCAAGTACCATTACTATAGTTATGGTAGTAAGGGAAAACAATACCCTACCTTAAACAAATCTTTTAGAATTAAGGTTTGGCCACCGTAGATTGGTACACCGTAGTGCCATATTACACCGCAATTTGGTAGAACCAAGCTTTGAGTACCCAAATAGGAAGATGTCACCACAACCATTAGTAAAGCCCATTAGCATAAGAAGATGTCCTAATCCAAGAATCTTTGGAGAGTAAGCCTATAAGCTTAGAGTGTTGGAAGAAATCATAGAATTGAAGAAAGTATCGGTGCTAGACATCAGAAGACTTCATGAAAGATCGAGACAAGGGATATATTCAATTATATCTAATGAGATCACTAGGGAGTTTGAAAGGATTGTGATCCGTTCAAGTCCGTTCCACATTCTGAAACGTGAGAGCGTTCGAACTTCGGGACGAAGTTCAATTTAAGGGGGAGAGGCTGTAATATCCCAGGTTTAGAGGCAATAAAATGAGAGAACACCAAAGTGTGCATTGCATTCATGCATAGAAAATCCGAGGAATTTTCGCGCTTTCAAATAAAACTTACCACAGTAACTGAAGTTTCACTTGACTTGCTGGAATTGAATTAGATCATCAAGTCAAGCGCTATAAACTTCACTGTGATCTTTGCTAAAACCCTATTTTGGGTAGATATGATTTGATCTAGGGGCTAGATCAAATAGAATTAGTTTTACAACAAATAACATCTTAAGTAAGGGTCAACTATAAGATCTTATAAAAGATCTCAACATGACATTCCTTACAACAACACATTCTTTAAGAATTAAACCCTAACTTATTAACACTTAAAAGTTAGCAACTACCTTTGTGTGTAATATAATTCAATTCTAAACTTATTAATAAATAAGGTAAATCACGAGGTCTAAAGTGCATCAAGGCCACACATTCTTATTTAAATCATAACTTATTAAATATATGGAATATCATAAAACTGAATCCATCTACATTGCAAGTTATAGTTCAAACTATTTGAATAAAACTACTCATAAGTATTTTGAAACTCATATGTTCATGCCTTGGTGCAATCAAACACCAACTATTCAAAATTTAGGAATAACCTTCAACCTTGACTTTTTGACCAATATTATAATATAAATCCAATCAAATATGATATAGTGACTCATCCACAATAATAAAACCATCCACAAGATATTTAGTAATAAATGCCACTTGGCTATCCAAATATAATTCATATGAGAGGATAATGATCATGCCACATAGGATGAAAATATCTACATGACTTGCTTTCCAAGCTATGCCACCTCATGCTCAAAGGATTGCTATGGATGAGGGCATGACACCCAAGCACCTTACTCATCAAACCAACACAAGAGTCACCACCTATGTGTCATGATACTAGAGCTTGCCCAAGCCTATAAATAGAGCCACACCCTTCATCCATATGATCACCTTGTAGCATGATACAAGGAAACCAAACACTTGAGACCTTCCATACATTAGCTAGGATCAATATGAAGAAGCTAGGAGGTGGAGGCATACCACAAGATGCGGGTTTATCAGATTTCATGAAGAACAAGCTACATAAGATTACCAAGGTAGAATTCCTAGGAAAACCATATATTGAGAGGATCATATCATCATCTCTTAATTAAGTAGGATCTTAGGATATTCCAAGACATTGAGAAGTGAGAGAGGGTATAGATGCTAACCATATCCATGTCTATCCTAGAGAATATTAGAGTAGTATTAAATTCTACTTGTTCAAACCAACCTTTAATCTTGGAGGTGAGAGTCATGTTCCATTAGTAAAACATAACCAAAGCTTATGCCATATCCTAATTCTAGTTGTGTATCATATTGGTGATCACAACTTAAACCCTAAACTACATGTGAATTCCAACCCATGGATTACTTGGGATTATAAGTAGAACCTTGCCATGCCTCATGCCTATTGTTACTTCAAATAGTGAAGTATTTCCAAAACCCTAAACCTTGTCATATGGAATCAATCTCACATAAAATAACATGTTCTAACTTGTGAATCATGGTTCACAAGTATAAGCCAATCCATATAACTTTAGAACTAAATGCCATTTGGTGAGTAGAGTAAACCAATATCCAATTCTATTTGGTATCCCAAGTAATTATTTAGTTAACCAAAGAGGAAAATATATCATAGTTTGAACCATCACCTTAGCAAGTGAATTGACCAATGGTGAGCTTGGGAATTATCCTAAGTAATCCAATTTAGAAGTTGCTAAGCAAGATTAGTAATTATAGAGTTTATTCAATCATCTTCTTAAACCCTTAGAAGCAGTTCTCCACATAAAATCATGATTCATACTATTCCCAACACCATTTAATTTAAACTCTAGCAATAATTATATTACATATAAACAATACATATTGTTAAACCTAATAATATTTTCACTATGCACATGTTCTAAATTTCAAATCATTTAAACAGAAATGGTTCCTAAATTATAAAAGAATGGAGATCAATATCTTAACCATTTCCATTTTATTAAACCTCACAAAGTGTCACTCTATTTAAAATTTAATAGATGTTTAAACAAAAGAATTATGCGAGTGAGTATTATCATAAAGTGATATGATATTCAAATACTTTAGAACCTGCAAAACAAAACGAGAATTCAATTTGAATTCAAACAACAAAATAGAAAACAGAAAATAATAAACAGAAATTGAATAAAGAGAATGGAGGGAAACTTACCACGGTGGACCTCGGCAACCGCGACGACCCGACAACCATCTCCACGCTAGCCCATCAACTCGGCCCAGCCCACGAAGAAAACGACCCAACGCCACCGTATCGCTTCGTTGAGGAAGAAAAGGAGCATCGTCTTCTTCCTCAACGTCGACAGCACGTGAGAGGAGCTCGGCCACGTCTCTCGCCGTGGATAGGGACGACCACGGACGTCGCGAGACCATCTCGAGAACCTCGCCCAATCTATCTCACGTCCGAGTCTATCTCTTGGCGCCAAGATTCGCGCCCAATCCACCTCAGTTGTCATCGAGACATCCCGGCCACTGCCGCCGTCGAGGTGACGAACTAGACCTCGTCGTGGTCTATAAATACGCCCAGAGCTCCGCACTGAAACCCTAATGCCTCGCTGCCTCGCCATTCCCTCTCTAACCTACCTAGACGACCACAATCGTCGCGGCACCCCGCCGGAGTCGAGGACGAAGAGCAAGATTGGAGCCACCTCGGAGCTCAAGAGGTGGTCAAGGAGGTGCGCCTCGACGTCGTCGTTCCTGCGGCCAAGCCGAGCATCCAGGGGAGGTCTGAGTGCGGCCAATTTCGAGATCTTCTCCCGCCGTACATCGCCGGAATCGGCGAAGTTGAGCTCGATTCCTTCTCCAATCGACATCGGCGACTATCTGGGAGGCACTGTTGGAGATATGCCCAAGAGGCAATAATAAAATGGTTATTATAATAGATCTTTGTGTTTATGATAATGTTTGCATACCATGCTATAATTGTATTAACCGAAACATTGATACATGTGTGTTATGTAAACAACAAGGAGTCCCTAGTAAGCCTCTTGTATAACTAGCTTGTTGATTAATGGATGATCATGGTTTCGTGATCATGAACATTGGATGTTATTAATAACAAGGTTATGTCATTAGGTGAATGATATAAT
>NC_061514.1:51757508-51779867 GCF_022539505.1 Lolium rigidum | reverse complement strand
CAAAACTTCACATGCCATTCTCTGATGCCTTGCAATTCCAGTGACTGTGTAAATACATATGCATGCCGAAAAAATCTACTCTTCATTTTGAACAGCAAAGTTCTGTGAATAGTGAGAAAATTGATGTAACAAACAATACACTAAGTGGATGTGAGTTACATGTGGTTCACTTCGTCACCATCAACCTCATCCACATGCAAAATTAGTGGACCTGATGCTCCTCCTGGACAGCTGCTATTGGCCTCAAGAGCAGGTCAAAACCACACAACAGCTCAGCGAATGATGCCTGGTGAATGATGTTCACAATTACATCACCAGGTATTCGCCACGAGAGCATGTCAAAACCATGCAACACATCAGCAGAACTATGCCCTCGGTTGGTTCAAACATCCAATACTTCAAGCACAAATTTCATGGCATGTCCAGTCTCCTGTTAGCGTCATAAGAAGATGCCAGCCTCCTCGCCCATAGACTGTCCTCGGGCAACCAAGATATGGTGGAACCAATTGTCGCACACCACCTCAGGTTCAATAGGGCTGCCACGCTACATTCCTCGGTTGCTCCAAACGCCTTAATGATACTTAGTTCAGCGTCTGGCTCTTCGCTGAGGATTAGATCCTCTAGAGCTGCTCCTTTCTCCTTGAGAACGCTTGCGTCCTCAGAGATCATCCTCATACTGAGAACCTGTAATGCCTCGACTGCGGTGCTGTACAATTTTTGATCCACGTAGGCACAGAATGTGTACCAAAGCGTTGATTCATTAGGCTGAATCTTTGCTCTGTGAATACACTCAAGAATACATTCAATAACGTGAATATTACCCTGTGAAGAATGACCAGACATGAGTTTAACTTTGACGTCATTTCAGTGAAATAAGAGTTGCCAAATTATATCATAGACATACTCTTGCATTCGCATCTGAGAGTAATGTGTTGAAAATCCCTATATCAGGTTGAATTCCTTCAGTTAGGCATAAGTCCAACAGATCCAGTGCCCCCTCAAAATCATCTTTTGCTAATAGAACCTACCATGGACAAACATGACATCAGATTCAAATGGCGCACAACAATTCAAATCAACTAAAACATACGAATAAGCAGTATGTTACATAGTGAGATCCCGCAGTTATCCAGCCTTACCTTCAGGAGAGATGTGTAAGTCACAACTGTAGGGCAGCAGCCATCTCGGAGCATCAAAGACAACAAGGTGCTAGCTGATTTGAAACACGGCAACAATTTGCAGCACTCTATCATGACAGTATAAATTGCAGTATTAGCTGGAAGACCACATGCTCTCATGATCTTGAAAGTTCTTATTGCTTTGTGTGTCTGCAGACCAGAAAGCGGTACATCAAATTCAACAAGTTCCATTGAAAACACAGGAAGCATACAAAATAGCCTTGCCAGAAAAACTAAATCCAATTCATCATTTCATATAACAAAACAAATGGTAAAGGACAGTAGACTCGTACTTCCTTGGCCTTAACCAAGGCATGCAACACAATGCCGTAGAGATCACTCTTCTGATAAGGATCCATGTTAGATAAGACACTCTCAGCAACATTCAAGTACCGCAGCATTTCTTCTATCATTCCCTCAGCTCCAAAGGCTCGTATCTGAGATAACATAAAGTCGTAGATAAAACAACAAGACTTCAAATAATGATATCACAGTAAGAACTATGGAAGATCATACAGACAAGTGATTGAATGATCTTAGCAATCTAATTTGAAAATTATCATGGTAAAATTTCAAGCCAGTGAGGTCTTGAAGTATGACCAGGTAACTGATGATACGCTAGTTTCACCATATTGTACAAGCCACAGATACAGAATCCCAGTAGATCATCAACACGCAAGCAATATTGCGAATGACATTCACAGCAAAGTGCTTCCCACTCTCCTAGGTCTGACCAACACATGCATATTAGCAATTAAAATCCAGTCTTACATCACATGAAAATGATTCAGATATCCTATTCAGACAAATTAAAACATTGCTTCCCTTCTTTATGAAGTACTACCTCCATTCCAATGAATAATGCTTATATTATTTTTGGAAAGTCAAACTTGACCAAGTTTCTATAAAAAAATCATTAACATGCAAACTACAAAATCAATATCATTAGATACATCATGAAATATATTTTCATATGATATAAATAGAATATAATAGTTGTTGATAGATTCTTCTAAAAGTTTAGTCAAACTTTAATTGAGCTGACTTTTCAAAAAAAAAAAACTGTATTCATTGGAATGGATGTAGTATAAGTTTATAACGGATTAGAAACTGGGAATGCTGGATAAGGTAGGATATCATACAGGCCAATAAGCCATGGTATAGACTCAATAAATAACCTATTTTCATGAATGGACAGACTGTCATCAACAAACAACAACAATTTTCGACCAGCTTAGAGCATGATTTCTTAAAAGAATGGTTAGACACCTATGTGCTGCATACTTTTATTCCTTACTAGCGTCAAGTGCCAACTCTGCTGATGGAGAAATTTTCATATGAAAAGGGAAACGGGAAAATTAGACTCACTGTTTCCCACTGATCATAGAGAAGGGAGCATATTAAAAAATTGTTACCAAAACAGTCAACTACTATGAGTTCTTACTTCTAGATATGCGTTTTTTGCAAGAATATTACAAGTGATACACGTACAAAAAAAAAGATGAAGATCTACATATATAGGATATAGTATAAGGTAAGCATACCAAGTTCTTCATAGACACAAAACTATGTTGGATCTCATGGTTTAACATGTCCATCTCGATTATGCTGATCCTTTTGGACACATCAGCATGTGATAGCATATTTCCTTCTTCATACGGAACATTGACATTGCCAAAAAGAGAAAACAGAATCTCATAGGTCCTGATATTTGGCTTCAAATCCAAGTGTTTCATTCTAGCTAGTACACGGAGAGCTCTTTCTGGTTCATTCTACAAAAATGATGAGAGGAGACTTAGTTCATAATTTCTTACAATTAAGTAAAATTAAGTGCACTGAGGAATAAAGAAAAAATAAAATCGTTTATGTGAAATAGAGCACAACTATTTAAAACAGGGTAAACCAGAGATAATTGATAGACCATATATCAGCAGCTCAGTACACTTAACATAGATGACCAAGCTGAAATTAGGATGACAATAGGTAGGGGGACAAATATGACATATCAGAATCTCTTTTCAAAAGTCGATGCATTACCATAATGTCGCAACCAGAAAGAAAAGCATTAAAACCATGAATATACTCTGATTTTATATCTGAAATTCTTCCCAAGAAGTCCTCAGCCAGATCCAACTGTAAACTTTTGCTATGGCCAACTGAGAGAGCAACAAGTGTACCATCATAAGGTTTAATACCCCTTCTCTCCATCACTTCAATCTGGAAAGCATGAGAACATAAAATATAGTAGTAGCAAATTTTATGGAGAATAACTAAATATAGCGATTAGCGGTCACAATAGAATAGGTACAGTTCAGTTTCACATAGTAGCTTTCAAGGGGAGTAACAGTGATAAACATTAGAATTACATTACCCCTTGTAAAATCAGTCAGTACAGCATGTTACTTTTATGAAAAGGTAGGTATGGCATAACTACATGCATGGCTTCATAAAATAGGTATTGTGCACAACCATATTAAACAAGATGTCCTGTCATAGTGTCATGTAACTGAAAATATCATAAACTCGGTAGCATACCACTTTGCGAGCATGTGCAACTCCTTTCCCAGCTAGCACACATTTAATAAAACCATCATATGTAAATCTCGACGGTCGCAGTCCAATCTTGTGCATCTAGCAAGAAAGGACAACATTGAGCATAAACATTGAACTTCTCAGATGTGAAATATGCACCAATAATTTCTGGTCTTCAAATCGCCAACGCTGTATACACATGTAAAACTTTTAACTTTAAATACCTTAACCATTAAAATAAGGGACACATGCAATTTTTGAACTTGCCGCCACCTTTTCCAGTAATGCAAGCAGCAAACCAATATACAATTAAAATACGCGACAATTTCTGGTGTGCAGGCCCACATGCCAGTTACTAAATTCAAACGAATCTCTTGCTTTAATGCAGAAACAGACTTCATGCTTTGCTTATTGTTACTATCTTAAGAAGAAAAAAGTAAAATCAAAAGCACAAGATTGCAGAAACTAAGTTCAAATCCTTTTTTTGCAGGGAGTTTGAATCCAATTAAGGTGGCCTAGATGAAACAGGTACAGCAGATAAAATAAACTATGTAAGTAATTAGAATGTCACCACATTGATGTTCAACCATCCAGAAGAAACGTTCAAAAACCTAATGAAAGTGCTTAGGTAAAGACCCAAGTCAATAGAAAGACTGCAAGCCATAATATAACACTACATTAACCCAACAAAAACTTACATATTTCTTACCTCTAGAAATAATTGCTCAGCCAACTGGCAGTTGTCAAGAAGCACACACATATGTATAATATCATTGAAAGACCATCGCAAGATTTTCTTTACTGCAACTGGTGCAAATCTCAATGTCTTCGTCATCCTCCCATTGTCTAGTCCAGAATTGTCACCAAGATTGTCACCTGGGACAAGACTGAACGTACATAAGTTCTACAAATATAATTAAAAATGAGTTTACAAGTATACTACTTGGCTGATGAAATTGAAATGCATAACATACCAGCAGAAATAATTGACACATAACTCTTCAATTGCTTATGTTTTGATGATTGAGTTTCCACCTGGAACAGCTCCGGCTGAGCATCAACCAAATATCCTTCGGCTCCCATCTTTCCTTGAAATGGCGATGGCAGATCATAGTCCGATACAAGTTTGAGATCTTCTACTAGATTTAAAGCAGGTACAGGAATGTCTAATCTTGTTGATTGGCATCTCCTTTTAGAAGACACCATCAGATGGTCAGTGTGTTCTCCAGCAAGGACAACCATACGCTGCAAGATATGATATGCAGATTGAAGGTCACCTAGTGTAGAGAAAGCCTTCACGAATTTCCTCAGAGCAATAATGCTTGGACTATAATACCTAGTGCAGTCCTTCCATAGATCATGAACTGCAGACAAATTTCCCTGCAAAACTGCAACCTGGAAATATACATAAATCAAATAAGCAATTTCGCGCAATAGTCAATCTAGAACCATGTACAGATGAAAATATTCACATATTTCAATAAGCATAGCATGCGGTTATCCGAAGAAACATGTGAAATACAACAATAACATGAAACAGAAAAAACAATGACTCAAGAGACGCCCTAAAGATAAAATACATAAAAGGAAAAAGCATGTGACCAGAACTAACAGAAACTAAGATCAGCATGCAACCATTTCCATACAAAAACATCAGAAACTAAGTGGTGGTTACAGTGATGGGCCAGAAGGGAATACAAATTACAAAGGAATGCGATCAAATGTTTAATCCACAAAACAAGGATCAAATAGTCAACAAATACCATGGATGGTTATGTCTCCCCAGTCAGCTAGGTCTGGTATACTAACAGTTTTTCTCCAGATATGAAAACAAACTTCTGAATAACATAAATAGGCAGATTGAACATTTATTTACACGAACCTTCAGAAGCTCACAGTACGTTATTTCAGACTTCCCAACAAGATGACCTTCCATTTTCTCTAGACAGCTCCCAACGTCATTCAGATTTGTTCTGCAGGCACTTAAAAAGATGTTGAAAATCGGCAAAACACCATGAGTGCTTTCTTTTTCTCCCAGAAGAGTGAGTAATTTAAGTGCCTGCATCGGAAAGATGATTGTCAACACCTTGAAAACTGAAAGGAACCAACAGAATTTCAAGCAAAAACTGATATGCTATAGGGCATTATTCAATAAGCAGATAAACATATAACATAAGAGCATAAATGCAAGAAATTAAATTACATAGAACTGCAAGGCACAGGTAGCAGAAGAAGATAAATATTAACAAAACAACATCAAAATGGTCCGTGATAGAAGATTAAACAAAATCAGATTGCTTCTGCAAAAGGTACAACGCATGCACTGTCTAATTCACCAATCTCCTACAACTATCTATATACAAACAATGAAACGGTCCACTTTAAAACCCTGAACTTTGGACCCCCTTTAGCTTTTCTCCATATAACTCCCAAACAGCCAAAACCCAGACCCTCAACTTCCAATACCATACACCTGACGCCTTGCGGAAATATGAAGCAGTTTTAGATGACACGGATGTCATGTGCTTACCCCATCACTATCACGTGTCTGCCACGTCACCAGCAAATCAGCAACAATAAAAAACACTGTTGCATAAGGGAAGACCACCAGGTCATATGGAAACAATGGTTGCAGACAGTGAGCGATCAGGATTACTTCTAGATGGTTTTGAAGTTTAGGTACAGAAACCGTACCAAACGATGGCCGAAGTCAAGGTCTACATGTGAAACCAAACAATGGGTGAGCATGACAACCACACACAAACTTATTGAGACACTGACAAGTGAAAGAAGTATCTGGTGCATCATTTTGGCCAAGGCATGAAATAATAGAACCATTTATCAAGTACCTAGAAAACAGGCCTTGCCTAGGATGGATGGTATTGACATTTTGACTGCCTACTATCATTAAGGAATGAAAAGTTGGACACTTTACATGGAAGACACAGTGGATATAACGCTACAAGTGTATATTAAAGCACTTTCACACAATGCACTACTTAAAGCAGTTTCACACAAGTGCATTTCTATGATTGAACCCCCAAACAAGTTAAAAGGACAAAAACTTGCACTTGGGACATGATTAGTACGGCGTACCTCCTTGGAATACCCTCCTTTGGTGAGTGCTCGAGTGACAGATCTGTAATTGCCTTTACTAATATCTATGGCCTTATCCTCCATGATCTCCAAAATGTCCATAACAAACTATACATATGGAGAGGATCCAAAAAGAGTAGTAGTAATCAGAATGACTATACCAAACTCTGTGCTTTCGTTAAAATACGTATCTGGCAGTGAATTTACCAAAGGATCAGGCGCCTCTGCACAGTACTCCAGTATATCGAGAAATCTTCCGAAGTTAACGCTTGTTTGGTTTGCTGAAGGTTCGAGAGCATAATGGATGCTCGCTGTCGATCACCTTTACGGAGAGCATTCACAATGTCCGCTTGCATGAGTCTCGCAGACATACTAGCCCTCGCCGGAAAATCGTGATGCTCTGCAGCAACCGAAATATTTGTTACATAAGTTGAGCAAACATTTTATTTGTCTAGAAGCAACAGCTAGGCACTAGTACTAGCATAGTAAGGGTGAACTACGATCAATATCACGAGAATGAACCAGGCAATATAGGTTGATAGATTTGGTTACCGGCGCAAGTCGAAAGCATCCGGGCCCTGATGCCAGCCCAGAAGACTGATTCGTGGCGGCGCGCTCCGGCGACGCGCTCGGAGAAGCACGGTGGGTGGCACCGCTCGAGAGACCCGGACGCCGCTGACGGCGGCGGGACGAGGAGGGCGGCACGGCGCCGGCGGCCTGCCTGCCGGAGAGGCAGCATCGAGGATGAGGGGTTGAGTGTCGAGGCGTGCAGTCCTGGCTGGATGGGAGGATTGGGCCCGTGGAGGCGTGGACGCGGATGAGGCGGAGCGCGGTGCCCCGGCGGCGGTGGCGGCGGAGGAGGGAGGCCTGATGGCGACGGAGAAGCGCGACGAGGCGGCGGCGCGGGGCGCCGTGTTCTGTGCCACTGTCTACTGTGGGCCGGCCCAGGAGCCTGTACTAGCTAGTTTAGCAGGTAGCCCGTCACTGGCCCACGCCCTCACTTTGCTGACTCCCATTCAGAATTTATCGCATTCTCCAGCTCAAACACACACGTGATATCCAAGTGAATTCATGATCCAAAAAACGATGGTCGATGGCATTCAAAAATGCCTAACGTGGTGCCTTGAGTTATTGGTATCGATGAATAGCCTCTCTCGTCCTCGGGTCGCTCCCCCCGCGGGCGACTCCGAGGCGCCCAAACCCTAGTCCCCGTCGACCCTCCACTCCGCCCTTCCCCGTCGCCGCCGCCGGCGGGAGCCGCCGGGCAAAGCCCGGGCGGTGCCGGCGGCGGTGGCCCCTCCTCTACCCGGCGCGCTCCTTCTCCGAGGCGGGGCCGGCGAGCCGGCGGCGGTGCTCCCTAGATCTTCGCGTGTCCGGCGGCGGCGCGGGCCGCCGGGCGGCGCGGTCGTCGGGTGGCCCGGTGGCGGCGGCGCGGCCGCTTGGCGGCGCGGCGACATGGAAGCTCGCGGCGGCGCGCTCCCGGCCCGGATCCGGGTCCTTTGGGCCCCATCCGGGCCCTGGGCGGGCTAGGTGCGGGCTCCCCGTGTTTGTCTCCCGCGAGCGACGGAGCGGCCCGTCGCCGCGGGGACTCCGGACGGCGGCGCGCCGACTCGCAGCGTGGCCATGGGAGCTTCACGAGCCTGCAGGGCTCGGCCGGGCCGCAGGGGCCTCGGTTTGCTCCCGGAGCCACGTCCGGTCGGTTACCGCAGGCGGCGGTGGAGGTTGTGCCCTCCCGCGTTGCCGCTGTTCAGCCGCCTCCTGGCCCTGGTTGTCTCTTCTCGTTCGGTCGGTCGTCGTTGCTTGACCATGGTGAGACGGCGGTAGTGACTCCAAGACCGTGGTGGCGCAAGCTGGTGGGTGGTGAGGTGGGCGGAGCGTGATGGAACGTCCGGGGTCGTGGTTCTTTGGGGGTTGGGAGAAATCCCTGTCGGATTTCCGACACCAACGCGGTGACGTCTGCGGGCGCCACCATTCCTTCTTGGAGGGCGTTGGGTTCCTCCCTCCCCACACCCCTCCCGCATACCGGGGGAAACCCTAGGATTTGTCCGGGCAACGAGCGTCGTCATCGTCGCATCCCTTCTTGAAGGTGTTGCTTTGGTATGCGGCGCTTCGGAGGGCTAAGTTTGTGGTGGGAATTCTCCGGAGGGCGCAACGGTGGCGGATCATTAGCGTTTTCGTCGATCCGACTTGGTCGACTTTGCTTTCTTTTTTCTTCTTCTTTTGTTTCTCTTGGGCTTTGATGTGCTGCTTGCCCCAGCGTTGATCTCTATCTTGTATCAGTTGGTTGGTTGCTATATTAATATAGCGGGGCGAAAGCCTATTTCGAGGAGGAGTAGCCCGTCGATCGATCAATATTGCCCCATGATCTTGCCAGGGGACACGCGGTTCGGTTGTAGCCCGGCTCGTCGGAGATCGGCGGCCCCATCTTCCTCCACGGCGCCATCGCCGACATATCGAACCCACCGTCGTCAGCTTCTTTGCCGGCAGGCGACGGAGCCGGGGATGTAGCGGGACACGAGCAAGGACAAGGCGATGTTGATGTTGGTGCCCCTGCTGCTGCATCCTGCGGAGGACGGCGAGCTGCCGCCGCCAGGTGGGTGGCTCTGACAAGGAGACAGTGGCCGGAGGTGGTCACGAGGAAGGCGAGCGGAGCAGCGGGAGAAGAAGGCACCGAACCATGGGTAGACGGTGACCCTAGCTTGTCTTGCAATTTGCAGCGTACTGCTTTGTGAGGCTAGCCGAACGCTTCTGTACACTTGACTGACAGGCGTTTCAGTAATTCAGTTGTTCCTTTAACTCCTCATTATTAGTTATTATTAGTTATCAGTATAACTCAACCAGCTAGGAGCTCTCACAGCGATTTCATTCGTGAACCGTCGGATCAAGTCATTCAACGTTCCAGATTGATCTCCCGTTCATCCAATCGCCGCCAAATGGGCCAGCCAAACATGACCGGGCTGCTACTCCGCAGACCGAACTACACGATTTGTGGCACATCGGGCTGCAAAAGGCTTAAACGGGCCTTTAGGCCTTGTTCTGTCAGACGAAGCGACCGTGTCTTCTTCCTTGTTCTTTCTTTTCCTGTCTCTCCTTGTTGCGCCGTCCTTTCCCCTTCGCCTGGGACACGCCTGAGCGGTGCCTTGCCCTGAGTGCGATTGGAGCCGGCCAAAACTACGTTGAGGCGACGCTCAAACGCGTCCGTATGTCGATTAGGGTCAAGCACCTCTGCTAGCGGTGTCCACGGGGCGAAAACAGATCGCCATCTTCCATGAATCAATTGAGCTCGACGTTTGGACTGACTCTTCTTGGGTCACATACTCGCTCAAGCATCGCCGCCGCTCCCGCTCCTTCATGGATGCGTTGGTCGGCCATCTAACTCCTGGATTCTGCCATTGATCTGGACTCCTGGGCCACCATCAGCACCTGCCTCCGCCAAGGCCATGCCTGCACCAAGAACAGGTGATTCACGAGCTCTGCAACACTTGGTATTCTTACTTTTCCCCGACCCAAGTATGAAATTGATTGGTTCGCCTTCTTTGCGATCAGTGCGTTCATGGGAGTCTGCGGTGAATTCTGCTTATTCCCATTAAGTAGCTGCCAAGATTGCTACATTTAACGGAGGAATTCACTGCCTAGATTGAGTTTGCCACACTTCCTTTCAGATTATGCACTTGAAGAAGGTCCCCTTTCCAGCCTCAGATTGATGTGATTGTTTTCATTGGTAATGTTTGTTCATTGAATTTTTTTTTGTACAACATAGTAGCCAAGTGGTCAATCATTTCATTTTATGTTGCAGAAAAGATAAACACGATCCTGCTCCTTCTGCATCGGCGTCCTTGGATGTGGCACGAGCTCCTTGGTTGTTGCAATGATGAGGAACCCCAATCTTATGAGACAATCTCCCTATTCGCTAGACTCGGTTTACGTCTTGATTGACATGGTAAGATTTCTTTTCCAGTTTCTATGTTCATTCAGTGTCGTGCTTGAAATTGCATTGAGAAAACTCATAATGTTTACCTGCAGAAAAAGGGTTAACGATTTATTTCATATTCTACAGGAAATATTTTGAAAGTGATGAATCTGTCTACCCAATTTTGTACGTATAGTTATGTGGAACTAAAAATTATCGTCGGACTATCTTCGACTGTTCGACAACAATATGGACTACAGGAGGGTGCAAGACCGAGCAGGTTCCATCTATTGTGGTAGGACCTTTTTTAGCAGAAAAAATCAGAGCAGATATATAAGCATCCACTCAGCTCCCGTATGATGTAGCCTTGCAGGTGATATCCCGAGTTGTGCACGTCCACAAGTGCCTCCACACATTATAGCCTAGATGTCCGAACACCGTGCTGACCTCCCAACTCACAGCGGCCATGGCAATGCTTTTGCCCAGTGTGCGTGTGTGAAGCATGAGAGAGCTCAGTACGGCACATGTAAATCATGGTCGCTGGTGAGCCAGATAGCATGGGACCATCGGTGTCTCTGATGTAGCTAGCTCATAAGCATTTTAGCCTGAATTATGCCCTATTGTGGCACTAATTTACAAAAATATATGCAAAGATTTAACTCATTAGTTGCTACATTTATATGAAGCTTCTAACAGCAATTTCAGTTTTTGTTATATGTAATCAAAGATGTTAATTGATTCTATGTTTGTAGGACCGTAGACAATCAAAATGATGTGCCATTTTGCTGGAAAACAAGAAAACAAATATATTTTGATCTTCTCAAATAATATTATCAGTTAATCAACTGTCAAATTTAATATAATCCATTGTGTACTACAAGTAATGTTTAATTTGGACATAGCTAGCTACCTAGATTCAACCGCTTGATATAATCCATTGTGCTGTCTTCCAGTGAACACATGAGCTTCATATTCAGACTTTGAAATATTTTATCGCTGGTAAGTTTTGTTAAATGATATTGATTATAGCTTTTATTGTTGTTGCAAGGTTTTTTCCTTGTTAGCATGCTTTCTTTTTTAAGTAATACAGCCATGATAGAAATGGCAGAAGAGGGGTTTCAGCTTGATGCTTAGCTTTTATGAGTTCATGACAACAAGATGCATGACTCTGTCCTTCGTATCATAATTGCAATATGTAGGAACCAAAGTGGCTCTTTTGACTTCGGATGAGAGTTTTGATGACTTGAGCCTTTACGAGAACTTATGACATAAATGACCAGGTCCTTTCAACAAATTATTATATCTTGGGCATCTTACAAGTACCAAGCAATCCATATCTCTCATGATCTTCGTTTAATAGGGTGCCTTTTCCATCTTTTATGTGTTTTTTATGCAAATCTATTATATGTTTATTACTGAAGTGTGTATGAAGTTGAGAACATAATTGTTGTTTGACTTTTTTAATCAACCATACAAATTAGCATCTCTCATCTAATTAGAGAATATACAATGCTTCATCCTTGAAATTTCAGGATGGAGCTGTTTGGGGACGCACTTTTAGTAGCTCAAGGAGTTGCAAACCCATCAGCTCAATCTCTGACTATCGCAACTCCTCATCTAACTAGAGAATATAATGGTCATCCTTGCAGTTTCAGGATAGAGCTGTTTGGGGATGCAGTCTTAGTTTTCTCTTACACTGGAAAATGACCTTAGTCCTCGACTAACAAAAAAAAGATTCGACGTTTCTGCTGATGCAAATAATTTCCTCCAAGTTGCATAATATATCTGTTTGGACTGATGTTACAAATTTATTTTCTATGAGCAAGGATTAGCTGGCTTATTATCCTTGAGACTGCTTTTACAAGAGCATAAAATACAAGGTGCCATCAAATTGACAAGGACCATTTGGTTAACCCAATCCAGTTATAAGTGATCCTTTCCCATTTTCCACACTATTTAGTTTGTGTTTACTTTATCCATTCTGAAATCTAGCTGACAGCAAACTTATCTTTTGCCTATGCACTAATCGATATGCAGATTTATTCTGTTACGTGGTGTTGGTAAATTAGTATCATCGTCAGTTACAAAACTCTCTTTTGATCAAAGTTGCAGTTTATTGCTGAATTGTATACTCTTTTTTCTAAAATATTTTTACTTTGTAGGTAAGGTGTACAATGCCTTTTGAGTAAGTAACGGACTTGACAAGGCAGTCAAGAAAAAGAAAAGGCTGTGGAGCTCTAGACAAATTTGTGAAAGAGTGAACAAGCTAGCCATGTGTGCCATTAGTCCAAGGACCTTAAATCTGCCCTCAAAGCAATCGAGGAGGTACTGCTCCTTGACCAAACAACAAATTTGCTTCAACACGACCTAGAGGCAGAAACTGTATGTAGCATCATCTGGTTCATTTAAACTGGTAATTTAAAATCAATATATTTGCCTTATAAAAGATGAACTTTTTTACCCAATTGCATCAATTGTGGAAGCAATGTCAGAAATTTCGTGACATTGACATTTCATCAGATTTATCGTCCAGATCTTTTTATATATTTCTGATTTTCATGTTTTTTACATATTTTTATTATTATATTCTTTAGATGGACGGGCGCCGCAAGCGCGCTTACATGGTCTAGTTGAATGGAAGAGAGGTTGAGTAATAACAACTGTGACACGCATTTGTTTTTACAGAAGAAGTTGTGGTCTCTGATCTTGTATATGTGAATTTGGGAGATGAAGTTGATAATTCGAGCTAACATGTGGTGTACACATCTGAATAACATTTAGTTGAATTTTGTAGAAGACAATGGGATCAAGATTGTGAGAGGCAAGCAATGTTTCTCGAAGAATTGTTTCTGAAACTTACCATCGTTTCTTAAACAGCTGGGCCAACATGGGAGTTATCAGGTTGAATGAACAATTTGCCATGGTTATTGAGATAACTAGCGTCCACGCAAAGGGGAAAAGATAATTCCCTTCAGCTCACTCACAATGGACACACTACATTACACGACCCCAAAGGAGAGAAATGGACTGGACTAGACTCAAAAGTAACACGACAACACTGATGACATGAACCAACTCAGACTAGACTGACGACGCGACACCAACTCTGTTCCTCCTCCAGCGTCATTTTCCTCGGCAAAATTTTATATGAGAAAAGGTCTGTCAGATGCAGCATCGTGTATATTATATCATATTATATCGTAGATATGGTTCATCAATCACCACCATTTGTATGAAGGGGAAAACATGACTTCGTCAAGGGACAAGTAGCAATAAAGATGGTGCAAGAGATCCATGGCGCCTAAGGTGAAGTTCATATAAGAAATGTTCTCACAACAATTTTTCTTAAATATTTACGAAGATGAGAAGCACATTAATTTGATAGCCTTTCTGGATGCAGAATTGACGCCTACAATAACAAGGGAGAAAATATGACATCTCTTTTCTTCAAACTTGTAGCTTTATCCCATTCTTGTGATAGCTTCCAGTGTTGCCCTTAGAACAAGACTGTTCTTGGTTGATCTTTTGTAGTATTTATTCTCAGCCTTTGTTGACTTGCCAATCTGCTCGTACCTGAATGTTGGAGACAGAAAATTGTCACTATATAGTTTCGGACTCCTCGTAATTACACCCACTGAACTCAAAGAAAACAAGAAGCTGGGTTCTCAACACTTAGTTATTAGTAGCAGTTGAAATTTTCCAGCAGCAACAAGTATCGATACAAAGCCAATTCGAATGTACATATAAAGAAGCTCTTCCGGAAATCACCTGTTTCTGCCATCGGCTGCCAATGGATGGCGGATATACCCTCCCTCCGGCTGCCCGGTAGAGCTGGACTGACCCATCCTTGCTACAGCCTCTCTCTCTCTCTCTAGGTTGTGTTGATGTAGCTCTGCTTGCTAGTTGGCTATTTACTTGATGTAGAGATGTTGCTGGTTACATCTGTATATAAAGGGTTATGGTACGAATATAAAATACAGCCAAGGGAAAAAAGTGCTAAGATATTTGGTTCTTTTGATTACTGAATATAGCCTTTTGCTCTTTTGGGCAGCATGAACTGTGCTGCTTCATGGTGGCACTTGTTTGTTTTCTTGTTTAGCCTGTTTCTTTTATGGTGCCACTTGTTATTTGTTCTCTAGCCTGTTTTCTTTGTGTTTAATCTCCAGCAACTCACCCTCTTCGTCAACAATACTCGGGTGTTCACTCACTCCGTTAGACCAGGCCTCATTTCACACAGGGTATTTCGGGGATTATTACTATATGTCAAGCGAAACTTGGCACAGATTGTTTGCCGGAACGGATGCAAGTGCTTAGCAGAACACATCATGTGCTATCTCACTATAAGGAATTGCAGAATCAAGAAAAACCATGAGGAGGATGATATCATTTAGACTTGATCCCTGAGTCTCTCACATGACGCACTCAGGGACAAGAACTAGTTATTAATTAAATCGGTGAAGCCTACTACATAAAACATCATTCCATTTCTCCTTTAATGCAATGACCATTGAGGAATCAATTGTTAGAAATAATAATCTTTCCTTAGTGTATTAGAGTCTAATTAGGAAAGTTTAATAGAGTTGGAGTTATTAGAGTCGGTAGTGTTAGCAGGCAAGGCTGGTTAGTCCCACGTGAAGCACTAGTACTAGTTTAGTCGATCTATTAGAGTCAGGCTCGGCTTGCACATAAGCTAGCTGGATGGTGTGTTCGTGTCGATGTAGTAGTTCGTGTCTAAGAGCATCTCCACTCGTCTCCCCAAGAAGCCCCCCACGAGCCGTTTTTTACATTCGGACGGCGAAAAACGGTCCAGTTGCGCCCCCAGGTTCTCATTTTCGTCCGGAAAACGGCCTAATTTCGTCCGGACTCCCCGGGCCATCCTCGGTTTCCCGGGGATCTCTCGGGGACTCCGGATGGAGCAAAACCAACCGCCCACGCCCACGTGTCTCCTCTTTCGTCCGGACTCCCCGGACCATCCTCTTTTTCCCCGAGAAACGCCGCTTGGGGAGCACACGACTGGAAATATACTTCCCCCCATGCCAAAAATTGATCCAATCCGATCGAAAATTTCGCCGGATTTGGACGTGGGGAGCCCCAACGAGTGGGGATGCTCTAAGTAGGTTTAGGTCCTGGGTCAGGTGGTACGTGTATATATACACGTCCTGGCTGAACGTTTGTACCGCAAGTTGTACCGAGAAGAAAATCCGAAAATCAATAAAGAATAGTTTAGAGGGTGCGACACGCACCCTTGGCGATAAATTTTGTCGTTGCGTGTGTTTGTCTAATTTCATGTGATTGATCCGTGGGCGAATTCCAACATCAATTTGTTGATTTAATACTTGTCTTTTTCATTTTATGTATTGTTTAAGTTTGAAAATCAGTTCAAACTAATTTTATTATGATGATATTATTGATTGCTTCCATGCATGGCTGATGCTAGGCTGCACGTAACAATGGATGCAACCTGCAATACAAAATACGTTAAAAGATCAAAACATTCTTTAAAGGACAGAGAGATCATCTATTCCAGAGGCTTTTCGTTGATGTATCAATGAGAGGAGAGCAGCGGAAGTGCAGAACCGAGGATACCCAGCCAGGCATCAAAGCAAGGAGCAGCTTGAATATGAGATAATGCCCAGACGGTCATGGTGGCCGGAGAAAGGCCGTGCAAGCAGGAGCGGCTGCGGAATAGGGATGGTTGGAGATGTACATACCTAAGAAGGTCGGTGAGCACGTAGGACATGCTAGAATAAGTCTGTTGTGATGGCGTGACATAGATCATCCTAAAGCAGTAAAAATAATAGACGAATCAATACCCCTGGGTGTCACTCCCTAGGGCGACACCAGGGGTGATTCCTCGCGCCGCCGCCAAAGCTCCCCAGGCCGCTACCCTTCACATCGCCGCTACCGCCAGCCCTCGCCGATGGCGGCAGGCCCAACTGCTAAATTATTGGTCAGGGGTGGTGGTTTGCCGGGGATGGCCGCCATAGCTGTTAGGGTAGAGATGGCGGATGCATCGTCGTGCAGCGATCTTGACGACGTCCATGGTCGGGGAGGTGGTGGAGGTCCTCTCCCGGCGGTGCCATGACCAGCGGTGGAGGTTCATGGCCGAACTGGGTGGTGGTGGAAACCCTAGATCTCGATTTGGGGTTCTCCCGTGCCGCCTCCCTGGCCATCTTCACTGCGTGGTAGGGTCGGATCCGGTGGGGATCGACCCTGCTTTGTCATCACCACTATCCTTGCTGGCCTAGCCTTTGGGTCGTTGGTAGGGTTTGGTGCAGCAGCTTGCAGGTTGCCGGTGTGTGGCGTGGGGGTTGCTCGCGGGTTTCGAATAAAGGTGGCGGTCCTAGGGTTCCTCTCATACCAAGATGACGATCTATTTGATGCATGTCCTTCTGGTTTTAGCTGGAGTGTTGATTTCCGGAAGGCTCCGCCGGCGAATGTAACAGTTCACCTTATGTCTTGAGTTTGCTGGAGGGTGGTATTCGGTCGTGCGCACCCATGCTTTTATTCCGAACATTTGGTTTTGAAGGGGGCTGCGCGAAGCTCTGTTCTGTGTTGTCATCAGATGACATTCTGGTCCATGGTGAAATCAAAGGTGGAGAATATCATGAAGGCCGGACTGGAGGACTAGCGATAGAGTTTCGAGTCTTTGTGTTGTTGAAGGACTTACTTGGCATTCTAGGTTTTGTAGCAGCAGTATGCAAGTGGGGGCGGCAGTACAGGTGAAGTTCAGAGTCTTATATTTTAGGTTTAAAATTCAAGGTATTGCCTTAATTGGTTGTGTCTCGCAATAGCTTTGTTGACGGCATTGTTTTGAGAGTGAGATTATCTTCAGGGTGAAAACCTAGGATCTTTTGATCGAGCTACGACGGTATTTGTGCACTGTTCTCTTCTTGAAAGCGTCGTTTTTGCGGAGCCTAAAGTTCAGGTGTTGTCTTGGTGGTGGATGCACTCTTGCTACTAGGGTTGAAATACCATAGCGGGACTTTTATTTTTTTAGTTTTATTTTTCCTATATAGATGTGTGCATTTGTACTATTATATTGTTACGTTGTTGTAGAGGCTATGTGTTGATATCTTTCAATATTAATATATTTTCTTTATTGAAAAAAAATCATCAGAAAGCCCTAAACGTGCACGGACACTTTCCCCCTGTGTTCGTTGCTGTCGAGGTTGATGCCCTTGTACCACATCGCGCACGCCACGTACACGGCCAGGTCGACGAGCGAGAGCCCCGCGAGGAGGAAGTAGAACCTGTCGAGGTGGCCGGAGTTGAGGTTCCCCGGGATCCACCCGGGTCTCCTGTCTCCGGCGGTGAGGCTGGTCACCGCGCTGACGAGCATGATGCTCACGTAGTTCCCAAGCGAAATGGACGCCATGCACAGTGAGCTGCCGAAGCTCTTGACGCCGTCGGGCGCCTGCCCGTTGAAGAACTCCAGCTGCCCCACGTACATGAACACCTCCGACGCCCCGATCAGAGCGTACTGTGGCACCTGCCACAGCACGCTCAGGGAGCTCGGCTGATCCGACGCGGACGGGGGCACTCGCTTGAGCCGCTCCACCTCCACCACGCCCGCCACCACCATCGCCGCCATGCCGATCACCAGCCCGACGCCCATGCGCTGCAGCTCCGTCAAGCCCTGCGGGTTCCCGGACAGCCTCGCCATGACCGGCACCAGCACACGCCGGTAGATGGCGATGAATGCCAGCACGCTGAGGATGTCGAACACCGACATGCTCGCCGCCGGCACGTGGAACGACCCGATATTTGTGTTCATGGTGGTGCCCTGCTCCACGAACAGCGACGCCATCTGGGTGAACACCACCGAGTAGACGATGGTGCACAGCCAGATGGGCAGCATCTTGAGGATGCACTTCACCTCCTCCACCTGCGTGACCGTGCAGAGCCTCCAAGGGTTTTTCAAGCTCTCCGGATTGCGGTACTCCTCCTCGGTCACTGTCGCCGCCTTGTCGAGATACCTGAGCTGGTCACTATGCAGGATCTTCCTGATACCGGCGTCCCTGTACGACTCGTCGCCGTCCAGCTCGTGGAGAATATCGCCGCGGGTGGGCGCGTCGGCACTCCATTTGCGGGACGCGGCGACGAGCACCTGCGCGATGCGGGTGAGCGGGTTGCCGCTGGGCTTGAAGTAGCGGTAGTTGGGGGTGCCGAGGAAGAAGAGCACGAGCGCCAGAGCGGCGGCGGCGGCCGAGACCCAGAATCCCATGACCCACTGGCCGGCGTCCTCGTAGTATACCAGCACCGTGTTGGAGAAGAGGGAACCCACGTTGAGCGCCAGGTAGAAGTAGCTGAAGAAGGCCACCTTGGAGCGTGCCTCCACCGGGTCCGTCTCGTCGAACTGGTCCGAGCCTAGCGTCGCGATTGACGGCTGGTACCCGCCGTTGCCGAACGCGATCATGTATGTCGACAGGTAGAACAGCGCGACGCCGGCTGTCGATGGCGGGTCGCAGGCAGTCTCCTCATCGCCACACCCTGACGGCTTCACCAGCAGGAACCACGACGTGAGTGACAGTATCACCAGGCCCTACGTTCAGAATTCAGAAGTTCAGAGCAGCACACACATTTGAGTGAAATCCGATCCAGAGAGAATAATTAAGCCTGTAGGGTCGATCAACCAGTGTGACTCTAGATTGGGCGTACCGTGACATAGATCATCTGGAAGACGGCGCAGGTGATGTAGCGACCCCAGTACGAGTCGCTCATGAAGGCGCCAATGAGGGAGAAGATGTAGACGGTGCCGGTCCATTTGCTGATGCTGTTGGCAGCCTCGGCGTTGTCCTGGTGAAGCACCCTCCGGAGGAACACCACCAGGTTCACCCCGACGCCGAAGAAGGCGCACGTCACAAGTCCATAGTTCACTGCATCGTCAGAATTCAGGAAGAGAAACGATCGATCGTGTCAGGCACACAAAATTCAATCTATTCATTCGTTGCTGTCTGAGGAAAACAGAACCAAGCTGAGCAATACCAAGCTGAGCAAGATCAACTAGAGCATGAGTT
This sequence comes from Lolium rigidum, assembly GCF_022539505.1. Lineage (NCBI taxonomy): Eukaryota > Viridiplantae > Streptophyta > Magnoliopsida > Poales > Poaceae > Lolium > Lolium rigidum. The sequence goes on along the minus strand of NC_061514.1, from coordinate 51,760,131 downwards.
TACCTAGCAGCAGGATGGAAGATTTCCATTTTCCAGTGTTTGCTTTCACAGCTGGCTTTCCACGTCTGTCCATTGACCCATCTTCAGTTATGGGAGATATGGTCTTCGAGTTGACGGTATTTGGGTCCATCGCCATCTTCAGTCAGTTGTCCAAAGATTTCACGCTTAGCCTGCTTCTTCAGAACATTAAATTAATAAAACAAACCAAAGTAGAGAAGCAGGCGCGCTTATCGCCATGTGCAGGGTCTCATCTCTGTATATGTCACTGGTACATTTTTAGTATATCAAAGACTACATGTTGGTGATACAGTAACTATATAATCCAGATCAGTTTTGTGCTTATACACATCAGCGATCGAATCTAAGCAGTGTGAAGAGTGAACAGATCGAAGCGGCGACACATGCGAGAGCTATCGCCCATTGCATCATGCATGGTACATGTAATCACGGTAACACGGGCAAGATCGATTGCACACATGTGCACTACACACCTTCGTTGATGAACCCTCCGGTGCAAGAGCGCAGCTTCTTCTCAGGCGACGGGGACGAGCGCCACTTCAAAAACGAAACCACCACCGCGTCTAAGACGGGAACCAGCGCCACCTCAAGCCCAGAAGACACCTCGATCAAACCGGGCAGGCCTCCAGACATTTACAGAGCAAACCGCACTGAGTAGAAGAGACCGCCGTCCTTCACCGGTCGGCAATGGGGTTGGAGAAGGAAATGAGTGTGTTCGTGAGGTGAACCAGGGGTGGGGTGGCCGTGTATTTATGGACGTCGGGGGGCGCGCGACGGCAGTGTAGCTGTGCCTGTGCTCGACTAGATGGAGTTGCGGTGTTGGTGAGCAGTACGTTTTGGTTTTCTCCTTCTCGAGAAATGAGTTTTTTTCTACATGTGGAGTAGGACCTGTAGCCTCTGCATGATGCATGAAATGATGCAAATAGCCGTTTTATTACCAAATTCAATATTAAGTATATTTACAAATCAAGGATCATATAAAGTGCATACATAAATCAATCATCCATTTCATAGTATACCAGTATGTCGCCAACTACCCTGACTGTATATATATATAGACTTCCTCTGCTTCAACGGAAATAGGAAAAAACTATATCTGAATCCAGTGAGTAGCTGAATGAATAACCTGTAAAAAAAGTTTGCACCCCTTGTATTATTAAAAATAATGTTGTTTCTACAGATTAGATCCATATATACCAACATAATGCCAAAACATCAATGTATATTCTAGCCCATTTTTCTTATCAATTATTTACAAAGGTTATTAGTGGTGTTTTAGTTTTTGCAAGTATGTTTGAAAAAAAAGTAGTATGCCCATTCAGTAGGTATGCAACTATTCATACAAAGATTTCACTGAAAAGACACCATTTGTAGTGAGCTTCCAAACAAAATTGTGTAGATAATCTTATAAATGCATTGCCGATAGTCTTGGACATAATTGTAACTATGGTAAAACTTATTATTAGTTAGGGCCCTTCTAAGCCAATGTTCAAAGGATTTTATGACATAATATTTGAAGCGGAATTTTCTTATGTTGCACAATGTTATATAAATATATGTATTGGTGCGCTAGTGTCATCTCTCCAAGTCAAATATCCTACCAGAATCTAGTATTGGTACTGTCTCCAATTTCAAAATAGCCTCTATTGAAGAAATGCTCATTAACTTGCACAAGGCCTTTCCAAGGTGGAGAATCGGTAGGCCTTGCGAACTTGTGATAGATTATTTTATTAAGATGCTTATCGTGTAATAACTCTTGTCACGCACACCTTTCTTATTTAGTAATTTAAATAAACATATGTTGACTAAGCACTTTATTCTTAAGTTCACGAACCATTTGCTAAGTAATTTACAAATAGTATTCCATTTTAGCATCTGATATTTGTTTCTCATCATTTCCAGGAACAACCTTAGGTATTTCAACATAGACAAACTAGTCGGAACGAAATTAACAGAGACAAGTCGGTCTCCATATGAGAGTAACTTGCCTTACAACATATAGCCTTCTCATCGAAGCAACTCTCAGTTGGATTCCATTCCAAAATTACAAAGTTTTCTATAATGGATAGGTACCCCAAGATACCTGAAGGAAAATTATCAGACTCACAACCAAAAAAATATTACTTCTATGAAAATTAATCTTAGGTCTAGACATGATGGGATTCGTTGCATAGAAAACAAAAAATTTCCTACCGCGAGAACGCAATCCAAGCCAAGATGCAATCTAGAAGACGGGAGCAACGAGGAGATCATCGAGACTCACCCTTGAAGATTTCCAAAGCCTACAAGATGAGGCTCTTGTTGCTGCGGTAGACGATCACTTGCCGCTTGCAAAAGCGCGTAGAAGATCTTGATCACGGCGCCACGATCGGGCAGCACCTCCGTACTCGGTCACACGTTCGGTGTTGATGAAGACGACGTCCTTCTCCCCGTTCCAGCAGGCAGCGGAAGTAGTAGTTCCTCCTTGACTCCGGCAGCACGACGGCGTGGTGGCGGTGGCGATGGAGAACTCCGGCGGAGCTTCGCTAAGCGTGCGGGAGAGGTGGAGGAGAGAGGGGGCGGCTAGGGTTTGGGAGAGGGGGTGGCCGGCCTCAAGGGGTGCGGC
>NC_061514.1:51587239-51757408 GCF_022539505.1 Lolium rigidum | reverse complement strand
CTCTTATGAACTTATTCATATGCTTGCAAGACATTAGACGACATTCCACCGAGAGGGCCCGAGTATATCTATCAGTCATCGGGATGGACAAATCCCATTGTTGATCCATATGCCTCTACTCATACTTTCGGATACTTAATCCCACCTTTATAACCACCCATTTACGCAGTGGCGTTTGATGTAATCAAAGTACCTTTCTAGTATAAGTGATTTATATGATCTCATGGTCATAAGGACTAGGTAACTATGTATCGAAAGCTTATAGCAAATAACTTAATGACGTGATCTTATGCTACGCTTAATTGGGTGTGTCCATTACATCATTCACATAATGACATAGCCTTGTTATTAATAACATCCAATGTTCATGATCATGAAACTATGATCATCTATTAATCAACAAGCTAGTTATACAAGAGGCTTACTAGGGACTCCTTGTTGTTCACATAACACACATGTATCAATGTTTCGGTTAATACAATTATAGCATGGTATGTAAACATTATCATAAACACAAAGATATATTATAATAACCATTTTATTATTGCCTCTTGGGCATATCTCCAACAAGACAGTTGTTCAAAGATACACAATATTAGTTTCATGTTAACATGTTTCTCTAGATCATGTTCCATGAAAAAATTGTATCGTCAACATATTGTAGAACAAAAATCCCTCCCTCAACTAAATGAGGGTTGAGCCCCATACCTTGCCATCCTCCTTTGACCGTGCAATGCGAATTGCCAATATCTCTGCATCGGATTGGCTTTTCTTTTAAAAAATCTAGTTTGCAGATAGTAGTCAATATCATCATTGACCCTAATTCTTACACTACCTCCTTGCACAAAGGTCGCAATCCATTTACATAACTTTCATTTGAAACTTTTCATGCACATAACTTGTTGCAAGAAGAACCATTTTACTTTGTCGTAAGCTTTCTCAAAGTCTATCTCAGAAATAACACCATCCATTTCATTTCTATGAAGATCATAAATGGTTTCATGCAAGACAACTACCCCTTCTTGAACATGTCTGCCAAACATAAAAGCTGTTTGAGTGGGTCTAATCACCTTACGAGTAATCTTCGTAATTCGATTAGTGGTTACTTTAGTAAGAAAATGAAATTAAGAACACATATAGGTTTATATTGTTCTATTTGTAGCGCATTTTCCTAATTTGGTAAAAGAGTGATAACACCAAATTTCAACTTGAACAATGGCAAATCTATCTTAATAACATACAATTTTTTTAATAAAATGCACCCGGGAAACCATATGGTCCAGGTGATTTAGCTATGCTCCATTTAAGAGATGGCTTTGAACACCTCATTCTAAGTGAAGTCGGATGTTAGAAATCCATTCTCCACCGGAGACAGGTGCGGTATATGCTCACTGTTATCCACTACCATAGATAAATTATTCATACGGATACAGGTGCGGTGCGGGGACATATCAGGTGAAAATGGAGAAGTTCTGAAAATCCGCAAAATCGTGTCCTCAGCCCTTGGATCATGCACGAACGACTAGATTGAAGTCTTCATCCCACCACCAACCAGCTCTCACACATTTGTAGAAAACCCCCTGTTACTTTTCCCGTGGAGTAATTCCTGGACCTTCCTCAGTCCTCACAACTCAGAGATGGGTTGGAGAAACCTATTTTCATCCTGATTTGGATAGCTAACGAAACGAGCAGACTCATGGATCTTGAGGTTTGGAAAAACTCATGTATATTCACCATCCCGCTCCACCGCTAATTACCTGAATTAGATCTGAACATTCATGACTAAGGATAGATTACGAGCACACAAAATCATATCTGAACAATTCCATCATTTAGATCGGAAGAGAAATCCCAAAATTTGCTAGCGAATCGCATTGCAAAAAAGGAAGGAAATAAGGAAATATTTAGCAGATTGATACTAGAATACATTAAGAGCATAATAATTAGAACATGAACTTCTCTTCACGCACTGAACAAGTGAATCTTTGCTCCCAATCCAAAATCAAGAAAACAAATTGCCGATGGATCTGCTCCACTAATCCTACAGAAATTGACGAGTGGTAGCCGGAATTTCTGCGAGAAGAGTCTAATGGGATTGTTGGAAGAGGCGGCGCTGCTCGTCGTTTGGAACCGCCTCCGTGCATAGCCGGAAACAGGGGAGAACCGGAGGTGGGTTGGAAAAATGGAGACTGGATATATTGAGAGTTAATTGCACCCGGGGTACACAAAGTTGTCCACCCCGTGCATTTTCATACAAATAGTTGCACAGTGTGGTGGAGTGGTACAAGAAGTTGGTTTTTAGGTGCAGTTTCATACAAAACCACTCTAGACGTGACATCTGTCCTGCCACGCCGGAAAAGTGATTTGCTAAAAAACCCCTACGAGTTCAGAGTCAGCCATTTTTTGCCTTATCTCATCTGGTGACCCTAGGAGAGCGGCACGGAGGCACCGGCTCCAGCACTAGAGCCCCCGGCGACGACGAGCGTCCCCTGGCGACGACGAGCTGCGCGGAGGCCCCCGGCGAGGACGAGCGTCCCCCGGCGACGACGAGCTGCACGGAGGCGGTCGGCGATGAAGAGCGTCCCCCGGTGACGACGAGCTGCGCGGAGGCGGCCGGCGACGACGAGCTGCGCGGAGGCGGCCGGCGACGAAGAGCGTCCCCCGGCGACGACGAGCTGCGCGGAGGCGGCCGGGCGATGGCGTCTCCATCGGCGCCGAAAGGCTCTGGTGGAGGACGGCAGCCTCGGCTGGATGCAGGAGCCGTCGGCGGCGCGGCTGGAGCGCGGACGAGTGGATCGAGACCGCCGTGGTGTACTTCGACCCACATTGCGGACGCAAGGTTAGTTTACTATGAAGTTTTGTTGTCAATTTTCGTATCAATTGTTGTCTCTGGTTTTACTGTGAAGATTAATTTGGATTTACTTTCTCTTATATGTAAAAAAATGCAGTGATGAGCTCAGAGAGAAGCCTTTGGAAAAGAAGATGTGTGATTGTACCAGAAGTGTAGCAAGATTTGTTGCAGAGGAGAATATGAATTTGAGGGTACAAGTGCAAGAACTGGAGAGCAGAATTGGGCAACTGAAGAATGAGAATAAAATCATGAAAATCATGAAGGCACAACTCAAGTGTAGGAATAGGAGAGATGCTCTTGTCATGATTGTTTTCTTGCTGCTTTGTTTGTACTCATTGATGTAATGTATGAATACAAGTTGTATTGCTTGAACTACCTGATGAGGAATAAAATGAGTTCTTTTCTATGTCAGGATGCAATTTGCCAGGCTTTTATTCTCATTCTTACACTAGAGCTACCTAATGAGGAATAAAATGAGTTGTTCTTGGCATAATACAGTCTGTACACTTTGTACAGGAAAATTCCAGAATGCAAGTAATACACTTTGTATGAAAAATTCCAGGATGACATAATTCTAGAATGCAATTTAAACTTGTCAATCAAATTGGCATAATACAGTATGACTAATTATCTTGGCATAATTCCAGGATTCATGGCATAATTCCAGGAAAAATAAGTACCAGTACAACATTATGAATTATTGAACTACAAATTTGGGCAAGTTCAGTGTGGTGCATTTTGGGAAATTTGCACCTCATCAAATTGCACATTTTCATTGAGATCAGGCAGTGCAACCCTTCTTGCTATCTGCTCTTGCTCCTCATCACCAAACAACAAATGGAAAGCAGTGCCAGGTCCTGTGCCATATGCTCTTGTTCTTCCTTCTGTGCCACCAGATGGTCCTGTGCTTCCTCCCATGCCAGTAGATGCACCTCTTCTTCCTCTTCCTGTTCCAGCAGTTGCTCCTCTCCTACCTCCTTGTGTGCCAGCAGATGCTCCTCTCCTTCCTCCTCCTGTGCCAGCAGATGCTCCTCTCCTTCCTCCTCCTGTGCCAGCAGATGCTGCTCTTCTTCCTCTTGTAGATGTTTCAGCTTCATCAACATTTGTTGTTCTTTTCTTCCCCTTTCCTGTTGCATTTCCCCTACCTCTTGTTAGTGCAGTTGTCAACCTTACATTGCCAAGAGGAATAGAATCCCTCTCAGCTGCTACAAAGTCACTTATGTCTGGCAATTGCTCATAAACACTTGCAGCTTTATAATGTGCTGCTTCCTGCATAGTTATGTGGAATACTTCAATATACAAATAATTATTAAATAATTCACTTATATCTGGCAATATTATAGGGTAGGAAAATACCTCTTGTCCCATTATGTGTACCATCATGTCAGGTTGGTGGCTAGGATCACTTGCGGGGTGCGTATGTTGTGGAATAATGTGCTGCCAAAATACAAATGTAGATCTGTTAGCCCAAATACAATTATTCATGCAGTTAAATAGTAATTTGCATGTGTATCATACTTCCAGAATGGTTGGGTCATCTTCTTCTTCTTCTTCCATAATTTGTTCTTCTTGTTCTATCTGTTGTCTCTCAATGTACTTGACATGCCCTTTCTTGTTGTGGTCTTCCTTCCCACAAATTCCACAGTGCATTGTCAAGCCAGCTCTTGTTACATACTTTGCTCCTTCCTTCTCCTTTTCTTCTGGTGTTTTCTTCCTATTCTTTTTAGGCCTGCCCATTACTTTGTTGTATAAAGGGGGATGCACAGGGGCTGCCTCCATCTTCTGCCAGAAACACCTAGCTCTTAATGGAACCAAGTGGTAACTGTAGGCCTTTTTGTATGTCTCAATAGAGTAGCAATTGTGGACTAATCTCACTGGATCAATTCTATCATTTCGACAACAAGCTATGACATGATGGCATGGTATGCCTGTCAACTGCCACCTGTGACAGTCACATGTTCTTGCTTTCAAATCCACATTGTACACTCTCTCATATTCTCCAGACCAAACTTGGTAGATGCCTCCAGCTGCACATTTCACTGTACAAAGCTTTGCTAATTCAATTTGCTTGTCTAACTTTTTCTTTATCTTGGGACAAATAGTTCCAGTCCAGCTTTCACATTCTTCTAGCTTGGTTGCATTCCTATGCAATATCTTGTAGAATATAGTCTCAAGCATAGACAACATTGGCATTTCCCTTGCCTCAAGAATATAACTGGAAAATAAAGAAATATATCAGTTGTGCAAGCAGAGTAAATACACAAAATCAATTTAGTTGTAGCATGTGGCATCAGAGTGGAACAAGCAACTATACCTGTTGAACACCTCGGAGTGATTGTTCAGCAACATGTCACACTTAGGGAAATCAGAGAAAAATGCTTTGATCCAAGTATTTGGTGCCAGTTCCTCAACCCAATCAAATGCTTCTTGGTTGTCTTCCTTCATTTTGTCCATATTTCTCTGCCAAGTGGGAATGTTAGTAGACCTTGCAATAGCCCATAGATCATTTTTCAATGTTTCCCCCTTATGTTTTTTGTGGAAATTCTGGTACAAATGCCTGACACAGTGTCTATGCTCTGCATCCGGGAACACACTCTTCACAGCAGTAAGCAATTGACCCTTGTACCTAGTCTTTATGTGGCATCCATCAAGACAAATCAGAGGCCTACATCCTTTTAGGAATCCCCTCTTGCATCCGTCATATGACCAGTACAAGGTCGCCAAGTGTTCCTTAGGAACTAAATCTGCTGGCCCTTTCACTTTATTTGTGCTTAGGAAAAATTTTGATCCTGGATTGGATCTCCTCAACTCTTGCCCATAATCCCACAATAAGCTGAATTGTTCTGCCTCACTGCCATGTATTATGTTGAGTGCCTCTTTCCTTGCTCTTCCAAGCTTGAATCTGTTAGGGCACATGTTAAACTTTCTAGTGATTTTTGCTGCAAAGGTTTTTAGGTCCATCTTTTGATTATCTCTGAATTCATCTATGAAATATTGACATAGAAAAGGAGTTGTCAAGACTTTTAGATCCCAGTATCTCTCACATCTATGCTCTCCATGAAATTTCTTGACAACAATTGCTCCTCCTTTCCTTGTATCCTTTGCAACCTTTATGAACCATGGACATCCTTCCCAATTGCAGTAACCATCCAGCCTTGTGGATTCATTTCTTACCTTGTTAATCTTCACTCTTTCCTTAATACTATATGCGGTCAAAGCACTTCTGAATTCCTTCATACAAGAGAAAATCATCCCAACCTTGAATGCAGGACTTTCCATATCCACTTCTGCATTAAATGTGCTGAATTTGTATTTCAACTCCATATGTTGCTCCTTTGTCAACTCCAAATCCTCATGCTCTAGCCCAGCATCATCCTCTTGCTCCACTATCTTAGTGTGTGCATTATTGTCATTGACATCCTCATCAACATATGAATAAAATATGTCATCATCTCCATCTTCTGCATCGTAGTCACTATCATAGAATTCAGAATCAGTGTCTCCATCTCCTTCTCCTTCATAATCCTCCCACTGCATCTCCTCTGTAGAAGTGCCAGTTCTAGCAATGGTTGGCACTTTCTTAGGGCTGACAATAGGTGGTAGTTGTGGAACTCCATTTATCAACACATCATCTCTAAGACCTTTCAGGAAATTGGTATGATCAATCATAATGGTCAAAGTCTTGTGTACTGCATTCGCTTCGTCATTGCTAATATATGAGCATCATTCTCAATGCAGAACAAACCATCCAACAGACCTTTGTCAGGCAAACACCAATACACATTTAGTCTCTCGTTTATCTCATGACCAAAGAATGTGATGAAATCATGAATCCAGATAAGTGAGAAAGTGTCTCTGCTGCAATTGTCCCAAAAATCACAGGTACCACTAATGTATGCCAGGTTCTCTTTCAATCCACAAAAAAATCCATTGTGCTCCATTCTCACTGTGAACTTGTCCGGATCATCTAAATGACAGTACATTAAAAATTCGATTAAACTGAGTTAAAGGGCACACTTTGCTTTAAAGAAAATTCAGTTAAGTCACATCAAACAGGCTGCAAACAAAATTCAGTTAAAAGTGCACACTTTGCTTCCTGATATTCAGTTAAGTCATATCAAACAGGGCACGGTTACTGCAAACAAAATTCAGTTAAAGGGCACACTTTGCTGCAAACAAAATTCAGTTAAGTCACATCAAACAGGGCACAGTTACTTAAAAAAAATTCAGTTAAAGGGCACACTTTGCTGCAAACAAAATTCGGTTAAGTCACATGAAACAGGGCACAGTTACTGCAAACAATTCAGTTAAAAGTGCACACTTTGCTTCCTGATATTCAGTTAAGTCACATGAAACAGGGCATCATCGCGAACACTACAAGAAGAAGATCTAACCTAAACTACTTCTTCTACTTCATCTCCAGATTACCACAAACGTCAAACAACTGAAAATAGAACCAATTTAGGTGGATTTACAACTGTTCGTCGGACGACCACGCACTCGAAATAGGGCATGCTACAATTCGCCACAATCGCATACGAAACGCGGCCAATACCATCCCAATACCATCTCCGACCATCAAAATCGAATCATTATCGACGAACAAGCACTCCACGGCAGCCATGAACGAAAACAACGTCGCCGTCCTCCGCGCCGAACGTGAGCACGAAAACCACTGGCGAGAAGGACGAGAACACATACCGTAAGAAGGAGGGTCTTCCCCGTGCAGGCGCAGGTGAGGATCGTCGGCCATCCTCACCGATCCGATCCAACCGCCGGCCCAGCTCAATCCACCCGCCGCCGGCCACGGAAATTAACTCAGGCCAAAAACGCTACAGATAGAAGGAAGGAGATCGGGATTTATGCATCGTTCAGTACGGGTGCCTTTCGTAAATTTGCAGGGTCTGTACAAAACAAGGACCATTTGGCATATTTCAGGTTTTCTAGGGAGTTTTCTGCTATAAAAAATTAACAGCGTGGCATCCTGCTGTCACTTTTGTATGAAATTGCACCCAAAAACCAACTTGCTGTACCACTCCACCACAATGTGCAACTATTTGTATGAAAATGCACGGGGTGGACAACTTTGTGTACCCCGGGTGCAATTAACTCATATATTGAGCACTAGATTGGTATTGCTTGTTTTAAAAAATGAGTGGAGGTGGGATTGAGTTCAGCGATCTGATCGCTGGTACAAGATCCAACAGTTTTCGTACATATTTTTAGATTTTCAGGAAGCGTGTCGTTTCCACCTGATACGTTCCCGGTGCGGCATATCCTCACTGTTCGCATTCTACACTTGCTAGAATTTGATCGATTTTTATATGTTTCCGTCTCCCTGCGATTAGCCCATGTTACCACGCAGAGAGAACTATTTGTCTAAGGTCCGAGCTTCCTTTTTTTTTGACTGTAACTACGGCGGGCGTGAGCCAGCCTGAACATATATTCAGTCAAGTTGCCTATAAACCTTTTCAGCCTCTACAAGATAGGTTCAAATGAACCAGAGTACACGGGGGTTACAAGAGAGGAGAAGAAAAAGAAAAACACACACCGACAACACACAAGACCGAGGAGAGAAAAGTGGTCACCCCACAAAACTAGGGGGCAGTTGGCCGATGAGAATACTCATCGCGACCCAAGCACAGCGATCACAAGGAAGAGTCCCGAGGACACACCAGAGGGACAACCCAGCTCGAGGCTCCACTGGAGTAATCGAACGGCTTTGATCCGCCGAGACCCGAGCAACGACACCTGCACCATCGACGTAATCGAAGGGCCACGCGCATCCGAGACCACACTACGCACCGACACCACCTGTGTCGAGGGTGTCGCCGAAAGGTCGCACGTGGCTGAGACGACGCCACGACGCCTGTGTGCCACCAGCTGGAGTCGAAAGGCATCACAAAGCAGAGACACGCCCATTGAGCACTCGCAGATGGAGCACCCTTGACACGCCAAAGAGCTCCAACAAGGACCCGACACTGGAGCCCAGCAACCGGCAAGAAGAAGCCGCCACCACCACTGCCACGGCTCACCTCGCATCGGAGAGGAGACCGCACCCATAACCGCCATCTGCATCACCATGGGGCACACCAGTACAGATAGGAGCAGCGTCCTCTGCCACTGATGGCAAGACAGAGGGGCTCAACACCCAGCCACGACAACCCCCCGTGTGGGGAGCGCGTCACCACCATGGCCGCCACTGCGAAACCACGGCACCCGCCAACCCCAGCGGCGAACCGCTGCAGGTTGATGGCTGAGTAAAGAGGAGGCGACCCTCGCAGCCACAACACCAACCAGCAGTGGCCAGCATATACTGCCGCCAAGACGACCAAAAGCCGACCACCACCGGACCGCCAGAATTGGAGAACTCGTCGACCCGAACCGGAAGCACCACACCATGTGGAGGCAAACCACAACGGAGACGACAGCTCCGCCCAGCACCATGCTGGCAGGAGCACTGCACAACATCCCTCCCAAATGCCGGCATAGAGAGGCAGGCCGCTCAAGATCGAGCGCGCCTGGTCTTCAAGGGATCCTCCAAGCATGCCGGCTTGGGAGAAGATTGAGGGCAGCAGCAGGACCTCCAACACCGCCCGACGCGCCGCCCGACGCGGCCACGCCGGCCGCCACCGCCAAAAACCACCGCGGGCCGCCGCCCGGAACCAACCACCACCCTCTACGGAGGAAAGCCGTCGGAAGAGGCACCACGCGCAGCAGCCACTGCGCGCAGCAGCCACGCCGCCCCTTCCGCCGCCGCCAGCCGCAACCGCCGGAGAAGGACGCCGGAGCCGGGCCGCCCAGATCCCGCGCACCGGAGGGCGCCCTGCCGCCACCGCGCCGCCAGGGCTTTGCCCGACGACGCCCACCGGTGGCGGCGAGGGCGGGGGAGACGGGGAAGCCGGCCTCTCTCCGGATCTGGGGCGCCCCGGTGCAGCTCGGCTCAGCCGCACGGGGACGGGAGCGGGGATCTCTCAAGTAGTTCTACCACCCATCTGAAGCAGTTCTTTTATCACGGTTCTACTATGCTGAGTTATAACATTCGTCCGAGCTTCCTATGATAGCGTAAAAATAAAAGGCCAAAAAGCATTGAAATCGATATTGTTTTTCTCCCCTTATTAAGGTTGACTCGACTTGGGGCTGTTTGGTTGGTCGTATCACTGCTGCACAGTTCTACCGGTATAAGAATATGCTCCCAGATGCCGATTCACCGCACACGTACGACGTACCTATCCGTTAGGTAATCTCAGCAATAGTATATGCATGTACGTACGTACGAATTCTAGCTAAGACCCTTACCTATTTACGACACAGCTCACGACACGGGCAGGCGGCGCGTATGGTGTAGAAGTCAGCTGAACCGTGAACATCCAAATCCAGGCTGAACAGGTACTGTACTATATTCCATACACCAACTTGTTATATAAGTACAATCAGACAACAGTCGGCTCGGACGTGTAACATCGTCGTACAATATCTGATCGAACTGCGAAAACATGGTTCACATACAGCACCACGGCAATAACTTCACCGGCATGAGGGAGACGATACGTGTGACGTTGCTGACGCATGCACCGTGATGCAGTAGTATGCAGCAGAAATGTGGATTAGGTCCCCGTTTGGCATCAATAGTATTCAGAGAATAATTCGGTTTCAGAATATACTGAAGTATTAAATGGTTTCAAAACTGAAGTATTCACCAAAAAATGTGAATTTTTTTGAAGTACTGGAGAAAAAGGTACGATCCTCTTTCTTTTACCCCCTCCATCTAATAAAAGTTGTCTGAGATTTATCAAAAAAATTAGATGTGTCTATATCTATTTAGTGTCTAGATACATTCAAATCTAGACAAATTTTTAACAACTTTCGTAGAATAGAGGAGTAGAACTGATAAAGAAGAAAAATTGTGTCACTAGTATCTGTTACCAAGATATTGGAAATACTTTAGTTCAGAAAATACCAAGTTATCAGAGAGCTCAGGTCTCTTGCATGCAGCTTGCATAAGTCAAATGACAGCTCTCCTTTCTCGTCGTTGCCGCCTGCCTTTGTATACGGTTATGTCTCTGTTCATTCATAGCTGGCGCCTACCGCCGCCGATAAGATCAGGTGAACACGGCCAAAAATGATAAGCTATCACTGGTTGTTGGTTGATCCTGCGTCCTCCTGCTCCTGTTCTTATCACATCACGGCATGCATACCCATGTAGGCTGACTGGTCGTGCTGTCCTCAGCTAGCTCATGCCTAACTCGTTGCCCGGAGAGAACATCCGTTGTTGCCTCTCTGCTGCTTGGAATCTTCCATTTTGCAAGTTGGAAATGGGCGGATGGAAGTTTTATTGCATACTTTTTTAGACAAAAGACAATACCGCCCTGCTATTTTTATGAAAGCATATGTCAGCTTTGTTGGATATATACTTGGATATGATACAACTTGTTTGGGTAGATGGTCAAGAGGAAAAGGTTGGAAGACTGAAAGTGAACATGATGTCGACGTTAGCAGTGTGCGTGCATGGTCTAGTTAGCATCGTGAGCCGAGAACGGTACAAAAGCCAGGAAAGAAGGGAAAATGTGGGGGAATGGACATGTTGTTTATAGCGTTTTATCTAAAAAATGTTGTTTATAGTGTGGCGGGTAATCTATGGGATTAGTTATGCGTCGATCTTTTTGGCACCAAGCTGTGCAAGTTGCAAGTTTTTTTTGTTGTCGGGAATATATTGGCTACAACTTGAGAGTTCCGGTGATTAATATGATAGATTTTATTTCTATATGTATTATATAATTCAAACAAGTTCAAGTTGTGTTTCTCTCGCACATATTAAAGAAGACTAGTTCAGCGCATATGGGTTACCACGACTCTATAGCTGGGCATGAGCAGCCCGGCCCGGATCAAAAACTCGGACTGGGCTAGACCTGATTACACTTGTGGGCCAGGTTTGGGCTGGATGTTTAGAGCCGACAACCGGGCCAGGTTTGGGCTTTGCATTCAACAATTTAACTAAGTGGCCCAACCTAAGGCTTGATGGGCTTTTTGCATGCTTGGGGTGGGCTTGGGCCATAGTTTTAGGATCCATGAATGGGCCTGAGTGCTTTTTTCGAAATGGAGATTTTGCCCCAGCCTCTGCATCAAAATGATGCATATGCCAGACTTGGGCCTAGGTACTTAGTAGCGGGCTTTTTTGGCTTGGCCTGATGCCCGACAAAAAAAGCACAAGCATGCGTGGCTCTACCTTTTTTTTCTCCGTGCGCTGTGAATATGCAGCATGTGAAAAATTCGCTTGCATAGAAAACACAAGTATTCTACTACATCTATAAAATACGGCCCACCATCGGCAGCAAAAAACAAAGAAACATGTGATTCTTTAGTTCTGATGTTTGAGGGTAGTCGGCAAAATTTGGAGCCCTCTGCCAAACTCTAATATATATGGGACATATTACCTCCGTTCAAAATATAAATCTTTTTAGAAAGCTAGTTTCACTTTCCTACCAGTGCGGAAGCATATTCGTATGTGTCTGTGTCACCTGGTCTTGAGCATGCCAGAAATACGTACGGCCTATAGATGCTTTCAAACGAGCGGGTTTTCTTGAAAATCTTTTCCTAGACCAAGCTAGTAAAATATCTAAATACTTTGAATTTCATTAGTCAATTAATTTAAGAGTCATTAAAGTGGTTTTTTCTTGGTTTCCTTTCCATCTCACAACTTCCAGTTCTTAAGCTAACCTTACCTACGGGAGGTATGGAACCCGTGACATTTTATACCAAAAATAAACGCGCTAAGACGCATGCTGATATTTTGAAGCGAAGGTAGTATCTCCTAAGAAAAACTGAAAAAAAATCTTGGTTCAACAACGGAAACACACTTTTGATCTAGGTGCATATGCTCCCTTTATTAAAAAACCAAATTTCAAATTGTTAAAAATTTAGGAAAAAATTGCGTGTATATCTCCATGATCTATGCGCATATTTAATGTTTCGCTGAAACCGAAATTTTTAAGCCTATGTAAAATATGCATTTACATTATCCTAAATATGCGATTGCAATCGCTACTAGAAGTACAATGAAAACTATTTCATGTCGCAAATATGTTTCTTTCTCAAGAACATATTTTTATATTTTCTTCATCTTCATCTTTGTCTTATCTGCGTCCGCCTTCATCTAATGTTCATGCATAATATCAGCCACTTGGAACTCTAGCTACATCTTATTTTCTTAAGTACTCTCATTTTGTTGCAGATTTTTTTATATCTTCCTTCAACTTCTTGTTCTGCAGGTGTAGATGTTCTAATAGGCCCATCTTGTCTTCAGTGAAGTTGTTGAAGCTGCAAGGTGTATCCTATGAATTTCACAAAATGATCCAATTGGTATAAATAATACATAAATCCTCAATCGATCGAACCCTAGAAATTATACCCCGTGTGATGATCTCGTACTACTCCCAGCTGCGCCTAGAGGCTCTCTAGGTCGCACAGGCGGCAGCGTGATCTCACTGGCACAAACGGGGGACCGCTTGAAGTCTACCTAGGTCTCGTCCAGTCCATGTCAATCCTCGTGTCAGGTTGGAGGCGAGATCTCATGGGCGCAACGGCAAGATCCGGCACGAAATGAGAGCCACTGGGGGTTGGTGGGAGCTAGGAGGGGAGCAATGCTAGAGGTGGGTGTGGGATTTTTTTGGGACAAGACTGAGAGTTGTTTTAGGGTTGGCTTGGTGGCTCCCAATCTTCATAACCTACAACAGATATGAGGCATCTTAACGAAGAAATTAGTTAGTTCTAATATATAAATTTATGAAAGAAGTTGATACAAATAAATCTGCAACATCTTTATTATTAAGTGTAGTCTTGTTCATACAAGGATAATTAAGATTGAGCTTCAGATACATATGATTAACTATTTGGTTTACTTCTTGCTTAACTGAAAATATATTTTGAACTATATTGTTGTTGTCCTTCTTTAGCTCACTGATCAAATATTTCTTCTCCTGCTTCAAATCTTATGTCGCTTCAACCATCATAGATTAGTTAACGAACGTTGTTGAAGAACTATCGATTTATGCTCACCATCAACCCAATCCATAAAATCACAAACCGTCTCCTCATGACCACACATGTGGAACTTGCGACCGGTGTCCGCCGGCATGTGGTTGTTGCACACCATGTAGGTATACCACACATGCAAATCCAGTTAGTTTGCGAGTCGACACCATTCCAATCTAGGTCATAGATGTGTTCAGATACATTAGCCTGGTACTTTAAAAGAGAAAAACAACCATGTACATGTGTGAGATCAAGAAATTCCCAAATCTTTAGCCAATAGAGATATTCTCAAATGCGATAATCAGATCTCGATCAACAACCACAAGCTGTGTGGGATGAAATCAAGATATCCACAGATCATGTGCGCGTACCGTCATCTCGCGCAGTCCAGCTCTAGCCCACGGCGTAGCTCTCGATCATCCGATGACGCTCACCGCCTACCGCCTGTTGAAGCTTTCGTGGAGAAGTGGAGCGGTTAGAGAGAAAGTGTGGACATGTGGGCGATAAAGGCACGATTATTAAGCTCATATGTGCCGGGGTACACGGGTGACACCTGTCAGCGAGACGTACTTGATAAGCTTCCCGAGACGGCTGCACTATAGACGCCACGTTGGATCCGCAACGTAGGATTATTTGCCTCCTCTAGGTCCTCCTCGACTTGCACCCTGAGCATAGTGGCATCGGCCATCATCGTTGCCGTCGACCGCCCCTAGGGGATCAGCGTCCCTGTTGTGGGTATACTTTATGGGTATATCAACGGCATGGCCTAGATCCGGCAAGCCCGGGTGGCCCACAGATGGTGGTGTGGCATGTGGCCCATCAGGCGGCCCAGTTGCTGTAGATCCTGAAGGATGAAGTCCAGTCCAGGAGCAGGAGGCCGGATACCAACCGACCTACGAAGGAGGCCGGATCCGTGAAGGCCCATGAAGTATCCGGATCCAGCACGTCCTAGAAGGAAGGCGGATCCTTAACGTACACGGCAAGATATTGTACCGTAGTTAGGCAACTTGTATTCCGGCTAGGACTCTCCATGTAAACCCTAGATCCGTGCGCCTTTATAAGCCGGATCCCGGGAGCCCTAGAGGCACAACCACAACTCATTGTAACAACGCGAAAGCGCCCCGCATAATTCCGCACAAGCAGCAGTAGGCCCCGTCCTCATGCGAGTGTTCCGAAGCTGGGTAAATCGCGTACCACCGTCCCGCTGTGCACTCCGCCCTATGGCCCCTACTTCTTCTCCCCTCGTGAGGATCCCTCCTCCGAGGTACCGTCGAATAGGCAACGACAGTTGGCGCCCACCGTGGGGCCGGCGGCGTCTGGAGGCCGGAACCGGGAGGGTTCCGCCATGGGAAGCTACGACGACACGATCGCAGTGGGGCGTGTTCTTTACGCCGGAAACTTTCCGATCGTCCCTCCGGACGAGTGCTGGATTCCGGCTAAGACCGCTCCCGTCAAGCTCTCCATCGTCCCAATAGGCGGCATCCACATCTTCATCGGCGAAACCGTCGACTCCGACGGGAATGCACTCGGTAGTAACGCCGACGCAACCGCCGCCGAGCAGGACGCAGCCGCGAAGATCCAATCCGAGTCGCAGAACTTCTTAAGGAAGATTCCGCCTTAGATCCGGAAAATTCAAAGCCCACCCAATCCGCCCCGAGCAGGAAATAAAGGTGGAAGACCAATGCGCATCCGCCCGGGTCTCCCGTGTGTTAGAGAAGCAAAGGTGTCACTTCGTACACTTCATAGCCCATACCGCAGCGGCCGCCCCTCAAGAAGTCGGAGCAGGCCCCATGCAGGTCGAGGCACCGGAAAACGGCGACGCTCCGGATCAGCAGGAAGCTGTCGGAGAAAGCGACGCCCCGGGCGAAGAATCAATCCTGGGCAACCTCAGCCCAACCTCCGACGACACCCCCTCCATGGATACCGACGAGTTCGATCGCAAGGTGAAGGAGTTCGGATACGGTGAACAGCTCGAAGTAGATTCCGCCCAGCCAAAGCAGGTTCTTGCAACCTTGGCCGCACTGGATCAGCAGGAATCGGCAGATGGGCAAACCACTTCCGACCCACAGCCATCCTACGAAGGTACTCCGCTATCGCGGGAACGACCACGTCAGGAAATCCTGTCGCCAGAAGAACTGGTTCAGCGAGCAGTGCATGGACGCAATAGCACACTCTACGATCCTCAACAAACCAATAACCCCCGAGGAGGCCGCGATCCGGAGGCCCTAGAAGCTACGAGACCGGAGATGCCGGCAACAGCTGAAATTCGCTGTAACCGCAGCAGCAATGCTGGACGAAAGGAAAGAAGCCGCGCAATTCGTGGAAGGTTTCCAACAGCGCGAACATGAGGTTGACCAACAACTCGTAAAAGTCAAGGAGCTCCAATAGCACTGGAAAGACAAGGTCACCGAGCTTCAGCAGGAGGTCGATCAAATCAGGCGGGAGGCTATACCCCCTCGCAAGATCACTTTCGCAACCCCCACTGAACAACAGCCACTTGCAACCCCAAAGGACAACATGAAAAAGGATGCGGAGATCTTGAAAAAGAAGGACGAGGAGATTGACATCGACTATGTTCGCACGCTCGTTGCCTCAGCAATGAAGCGACAGAGTAAGGCCGATACTTCGCGCAGGTTGGAATCCAATCCGGATCACTGTGTATCTACCGCGCAGAAGGACGCCCGCGTCAATCGCCACCCTGATGATGAATCGCGCACCGGATCCACAGAGCGCAGAAGAAAAACACGGGAACACCCAAATCCGATCCCCGTACCATCAAAAACACCTCCGTCAGATCCGAGAAAGGGGAAGCATGCAATGTACGCTGGAAGGAACAAGTATCGGAACCCGTCACCTCCGCCTAACGGGTACCCGCGTCCCCCACGTCCGCGCCGCCGCAGTCCAGTCGGAAACACCAGGCCCCATGGGGCCGGTGGAATCAACATCCGCGACAACATGCCGCCGCCAAGGTCCAGGGAGCGTACGCCGGAGCCACGTCGGAACCAGAACAACGATCATGAGCCGAAGCCCATAAGGAGCCGGAACAACGACCGTGATCCTGAGCCCAGGAGGAGCCGGAACGCAGAGCGTGAGCCGGACCCCCGCCGAAGCCGGAACGACGGAGGAGACTATCACCAAGGTGAAGGTAGCCACCGGAGCCGGAGCGAGCCACGGGAAGATCGCCGGGAATCGGAGGGAGGAAGCAAAAAATCTTACAAGCCCCCTCGCAGATCTCCGTCACCACCACCTAGTGGCGGAGGCGGTGGCCGAAGATCTCGTTCTCGCTCAAAAACCCCGGGCGGCGGCCCACGTGATGCCCGAGAACGCCTCAATGAGTACAGATCTGACTACATTGGCCCAAAATGCTTTGGCAGGATGATTCGAGAGGAACCAAAGCCAAGGATGAACCTCAAGCTACCCGGAAACCTGAAGAATTATGATAGCACGGAAAGGCCGGATACTTGGATTGAGGATTACTATAATGCTGTAACCTTCGCCGGAGGAACCCCTAATATCGCTCGCCGCATGCTTCAGCTTGTACCTTGTAGGTCCAGCCCGGATCCGGCTCGCCGACCTCGAGAAGAACTCCATCTTTTGCTGGTTTGACCTGAAGAACGCCTTCAAGAAACACTTCGTGGGCACCTACAAGAGACCCGCCACAACAAGCGACCTACAGTGCATGTATCCGTAAGAAGGGTGAAACATCGAGGAATTTCCTCACCCGATGGTTGGCATGCAGAAACGAGTGCGAGAACGTTGATAACCGCACAGCAATGCACGCCTTCATTGGTGGCTTGCAGCGAGGAGGACTGCTACGGCACAAGCTGACATGCCTGGTCAATGCAAATAAACTGACTTTGGATGACATGATCACCATCACCAGTGATCACACCGCCGCCGATGACGACGCAGGCGGAGATCTAGCAGCTACAGCAATCCCCCTGCACGAGCAAAAGAAGAACCGTGACAACGGCAGCAGCGGCGGCACCAAGCGGAAAAACCCCCTGATGACCAAAAGAGTGGCGGATCCGACTTGATCGCCATGGCCTTCCAGCGCGGAGGCCAAGGAGGCAGAAGAGGCCGCGGTGGCGGAGCTGGAAGGGGCCAGCAGCGTGGCGATGAGGTCACCGCTGCCGGAACCCGCGCCCCCCAAACTTATGAAGAGTACAGAGACATGCCCTGCCTGGCCCACCTGGATCCGGCTACAGGGAAGTCCACTCACACCAACCGTAACTGCAAGTGGGTCAATGATCTAAAATCTGACCCGGAAGCAGGATACAAACGATCCCGGAAGCACCGCCCACGAGGCAAAGGAGGCAAGGGCAAGAACAAGGACAAGGAGGAAGACAGGCTCCGAGGCGATGGACGAGGATGACGCTCGCCGGATCCCAAAGCCGGATCCGCAGCCCAAACCCAACCCCTTCGATAAAGAGAGTGCGGGCGCATACCACACTTTCCTTGGAACTCCAACAGTCCGTGCAAGCAAATCAGCTCTCCGGATCCCGAACGCCACAGCTCCCGCCGTGCCGCAAGATGTCGTGGTCGGAAACTCCGTGTACGTTTGATAGGCAGGATCACCCTACTGTCATTCCGAAAGAGTGCTACGCCTTGGTCGTAAGTCCCCGCATTGATGGGTATGACTTCTCCAAGTGCCTCATGGATGGTGGAGCCAGCTCGAACATCATGTACCCGGAAACTCCGGAGCGGATGAACCTTACTAAGGAACAGCTAAAGCACAAGCACCACCGAATTTCATGCCGTGGTTCCGGTAAAAAGGCAAATTCCTTGGGCAGCATCGTACTTCCCGTGACCTTCGGCGATGCAAATAATTTCCGCCAAGAGATGATCACGTTTGAGGTCGTGCCCTTCAAGAGCTCCTACCACGTCATTTTCGGCAGGCCCACCTACCACAAGTTTCACGCAAGAGCGTGCTACATCTACAACAAGCTCAAGATTCCGGGTCCCAAAGATATGATTACCGTATCCGGAGACTACAAAAAGGCTCATGAATGCGAGTTAGGCGAGGCCACTGATACGTCTCCGACGTATCGATAATTTCTTATGTTCCATGCCACATTATTGATGTTATCTACATGTTTTATGCACACTTTATGTCATATTCGTGCATTTTCTGGAACTAACCTATTAACAAGATGCCGAAGTGCTAGTTGCCGTTTTCTCGCTGTTTTTGGTTTCGTAAATCCTAGTAACGAAATATTCTCGGAGTTGGACGAAATCAACGCCCAGGGTCCTATTTTTCCACGAAGCTTCCAGAAGACCGAAGAGTCAACGAAGTGGGGCCACGAGGCGGCCAAACCCTAGGGCGGCGCGGCCTGGCCCCTGGCCGCGCCGGCCTATGGTGTGGGGCCCTGTGCCCCCTCCTGACTTGCCCTTCCGCCTACTTAAAGCCTCCGTGACGAAACCCCCAGTACCGAGAGCCACGATACGGAAAACCTCACCGAGACGCCGCCGCCGCCGATCCCATCTCGGGGATCCAGAGATCGCCTCCCGCACCCCGCCGGAGAGGGGATTCATCTCCCGGAGGACTCTACACCGCCATGGTCGCCTCCGGTGTGATGTGTGAGTAGTCTACCCCTGGACTATGGGTCCGTAGCGGTAGCTAGATGGTTGTCTTCTCCCCATTGTGCTATCATTGTCGGATCTTGTGAGCTGCCTAACATGATCAAGATCATCTATCCGTAATTCTATATGTTGCGTTTGTTGGGATCCGATGAATAGAGAATACTTGTTATGTTGATTATCAAAGTTATGTCTATGTGTTGTTTATGATCTTGCATGCTCTCCGTTATTAGTAGATGCTCCGGCCAAGTTGATGCTAGTAACTCCAAGAGGGAGTATTTATGCTCGATAGTGGGTTCATGTCTCCGTGAATCTGGAGGAGTGACAAGAACCACTAAGGTTATGGATGTGCTGTTGCCACTAGGGATAAAACATTGATGCTACGTCTAAGGATGTAGTTATTGATTACATTACGCGCAATACTTAATGCAATTGTCTCGTTGTTAGCAACTTAATACCGGAGGGGGTTCGGATGATAACCTCGAAGGTGGACTTTTTAGGCATAGATGCAGTTGGATGGCGGTCTATGTACTTTGTCGTAATGCCCAATTAAATCTCACTATACTCATCATGATATGTATGTGCATGGTCATGCCCTCTCTATTTGTCAATTGCCCAACCGTAATTTGTTCACCCAACATGCCGTTTGTCTTATGGGAGAGACACCTCTAGTGAACTGTGGACCCCGGTCCAATTCTCTTTACTCGAAATACAATCTATCGCAATACTGTTTTACTGTTTTCTGCAAACAATCATCTTCCACACAATACGGTTAATCCTTTGTTACAGCAAGCCGGTGAGATTGACAACCTCATTGTTTCGTTGGGGCAAAGTACTTTGGTTGTGTTGTTTAGGTTCTACGTTGGCGCCGGAATCCCTGGTGTTGCGCCGCACTACATCCCGCCGCCATCAACCTTCAACGTGCTTCTTGGCTCCTCCTGGTTCGATAAACCTTGGTTTCTTTCCGAGGGAAAACTTGCCGCTCGTGCGCATCATACCTTCCTCTTGGGGTTCCCAACGAACGTGTGAGTTACACGCCATCAAGCTAGATTTCGGCGCCGTTGCCGGGAGATCAAGACACGCTGCGAGCGGAGTCTCCACTTCTCAATCTCTTTACTTTGTTTTTGTCTTGCTTAGTTTTATTTACTACTTTGTTTGCTGCACTAAATCAAAAT
Organism: Lolium rigidum; assembly: GCF_022539505.1. Taxonomy (NCBI): domain Eukaryota; kingdom Viridiplantae; phylum Streptophyta; class Magnoliopsida; order Poales; family Poaceae; genus Lolium; species Lolium rigidum. The sequence continues at coordinate 51,736,771 of NC_061514.1, read as the reverse complement.
ACAAAAAAATTAGTTGCTAGTTTTACTTTATTTGCTATTTTGTTTGCTATAACAAAAACACACAAAAAATTAGTTACTCGCATTTACTTTATTATCATGTCTAGTCCTGTAGTTGTTACTTTATCACCTGAGGAATCGATCTTCACCTTTAAACAAGGAGGTGAAGAGAATTTTAAAGAAGCATGGTCTAGAATTTTTGATGCTTATAGTAAAACTGAACCTAAAATGACCTTAAGTTTGCTTCTTAGTAATTTCTATTTCGGGCTTATTCTTCGCTATAGATATGCCTTAGATGCTGTAGTGGGAGGAGATTTCCTTCATTGTGATGGGGATCAAGCTTTTAATGCTATAAGGAAATTGATTACATCATTTAGCTCCGATAATAATTTTGATCCATCTCATGCTAGCATGCATAATAGATTAGACACTATTGAAACAAATATATCCTGTTTAAAAGAAGTGTATAATCGAATTCGCGAATATTATGATTATGTTCCATTAAGCTTTGAACCTTCAATGTGGGCGCCCACTGTTAAAGTTACTATTGGTGGTGAAATTTTTCCTGCTCGTTGTGATATTATGTCCGAGTTTTGCCTCATGCCTAAAAAAATTTATAAATCTTTGACACTTTGGGGACTTACTGAAGGGGGAGAAGAAATAACTCTTACGGATAACTCTGTTGTAATTCCTATGGGTATAGCTGAAGGTGTTTTCACAACCTTTCTTGGAAGGACGGTATCCACTGATTATCTCGTTATTAAATGTGTAGGGACAGGACAAATCACACTTGGAAGATCCCTGCTGAAACTCATGGGAGCAGTCATAGATGTTGGGAAAGGCACTCTAAATTTTACTTCTACACCCGGATGCGGTCATGTATTCCCTAGACCAAAGAGTAGGAATAAGAGTAAGAAAGGTAAGAGCAACACCCCTGGTAAGAATGCCGATGCACCACCCTTTGATAATACTTGATACACACTTTCTGTGCCTAGCTGAAAGGCGTTAAAGAAAAGCGCTTATGGGAGACAACCCATGTTTTTACCTACAATACTTTGTTTTTATTTTGTGTCTTGGAAGTTGTTTACTACTGTAGCAACCTCTCCTTATCTTAGTTTTGTGTTTTGTTGTGCCAAGTTAAGCCGTTGATAGAAAAGTAAGTACTAGATTTGGATTATCGCTGCAGCTCTGCATTTCTTTGTCTGTCACGAATCTGGGTCTGCCTCCCTGTAGGTAGCTCAGAAAATTAAGCCAATTTACGTGCATGATCCTCAGATATGTACGCAACTTTCATTCAATTTGAGCATTTTTCATTTGAGCAAGTCTGGTTCCATTTTAAAATTCGTCAATACGAACCGTTCGTTTTGATGGATTCTGCCTTTTATTTCGCATTGCCTCTTTTGCTATGTTGGATGAATTTCTTTGATCCACTAATGTCCAAGTAGCATTATGCAATGTCCGAAGTGTTAAGAATGATTGTGTCACCTCTGAATATGTTAATTTTTATTGTGCACTAACCCTCTAATAAGTTGTTTCGAGTTTGGTGTGGAGGAAGTTTTCAAGGATCAAGAGAGGAGTATGATGCAACATGATCAAGGAGAGTGAAAGCTCTAAGCTTGGGGATGCCCGGTGGTTCACCCCTGCATATTCTAAGAAGACTCAAGCGTCTAAGCTTGGGGATGCCCAAGGCATCCCCTTCTTCATCGACAACATTATCAGGTTCCTCCCCTGAAACTATTTTTTTATTCCATCACATCTTATGTGCTTTGCTTGGAGCGTCGGTTTGTTTTTGTTTTTTGTTTTGTTTGAATAAAATGGATCCTAGCATTCACTTTATGGGAGAGAGACACGCTCCGCTGTAGCATATGGACAAGTATGTCCTTGGTTTCTACTCATAGTATTCATGGCGAAGTTTCTCCTTCGTTAAATTGTTATATGGTTGGAATTGGAAAATGATACATGTAGTAATTGCTATAAATGTCTTGGGTAATGTGATACTTGGCAATTGTTGTGCTCATGATTAAGCTCTTGCATCATATACTTTGCACCTATTAATGAATAAATACATAGAGCATGCTAAAATTTGGTTTGCATATTTGGTTTCTCTAAGGTCTAGATAATTTCTAGTATTGAGTTTGAACAACAAGGAAGACGGTGTAGAGTCTTATAATGTTTTCAATGTGTCTTTTATGTGAGTTTTGCTGCACCGGTTCATCCTTGTGTTTGTTTCAAATAACCTTGCTAGCCTAAACCTTGTATCGAGAGGGAATACTTCTCATGCATCCAAAATACTTGAGCCAACCACTATGCCATTTGTGTCCACCATACCTACCTGCTACATGGTATTTCTCCGCCATTCCAAAGTAAATTGCTTGAGTGCTACCTTTAAATTTCCATTCTTCACCTTTACAATATATAGCTCATGGGACAAATAGCTGAAAAACTATTGTGGTATTGAATATGTAATTATGCACTTTATCTCTTATTAAGTTGCTTGTTGTGCGATAACCATGTTTCTGGGGACGCCATCAACTACTCTTTGTTGAATTTCATGTGAGTTGCTATGCATGTTCGTCTTGTCCGAAGTAAGAGCGATCTACCACCTTATGGTTAAGCATGCATATTGTTAGAGAAGAACATTGGGCCGCTAACTAAAGCCATGATCCATGGTGGAAGTTTCAGTTTTGGACAAATATCCTCAATCTCAAATGAGAAAATTATTAATTGTTGTTACATGCTTATGCATAAAAGAGGAGTCCATTATCTCGTTGTCTATGTTGTCCCGGTATGGATGTCTAAGTTGAAGAATAATCAATAGCGAGAAATCCAATGCGAGCTTTCTCCTTAGACCTTTGTACAGGCGGCATAGAGGTACCCTTTGTGACACTTGGTCAAAACATGTGCATTGTGATGATCCGGTAGTCCAAGCTAATTAGGACAAGGTGCGGGCACTATTAGTACACTATGCATGAGGCTTGCAACTTGTAAGATATAATTTACATGATACATATGCTTTATTACTACCGTTGACAAAATTGTTTCATGTTTTCAAAATCAAAGCTCTAGCACAAATATAGCAATCGATGCTTTTCCTCTATGAGGACCATTCTTTTACTTTCATTGTTGAGTCAGTTCACCTATTTCTCTCCACCTCAAGAAGCAAACACTTGTGTGAACTGTGCATTGATTCCTACATATTTGCTTATTGCACTTATTATATTACTCTATGTTGACAATATCCATGAGATATACATGTTGCAAGTTGAAAGCAACCGCTGAAACTTAATCTTCTTTTGTGTTGCTTCAATGCCTTTACTTTGAATTATTGCTTTATGAGTTAACTCTTATGCAAGACTTATTGATGCTTGTCTTGAAGTGCTATTCATGAAAAGTCTTTGCTATATGATTCACTTGTTTACTCATGTCATATATATTGTTTTGATCGCTGCATTCACTACATATGCTTTACAAATAGTATGATCAAGATTATGATGGCATGTCACTCCAGAAATTATCTGTGTTATCGTTTTACCTGCTCGGGACGAGCAGAACTAAGCTTGGGGATGCTGATACGTCTCCGACGTATCGATAATTTATTATGTTCCATGCCACATTATTGATGTTATCTACATGTTTTATGCACACTTTATGTCATATTCGTGCATTTTCTGGAACTAACCTATTAACAAGATGCCGAAGTGCCGATTGTCGTTTTCGATGTTTTTGGTTTCAGAAATCCTAGTAACGAAATATTCTCGGAATTGGACGAAATCAACGCCCAGGGTCCTATTTTTCCACGAAGCTTCCAGAAGACCGAAGAGTCAACGAAGTGGGGCCACGAGGCGGCCAAACCATAGGGCGGCGCGGCCTGGCCCCTGGCCGCGCCGGCCTATGGTGTGGGGCCCCTGTGCCCCCTCCTGACTTGCCCTTCCGCCTACTTAAAGCCTCCGTGATGAAACCCCCAGTACCGAGAGCCACGATACGGAAAACCTTACTGAGACGCCGCGCGCCGATCCCATCTCGGGGGATCCAGGAGATCGCCTCCGGCACCCCGCCGGAGAGGGGATTCATCTCCCGGAGGACTCTACGCCGCCATGGTCGCCTCCGGTGTGATGTGTGAGTAGTCTACCCCTGGACTATGGGTCCATAGCGAGTATCTAGATGGTTGTCTTCTCCCCATTGTGCTATCATTGTCGGATCTTGTGAGCTACCTAACATGATCAAGATCATCTATCTGTAATTCTATATGTTGCGTTTGTTGGGATCCGATGAATAGAGAATACTTGTTATGTTGATTATCAAAGTTATGTTTATGTGTTGTTTATGATCTTGCATGCTCTCCGTTATTAGTAGATGCTCTGGCCAAGTTGATGCTAGTAACTCCAAGAGGGAGTATTTATGCTCGATAGTGGGTTCATGTCTCCGTGAATCTGGAGGAGTGACAAGAACCACTAAGGTTATGGATGTGTTGTTGCCACTAGGGATAAAACATTGATGCTACGTCTAAGGATGTAGTTATTGATTACATTACGCACAATACTTAATGCAATTGTCTGTTGTTAGCAACTTAATACTGGAGGGGGTTCGGATGATAACCTGAAGGTGGACTTTTTGGCATAGATGCGATTGGATGGCGGTCTATGTACTTTGTCGTAATGCCCAATTAAATCTCACTATACTCATCATGATATGTATGTGCATGGTCATGCCCTCTCTATTTGTCAATTGCCCAACTGTAATTTGTTCACCCAACATGTTGTTTGTCTTATGGGAGAGACACCTCTAGTGAACTGTGGACCCCGGTCCAATTCTCTTTACTGAAATACAATCTCATTGCAATATCGTTTTACTCGTTTTCTCGCAAACAATCATCTTCCACACAATACGGTTAATCCTTTGTTACAGCAAGCCGGTGAGATTGACAACCTCACTCGTTTCGTTGGGGCAAAGTACTTTGGTTGTGTTGTGCAGGTTCCACGTTGGCGCCGGAATCCCCGGTGTTGCGCCGCACTACATCCCGCCACCATCAACCTTCAACGTGCTTCTTGGCTCCTCCTGGTTCGATAAACCTTGGTTTCTTTCTGAGGGAAAACTTGCTGCTGTGCGCATCATACCTTCCTCTTGGGGTTCCCAACGAACGTGTGAGTTACACGCCATCAGCCGCCTTCGCAGAGTCTGTGATATCTGGAGAGGAGCTGCAAGGCTACAGAGCCGTGGTGGATCCGACTGAGATGCAGACCACCAAGAAGCAGATCTCCGAACAGAAGACCTCCTTCAAGGCCGCGATAGAAACCAAGAAGCACGACCTCATCGTAGGCAACGGCTCCAAGCAGGTTTCAGTCGGAGCCAACATGGACCCCAAATAGGAAGACGCGCTCGTCGAGTTCCTCTGCGCTAACATGGATATCTTCGCATGGCAACCTTCTGACATGTCCGGAGTACCTAGGGAACTCGCCGAGCACTACCTCAACATAAATCCGGGGGCTAAACCGGTGAAGCAAGCTATGCGACGCTTTGGAGACAAAAAGCGCCGCGCCATAGGAATGGAACTAGCTAAGTTACTAGAGGCAGGTTTTGTAATAGAAGTTATCCATACTTATTGGGTCGCAAATCTCGTCCTTGTACCCAAAAAGAACACTGAAATACTAAGAATGTGCATCGATTACTCCGGCTTGAACAAGCATTGTCCGAAGGATCCGTTCCCCTTGCCGCGCATTGACCAAGTCATTGATTCGACGGCGGGGCGGAACTTCTGTGTTTTCTTGACGCATATTCCGGGTATCATCGGATCCGGATGAAGGAGTCCGACCAAAAGGCGACTTCGTTCATCACCCCTTCGGCACTTCATCGCTATGTCACCATGCCCTTTGGTTTGAAAAATGCAGGTGCCACCTAACAACGTACGATGCAGCAGTGCCTGAAGGACCAAATTGGCCGGAACGTGCACGCCTACATCGACGACATCGCGGTCATGACCCGGAAAGGATCCGACTTGATCAGCGACCTCACAGAAACCTTCGACAACCTCCATCGGTACAAGATGATGTTGAATCCGCTGAAGTGCGTCTTCGGCGTGCCAGCCGGAAAACTCCTTGGCTTCATAGTCTCTCACAGAGGCATTGAGGTTAACCCGGAAAAAATCAAGGCAATCCTGTGTATCAAACGGCCAACTTGTCTCAAAGATGTGCAACGACTAACTGGTTGCGTTGCAGCAATCAGTAGGTTTGTTAGCCGTCTTGGCGAGAAGGCACTACCTTTGTACAAGCTGCTGAAGAAAATAGACAAATTCGTCTGGGACGACGCAGCAGACGCAGCGCTTCAGGGGTTGAAGGAAATACTCACTTCCCCACCCATCCTGGCGGCTCCAGTAGAGTCAGAGCCAATGCTCCTTTACCTGGCGGCTACCAACAAAGTCATCAGCCTCGTCATCGTGGTGGAGTGAAAGGAAGAAGGTCATGAGTATGACGTCCAAAGACCAGTCTATTACATTAGCGAGGTACTGACGGAGTCAAAGCAAAGATACCCTCACTTTCAGAAGCTAGCTTATGGAGTGTTCCTAGGCAGCCGGAAGCTGAGACACTACTTCCAAGAGCACCCAGTAACAGCCGTGAGCAAGGCTCCGCTATCAACGATTCTCAACAACGCTGACGTAACAGGACGCACAGCAAAATGGGGCATTGAGTTATCCGCCTTCGACATCGCTTACAAGCCCAGGACTACGGTTAAATCCCAAGTCTTGGCAGATTTTGTTGCAGATTGGACAGAAGCTCCGGATGCAAATCTGGAGCCGGAACCAGAAACATGGGTCATGCACTTCGACGGATCCAAGCAGCACCAAGGCTCGGGAGCCGGAGTCACCCTGAAGTCCCCTACCGGAGAAGAACTGCAGTATGTTCTGCAGATTCACTTCGAAGCTACAAACAATATGGCGGAATATGAGGCTCTACTACACGGTCTGCGCATCGCTAAGGAAATTGGGATCAAGCACATCATATGCTGTGGAGATTCCGACCTGGTGGCACAACAATTAGCTGGAACCTGGAACGCCAGAAACTCCGTCATGGCGGCCTATAGAGACGAAGTTGACGAGATCGCCAAGTGATTCCTCGGATACGAAGTCAAGTACGTCAGGAGAGACGATAACGCAGCTGCAGACATGCTATCCAAGCTCGGATCCGGCAGGAAACAAATTCCGCCCGACATTTTCCTGGAGCACCTACGGATACCCTCAGTTAAGGGCGCTAACCCGGAAAATCCAGAGGTGGCAGTATCTCCGGCAAAGGAAGTGATGGCTATCATTCCAGCTTGGATGCAGCCTTTCCGGGACTACCTCATTGATCAGAAGTTGCTGGAGGACGAGGTCCTCGCACGACAGATCATCAGACGAGCAAGATCCTACACAATCGTTGATGGACAGCTCTATAAACGAAGCGCAACGGGAGTATTCCTCAAATGCGTCTCCAATCAAGATGGCATTGAAATCCTCAGAGAGATCCACGCAGGGGATTGCAGGCATCACGCCGCTCCCAGGTCCCTCATTGCCAAAGCTTTTCGGCTTGGATTTTACTGGCTCACAGCTAAAGAAGATGCTGACAAGTTGGTAAAAACCTGCCGAGGTTGTCAGTACTATGCCACTCAACCGAATGCTCCAGCCCAAGAGCTGAAGACCATCCCTATCACCTGGCCGTTTCCGGTCTGGGGGCTCGATATGGTTGGTAAGTTAAAGAAATCATCTCCTGGCGGTTTTGAGTACCTCCTGGTCGCTATTGATAAATTCAGTAAATGGATCGAGGCAAAGCCAGTGAGAAAAGCCGACGGTGCTTGATGTCTACGTTCCCCCTCCTTTCCTGTAGACAGTGTTGGGCCTCCAAGAGCAGAGGTTTGTAGAACAGCAGCAAGTTTTCCCTTAAGTGGATCACCCAAGGTTTATCGAACTCAGGGAGGAAGAGGTCAAAGATATCCCTCTCATGCAACCCTGCAACCACAAAGCAAGAAGTCTCTTGTGTCCCCAACACACCAAATAGGTGCACTAGTTCGGCGAAGAGATAGTGAAATACGGGTGGTATGAATATATATGAGCAAGTAGCAACGGTGCCGGAAAATAGCTTGCTGGCGTGTAGTTGATGGTGGTAGTATTGCAGCAGATGAGTAACGCAATGAAACGAGTAAACAAGCAGCGATAGCGATATTTAGGAACAAGGCCTAGGGATTTCACTTTCACTAGTGGACACTCTCAACATTGATCACATAACAGAATAGATAAATGCATACTCTACACTCTTGTTGGATGATGAACACATTGCGTAGGATTACACGAACCCTCAATGCCGGAGTTAACAAGCTCCACAATTAATGTTCATATTTTAGTAACCTTATAGTGTAAGATAGATCAACATAACCAAATAGATCACATCAATACCATCATAATGATAATTAACTCCACAATCTACAAGAGATCATGATCATAGCCTACGACAAGAACCACATGGTGCACACACTAGTCACCTTTACACCATGCAGGAGGAATAGAATACTTTAATAACATCACTAGAGTAGCACATAGATGAATTGTGATACAAAACTCATATGAATCTCAATCATGTAAAGCAGCTCATGAGATTATTGTATTGAGGTACATGGGAGAGAGATGAACCACATAGCTACAGGCGAAGCCCTCAGCCTCGGGGATGGATTACTCCCTCCTCATCATGGAGGCAGCGATGGCGGTGAAGATGGCGGTGAAGACGGCGGTGGAGATGACTCCGGGGCAATTCCCCGCCCGGCAGGTGCCGGAACAGCGACTTCTGTCCCCCGAATTGGACTTTCGCGATGGCGGCGGCTCTGGATGGTTTTCTCTGTTTCCGTCGAACTTGTCGAGGCTTTTAGGTCAGGGACGATTAAATAGGCCGAGAGTCGGAGTCGGAAGGGCCACGGGCTGCCCAAACCATAGGGGGCGCGCCCCCCTGGCCGCGCCGGGGTGTGGTTTGGTGGCCCTGTCCCCCTTCTCTGGCGGTTCTCGTGTGTTCTGGATGCTTCCGGTGAAAATAGGAACTTGGGCGTTGATTTCGTCCGATTCCGAGAATATTTCGTTACTAGGATTTCCGAAACCAAAAACAGCAGAAAACGAGGAACCGGCACTTCGGCATCTTGTTAATAGGTTAGTTCCGTAAAATGCACGAATATGACATAAAGTGTGCATAAAACATGTAGATAACATCAATAATGTGGCATGGAACATAAGAAATTATCGATACGTCGAGACGTATCAGCATCCCTAAGCTTAGTTCCGCTCGTCCGAGCAGGTAAAACGATAACAAAGATAATTTCTGGAGTGACATGCCATCATAACCTTGATCATACTATTTGTAAAGCATATGTAGTGAATGCAGCGATCAAAACAATGGTAATGACATGAGTAAACAAATGAATCATAAAGCAAAGACTTTTCATGAAGAGCACTTCAAGACAAGCATCAATAAGTCTTGCATAAGAGTTAACTCATAAAGCAATAATTCAAAGTAAAAGCATTGAAGCAACATAAAAGAAGATTAAGTTTCAGCGGTTGCTTTCAACTTGTAACATGTATATCTCATGGATAATTGTCAACATAGAGTAATATAACAAGTGCAATATGCAAATATGTAGGAATCAATGCACAGTTCACACAAGTGTTTGCTTCTTGAGGTAGAGAGAAATAGGTGAACTGACTCAACAATGAAAGTAAAAGAATGGTCCCCATAGAGGAAAAGCATCGATTGCTATATTTGTGCTAGAGCTTTGATTTTGAAAACATGAAACAATTTTGTCAACGGTAGTAATAAAGCATATGTATCATGTAAATTATATCTTACAAGTTGCAAGCCTCATGCATAGTATACTAATAGTGTCCGTACCTTGTCCTAATTAGCTTGGACTACCGGATCATCACAATGCACATGTTTTAACCAAGTGTCACAAAGGGTACCTCTATGCCGCCTCGTACAAAGGTCTAAGGAGAAAGCTCGCATTGGATTTCTCGCTATTGATTATTCTCAACTTAGACATCCATACCGGGACAACATAGACAACAGATAATGGACTCCTCTTTTATGCATAAGCATGTAACAACAATTAATAATTTTCTCATATGAGATTGAGGATATTGTCCAAAACTGAAACTTCCACCATGGATCATGGCTTTAGTTAACGGCCCAATGTTCTTCTCTAACAATATGCATGCTCCAACCATAAGGTGGTAGATCTCTCTTACTTCAGACAAGATGAACATGCATAGCAACTCACATGATATTCAACAAAGAATAGTTGATGGCGTCCCCAGAAACATGGTTATCGCACAACAAGCAACTTAATAAGAGATAAAGTGCATAAGTACATATTCAATACCACAATAGTTTTTAGGCTATTTGTCCCATGAGCTATATATTGTAAAGGTGAAGAATGGAATTTTAAAGGTAGCACTCAAGCAATTTACTTTGGAATGGCGGAAAATACCATGTAGTGGGTAGGTATGGTGGACACAAATGGCATAGTGGTTGGCTCAAGTATTTTGGATGCATGAGAAGTATTCCCTCTCGATACAAGGTTTAGGCTAGCAAGGCTTATTTGAAACAAACATAAGGATGAACCGGTGCAGCAAAACTCACATAAAAGACATATTGTAAACATTATAAGACTCTACATCATCTTCCTTGTTGTTCAAAACTCAATACTAGAAATTATCTAGACCTTAGAGAGACCAAATATGCAAACCAAATTTTAGCATGCTCTATGTATTTCTTCATTAATGGGTGCAAAGCATATGATGCAAGAGCTTAAACATGAGCACAACAATTGCCAAGTATCACATTATCCAAGACATTATAGCAATTTACTACATGTATCATTTTCCAATTCCAACCATATAACAATTTAACGAAGAAGAAATTTCGCCATGAATACTATGAGTAAAGCCTAAGGACATACTTGTCCATATGCTACAGCGGAGCGTGACTCTCTCCCACACAAGCATGATGTAATCCAATTTATTCAAACAAAACAAAAACTAAAACAAACCGACGCTCCAAGCAAAGCACATAAGATGTGATGGAATAAATATATAGTTTCAGGGGAGGAACCTGATAATGTTGTCGATGAAGAAGGGGATGCCTTGGGCATCCCCAAGCTTAGACGCTTGAGTCTTCTTGATATATTCAGGGGTGAACCACCGGGCATCCCCAAGCTTAGACTTTTCACTCTTCTTGATCATAGTATATCATCCTCCTCTCTTGACCCTTGAAAACTTCCTTCACACCAAACTCGAAACAAACTCATTAGAGGGTTAGTGCATAATCAAAAACTCACATGTTCAGAGGTGACAAAATTATTCTTAACACTTCTGGACATTGCCCAAAGCTACTGGAAGGTAATGGAACAAAGAAATCTACCCAACACAGCGAAAGAAGCAATGCGAAATAAAAGGCAGAATCTGTCAAAACAGAACAGTCCGTAAAGACGAATTTTAAAATGGCACCAGAATTGCTCAGACGAAAATGCTCAAATTGAATGAAAGTTGCGTACATATCTGAGGATCACTCACGTAAATTGCATAATTTTCTGAGTTACCTACAGAGAATTAGGCCCAGATTCGTGACAGCAAGAAAACAGTTTCTGCGCAGTAATCCAAATCTAGTATTGACTTTACTATCAAAGACTTTACTTGGCACAACAAAACACAAAACTAAGATAAGGAGAGGTTGCTACAGTAGTAAACAACTTCCAAGACAAAAATATAAAACAAAGTACTGTAGCAAAATAGCACATGGGTTATCTCCCAAGAAGTTCTTTCTTTATAGCCATTAAGATGGGCTCAGCAGTTTTAATAATCCATTCGCAGGAAATAGTATTTGAAGCAAAAGAGAGCTTCAAGAGGCAAATTCAAAACAAATTTAAGTCTAACATGCTTCCTATGAAGAGGAATCTTGTACACAAATGAATTCATGAAGAACAATGTGACAAGCATAAGAGGATAAAACACGAGTAACTTCCAGATTCTCAACATAAAGAGGGGAAACTTAATATTATTAAGATGCATACAACCATATTTCCCTCTCTCATAATAACTTTCAGTAGCATCATTGATGAAATCCACAATATACCCATCACTTAAAACATTCTTATCATGGTTCATGTGCATAGAAGTATCATTAATTTTGGCATAAGAAGAGTCATTCTCATTAATAGTAATTGGAGCAAGATTATTATCAAGAATTTGAACATGGTAAACAAGTTGCATATTAAGGGAATTGTTTTTGGTAATCCAATCATGACTATGACAAGTTTCATAAGGATAGTTATAACCTATATCATAGCATTCTTTATAATAATCATCGAAGATCGGAGGCACGGTGTCATCATAGGCAATAGAATAGTTATCTTTCACGATCGGTTTATCTCGTGTCCACACCATCATTGTTATTAGAAGGAGATGTATCAAGAACATAATGACCAGTAGCTAAAGGATTTTCAAACACCTCTTCCCCAAGCTTAGAGCTTTCTATATCATTATGGGAGGAAGCATGGATAGCATCGATACTATGGCAATTATTAACATCATCATTTTCAGAATTAGTTTCCCAGAGATTTGCAATATCAAAAGTAGTGTGTTCATTCAAATCATGATTGCTAATGTATGTAAAGGGCATAGGAAGATCATCGTATTCAGATTCATTATCACAATAATCGTTAGGAGCAACATACTTACGGTTACCTATTGTTATCTCATATACGCGGGGATATGCTGTTACCTCTTTCTTTTTATTCTCCTTCTTCTTCTTCTTCTTCTTCGTTCCCTCCTTCTTCTTCTTCTTCTCTTCCTTCTCCTCGTTCCCTTCTTTAGGAGGAAGAGGCTTGAAGGGTGGCTTGTCCGCATAACCTGATTTACTTTTAGAAACAATAGAAGAAACTTGGGAGGATTCCTCCTTTTCATTAATTAGTTGAAAACACACAGCGGTCCTATCATATTTTGGCAAGGTGTCATCTTCTAAAATATTTTGTATGTAAGTATTTGTATGGCTATTATCAATGCAATAAGAAAAACACCCATGCAGGACATCATCAATATCAAGATCACTCATATGTAACAAAGAGATTTTTCTCGAGCAGTTCTTCACACCCCAAGAATAGAGTAAGTTCATCATGCTGATTAGGAGTAATTTCATCATCACAATACAAATTTGCAGCACTCATTGGGTTCAAATTATCATTGGAGGAGCATTGAAAATTAAAATGACCCACTTCATGGCAAACTTCACAAATAAAAGGATAGAGGGCACAAACTTTTTTACCAAGATCATCTAGAGCCCTAAACCACTTTCTAGTTTTTTCATTAGCATGATGGATACAATATTCATCTTTGATTTGATTAATTCCACAAGGTCTATGTATTCCACAAAAATTAACATGCTTATAAGAAATAGCATTCTTAGGAGTTTGAGCATGCTTATTGCAATAATTAATAACAATTTCATTCTTCATGCAAGCCTCTTTAAAAGGTTCATGATACTTATCAAAATTCTTCTTAGGCAATTCAAAATGAGAAGCAAAGGATTTATAAAGATTTGCAGCAACTTGAGAGTCAAGACCATAAGTAGCACTCATATTTCGAAATTTATCGGTATCCATAAAAACTTCAATGCATTCATAATCATAATTTATACCTGACTCTTTACCTTTGTCGTTCTCCCATCCTTCAGCGTTGTCCTCAATCCGATCAAGAAGGTCCCACCCAGCTTCAACCTCCTTGCTTGTGAAAGATCCCTCCGAACACGCGTCCAGATAGTCCTTGTGTTGTCCTGAAAGCCTCGCATAAAAATTATTAACAATAACATTACGGGGGAGCTCATGAATGGGACATTTGAGCATTAGTGATTTCAATCTCCCCCACGCTTGAGAAATACTCTCTCCATCACGAGGATAAAAGTTATAAATATAATTCCTATCAATATGCACTTCATGAGGAGGATAAAATTTAGAATAAAAGAGAGATGCAATTTCCTCCCAACCAAGAGAATGTCTATTCTCCAACAATTTATGCCAATGCGCCGCTTTACCGGACAGATGAAACAGAGAATAGCTTCTTCCTCACTTCATCCATAGAGATACCTGCACACTTGAATAACCCGCATAATTCGTGCAAAAACAGTAAATGATCTCTAGGATGGACAGTTCCATCCCCTTTATAGTGGTTGTCCATAACACGTTCAATAATTTTCATAGGTATTTTATATGGAATACTTTCAGTAGGTGCATTTAAAATATCACAAGCATCATTAGAGTTATCGCATACGGGAGATAAAGTATTATCAGAGCAAATTTTCTCCCCTAATGATGGGAAGCTAAAAATATCACAAAAACTAGCTTCCCCAAGCTTAGACTTCTTCATAGCATTAGCAGTAATTGCATTCATACTAATAACATCGCTACTAGCATGTAAATAAGGTTCCATAGGTTTTTTTAATTTTCGCATCAAACAATTCTAAATCAGGAAAAAGATTAAAAAGCTCACCAACTTTTTTGTTGTTTTCCATTATGCCTAACTAGTGTAAACAAGAAACAAAAAGTTGCAATTGCAGGATCTAAAGGAAATAGCTTCGAGTACTTACAAGGCGGAAAATAGCTTAGTAGCCGAGATCCGGAGTGTGAGTACCTTTTACCTTTCCTCCCCGGCAACGGCGCCAGAAAATAGCTTGATGTCTACGTTCCCCCTCCTTTCCTGTAGACAGTGTTGGGCCTCCAAGAGCGAGAGGTTTGTAGAACAGCGACAAGTTTTCCCTTAAGTGGATCACCCAAGGTTTATCGAACTCGGGGAGGAAGAGGTCAAAGATATCCCTCTCATGCAACCCTGCAACCACAAAGCAAGAAGTCTCTTGTGTCCCCAACACACCAAATAGGTGCACTAGTTCGGCGAAGAGATAGTGAAATACAGGTGGTATGAATATATATGAGCGGTAGCAACGGTGCCGAGAAAATAGCTTCGCTGGCGTGTAGTTGATGGTGGTAGTATTGCGGCAGTAGTAACGCAGATAAAACGGTAAACAAGCAGCGATAGCGATATTTAGGAACAAGGCCTAGGGATTTCACTTTCACTAGTGGACACTCTCAACATTGATCACATAACAGAATAGATAAATGCATACTCTACACTCTTGTTGGATGATGAACACATTGCGTAGGATTACACGAACCCTCAATGCCGGAGTTAACAAGCTCCACAATTAATGTTCATATTTTAGTAACCTTATAGTGTAAGATAGATCAACATAACCAAATAGATCACATCAATACCATCATAATGATAATTAACTCCACAATCTACAAGAGATCATGATCATAGCCTATGACAAGAACCACATGGTGCACACACTAGTCACCTTTACACCATGCAGGAGGAATAGAATACTTTAATAACATCACTAGAGTAGCACATAGATGAATTGTGATACAAAACTCATATGAATCTCAATCATGTAAAGCAGCTCATGAGATTATTGTATTGAGGTACATGGGAGAGAGATGAACCACATAGCTACGGCGAAGCCCTCGGCCTCGGGGATGGATTACTCCCTCCTCATCATGGAGGCAGCGATGGCGGTGAAGATGGCGGTGAAGACGGCGGTGGAGATGACTCGGGGGCAATTCCCCGTCCCGGCAGGGTGCCTGGAACAGCGACTTCGTCCCCCGAATTGGACTTTCGCGATGGCGGCGGCTCCGGATGGTTTTCTCGTGTTTCGTCGAACTTGTCGAGGTTTTAGGTCGGGGACGATTAAATAGGCGAAGAGTCGGAGTCGGAGGGGCCACGGGCTGCCCAAACCATAGGGGGCGCCCCCTGGCCGCGCGCCGGGGTGTGGTTTGGCGGCCCTGTGCCCCTTCTCCGGCGGTTCTCGTGTGTTCTGGATGCTTCCGGTGAAAATAGGAAGTTGGGCGTTGATTTCGTCCGATTCAGAGAATATTTCGTTACTAGGATTTCGAAACCAAAAACGAGCGAAACGAGAACTGGCACTTCGGCATCTTGTTAATAGGTTAGTTCCAGAAAATGCACGAATATGACATAAAGTGTGCATAAAACATGTAGATAATATCAATAATGTGGCATGGAACATAAGAAATTATCGATACGTCGGAGACGTATCAGTGCTACGGCACTCAAATTTGTTTGCAGCCTCGTGACGAGATTCGGCATCCCGCACAGCATAATCACAGATAATGGCACAAACTTCGCCCAAGGAGAATTGAAGGATTACTGCCATGACGTTGGGATCCGACTAGACTTGGCATCGGTGGCTCATCCACAGTCCAATGGTCGTGTCGAAAGAGCCAATGGACTCCTCTTATCCGGAATAAAACCACGCCTTGAAGAACCGCTGCGCACGCGCAGGCGGAGCTTGGGCTGAGGAGTTAGACTCCGTCTTGTGGAGTTTACGAACTACCCCCAACAGGTCAACGGGATTCACTCCGTTCTTCTCGGTATACGGATTAGAGTCGTGCTCCCTCCGACATCATCCACGATTCACCGCGAGTTTCCGCCTATGACTGAAGCTACGATGCAGGTGACGGCTATCTATGGGCCTGATCGAAGAAGCTCGGAACTTAGCAGACCAACGCTCCACCATTTACCAGCAGAAGTTTCGACGCTATCATAGCCGTCGAGTCCGAAATCGCTCGTTCATGGCCGGAGACCTGGTTCTCCGCATTCGCCAGGTGAAAGATCACAAGTTGCAATCTCCATGGGAAGGGCCTTTCGTCGTTAGCAAAGTGCTTCACAACGGATCATACTACCTTGTCGATTTCCGAGAGCTAAAGGATAGACCTGCTAATTGGCGCCGGAAACGCAAGAGGGAAGATCCGGATGACATCTACGACGAAACAGAACATCCTTGGAACATTGCACAGCTACGTCCTTTCCACACTTAGCATAGAATTACATACCTTGTAATATATGTGATACATGATCGGTGAAATAAAGCTTTTGGTTCACTCTTAGAGTCTTTTACCTCCTTTAATTTTTAATTTTTGGATCTTGTATGTTTTTTCCGACTAAAACCGCAGAGCTGGATCTTTCCGCCTAGGCGTGTATGAAAGTTGTGATTTTTTCAAAATCGTCCTTTAGGACGTAAGCTTAAGTTTTCTGATGGAAATTTTTTCTGTTGCGAATTCATGGATTCCTAGTAGCGACTTCTGGCACCTTGGCTGGGGGCTTGTTTTCGCGGTTATTGACGGATTGCCATTGGGCTTTGTCGCCGCTGGTGAGCGTTTCCGGCTAAAGGCCTTCCGGCTCGCAGAAGGTCAAGCGAGTAAGCCGGAAAACATAGAAATCAGCACTTGCTTTCCAACAAAACGAAACATGCAAATAATATAATGGATAGCAGGATAAGTTTTTTCCGCCCATGCATAATTGTTTCGTTCCTAGCTACTTAAGAATTTAAGTTATATTACAAACCTCGTCTAGACCAAAATGATGCATTGTCTTTTCCGCAGGAATAAAGTTTTCAATCCTCCTTAGCCGGAGGAGGCTTCGCCCTTTGGATCCCCTTCCTCAGCGTCCTCGGCCGGAGACGATATTTCTTCATCACTCTCTTCTTCCTCCTCCAAGGTTGCAGCGCTGTCCTTCGGTTCATCTTGGGGAGCATCCTTGGAGCTGGTCCAGGTAAACTGGGTTCTGGATTCCGCAGGTCGGGCTTCCGCGTCGCGCTCCTTTTGAAGTTCGGCTTCAAGTGGTTCGTCAGCAGGAAGAACGACCTTGTCGTAAAACTCCTCGTGCCGGATCCTGCGCGCAATGCGGGTATCATAACCACTCCCTGCATCCAGGAGCGCACCAACGTTCGCATCCAGAGGAACACCTGTGGTTATCCCGTCAAGATCAAGCTCCGGGTTATGCGCCAAGCACATAGTTAAGGCCATCGCAGCTGCGCCTCGGGCTGATGATGCTTGAAGATCCGTCACCAGTTCCGGAAGAACGTCCATTTTCTTAACTAGTTTGCGAACGTTGCAAGTGCGACTCCTCTTGATGGATAAGTTGTGTCATATCTTCCGGGAGGCGAAGATGAGATCTTTGCAATCATCGCCTGCAAGTTGAAGAAGGTCGTCTCGGGGGAACAGATTCCGATGTTTTTACGGGTATCCAAGCGGCTCTGCATGATATAATCAGATATAAGCGAGGCGGATCGAGCGCAAACAAAATCGGACACCTGTTTAAAGTTCCGGTTTCATACCCAGGATGTATTCATTGATCAAATCCCAATGACGTTCTGCGGTCTCCATATATCTCCGGAGTCCATTGAGCTCTTTCTGCTGCCTCTTGATGGTCTCA
Organism: Lolium rigidum; assembly: GCF_022539505.1. Taxonomy (NCBI): domain Eukaryota; kingdom Viridiplantae; phylum Streptophyta; class Magnoliopsida; order Poales; family Poaceae; genus Lolium; species Lolium rigidum. The sequence goes on along the minus strand of NC_061514.1, from coordinate 51,718,431 downwards.
CTGTCCGCATTTCTCTTCAACAAGAATTCGCCCTTTTCCCTAATCAGGTCGGAGTTTTTCTCCGCTAGTTGTTTCTCGGCCTACTCCCTTTTTTGTTCCGCCTCCATCAGTTTCGTCTCCAATTCTTGGTACGAGGAGCGCAGGTTCTCAAGTTCCGAGGAGGTTGTGGCAAGGGAAGAGGATGCGCCTGTAATGATATAAATCAAAAACAAGTTCAACGTCGGAACGTGAATTAATGACAAAAAGGCGGAAACCAAACCTTGGGCGTCCGCGCCGTATTTGTTAGATTCTGCATTTTCATTTTTCAGGGTCCGGATATTTTCTGCCTGACCCAGGGTAACGCGGCGCTGAAGGGCGATGTTCTTGTGCAGCTCAAAGTGCAGCGCCTGCTGTTCCTGTAAAATAAAGTCAGAGCAGGAGTGAAAATTCCGCCTATAATAGTGGTTTCTTTTGAAGCATTATTGCCGGAACTTTTCCGCCATAATGCTTGGGGGCTACTGCTACAATTTAAAAATCTCTCCAGAAGTAATCTTTGTCTAAGCATTTAAGCGCTAACTAGTATTTAAGTATCCGCCTACATGCTTGGGGGCTACTGGGGAGTACCTTTTGCTTGCAGATGAGTTTGTCGAAGAACTGGCCGACGTCCTTCTTGAAGTCCTGAATCTCTGACGTGGTGACATCAGGTTTCCCCCAGGCGTTGTTCAGCATGGCGTTGAGCAAGTCTTGTTCAAGCTCCCATTTCTCCGCCTCAGTAAGTTTGTTGAAAAACTTAGTCGCATATGCCTTGGGGGTGGAAGTGAGGTCGGCCGGATCTCCAAAGTTCTTAGGAAATACGACGACATCGCCAGCACCGGCTCCGGCTCTCTTGGAAGAAGTGAACTCAGCTTCTCTTTGGCCTTGTACTTCTGTTTCATCTTGGGCAGGGCCTTTGGCCTTAGGATCTTCTCCGCCCGCCTTTTCGCTGCTAATCGGAACTATTTCCGGTCGAATGTTTGCGGCAGGAGGGGGAGATTGATCAGCTTGAGGGGGGACGGCTGAGGAGCAGTGTGAGATGTGCTTGGCGGAGCTGGAGTAGGGGGACCAACAGCCGGAGACTTTTTCATGTACTTGGTAATGGGTTCTTGGCTGGTGGTCAGGGTGGCGGCGGTACTCGGATTCCTGCAAACGAGTGAAAGGGATCTCATAAGAAATAACTTCATCAAAATAGAGATGCACCATACTCGGAAACTTACGGGGCGCCGGGGATGATGGGGCGCTAGCGTTTGCCAGCTGTTGAAAGCATTTTCAGACGTTCACACTCCGCTTTCTTCGAGTTCAGCGAAGGTGGCTTTATGTTTTTGGGCTTTTTGGCGGAGGCCTCGCCGCTGGCTCCGGCTTCTGAGCCGGAAGCTTTGGCGCGGGGATGCTTCGAAGGTCGAGGGGCCGCCTTGCGGGGTGCCTATTCCTCTTCCTCCTCTTCGTCGTCCGGAACCTCCTCCGCCGCGGTGCCGCTGACAGGGACACGAAGAATGGTGCGAAAGTTTTCCTCCGCCAAAGTATCGAGCTGGGGGGAATACGAATAAAGGTTAAAGTCAAACATCCAAAAACTTGTGAAGTTTGAAGTAACGAAGGAAACAGAGCTTACCGGAGGACACTGGTTGTTTGTGTAGATATCCTTGATCAATTCCGGGACCGGTTGGCCCCGGCCTATCTTCACGAGCGTTTTGATTCTCCTTTTGAGGGAGTCAGCCGGAAGGTCGTGGCGGGTAGCCCGGAGCAGGTCGTCCGCCCCGGTGTATGCGCAGATTAACTGCGCATTATGCCGCAGTGGCTGGATCCGCCGGGTGAACCAGCTAAGAGTAAGTTGAGCTCCGGTTAGCCCATCGTGGACTAACCAAGATATTCTCCGCGCCGCCTTCTCCAGGATAGGGGTTTGAGCGAGTGAGGGAACGAAGCTCCAGCTCGCGAGTTCTTCGGAGGCTCATTGACGAACTTAGGCGGTACCGTCGTGGATGTCCGGAACTGAAGCGTTCTTTTCATAGAACCATCCGGCGTTCCAGTACCGGACGGATTTGTGCGAGTCATGTGGTGGGTACATGCGTCCAGGTCGGAGCATGAACGTCATGCTCCCACAGTTCACCATTGCTTTGTCCTTCGTTTCCTTCTTCACTCGGAAGAAAAACTGCCATAACTTGACGTCTGGTCGGATTCCAAGATGCCCTTCTGTTGCGGTCAGAAACCCACCGGCGAGCAGCAACGGGCAACACAGTAGAGCCGGGAGGCTCCCAGGACTGCGGCTGGCCCTGGTCCCTCCGAGCGACGGCCCGCAAAGACTCGGCACGCACGTCCGATGCTGGTGCAAGGGCGTGCCACCTGACCTATACCTGGTCAGGAAGGTGATGGATGTGCCTCGCTTAGTTTCCTGCATGGCATACACGTAAACATTAAATACGAGCCTCGATCGGCTCTCAGGTTGTCCTGTGAATCGGCTCAAAGAGCCGATCCACCCATGATCCGTACGAGGTGTACGAATATATGGTGGTCCTGCTTGATCAAAATAAAGCTAAAACGACCTACTACGATTTAGGGTTTTCACCACATAATCGGAACATCCTACTCGTGATTGAGCACTGGCGGCCACGCACGGTGATCGTAAACCGACCCTAGATAAGGCCTAAAAACCAACACGAAGTTGATCCCCGGAACATCCTGTCTAGGGCTAGCAAACTACACCCTACGCGCCCTTTGGATCCTTCAACCCGTTTGTAAGGCCTAACTATGCGGATATTAAACTAATCCTTGAAGAACAAGGAGCAATCATAACGGATCGGATCTACTAAATAATGATCAAGCGGGGTGCCGCCCTTACACCTAAGATAGGTGTAAGGGCGGCTAGACGTATAAGGGTTGCACGACGACGGCATATGATACGATGAACAATGCTAACCCTAACACGTCTAAGATAACTACGTTGCTCGCCATCAAAAAGGCTTCAGTACGAGCAACGCATGAACAGACGAATAAACGTGTGCTTGCCTAGATCGCAAGATGCGATCTAGGCAGCATGATGCTTACCGGAAGAAACCCTCGAGACAAGGGAGTTGGCGATGCGCCTAGATTGGTTTGTGGTGAACGTGATTGTTGTTTATTTCATAAACCCTAGATACATATTTATAGTCCGTAGACTTTCTAACGTGGGAATAATCCCCACCGAGCATGAGCCAAACTCTATCTAATCGACACGTATCCTACTATATTACAGATACACGGGCAAACTAGCCCAAACTTTGCATATCAGGCCGATTCATGTATTCCTTCCATGTATATCCTTCAAGCCCATCTCCAATCGCGGCCCACCTCTGATCCGGTCAAATTCTGGTGATAACACATGCCCCCTGGTTTTGGAAATGACAATTCCAAAATCATTCTGCTTTTCCTTCGTCGGGTCATGTCGTGGCAGAGCAGAACCGTCGCAATATCCTTCATCATGATGCCTTGCCTCTTCCACTTCTCCGCGTGATCTGGCAAATTTTTTCTGTTGGGCACCATCTCCTCGGAAACTGCTGTGGCATTGAATCTCCACTATATCCCCTTTATTTAACCGCTCCAAACAGTTTGCTTCTTCATCCCCTTCGCATTAGCACTCCAAAAGCCCTCCTGCGCCACCATGTCTTCTTCCTCCTCTGCCTCATCGGGTATTTCCACCCAATCCTCCTCCTCCCGCGAGCCGATGCCGGAGTGGAACCCGGAGGAGGCCCATGCGGCTAACATCCGCCGCGCCATCGAAGCCGGGGAGGAGTCCAGTCACGATTTCTCCGTCTGGTCTGAGGACGACAAGTCCTCGACCGACGGGGAAAGTGACCTCCGCTTCCTTGCCGACGGGGAAACGGAGGAGGAGAGCGATGACGATCGCTTCTCCTGTGATGACTTCACCTCCCCCGAGGAGGAGGAGGAGGAGGAGGAGAAGGAGGAGGAGGACGACACCTCCTCTGACGAACCGCCGGCCAAGCGCTTCTGCCCCTGGCCGGGGAACCTCAGCGACTTCGACAGCGACGACGACGACGGCCGACGAGGAGGACGAGGACAACGAGGGCCTGCCGGCGGCCGGCTGCGGCGGCGACGACGAGCCCGCGGGAGTAGCGCCGACAGCGGCGACGACGGCGACGACAAGGGCAGCGACGGCCCGTAGATAGGACCCTTAGCATAGGATCAGTAGTAGTAGATGGGGCAATGTATCCCCTAGTACTTCCTTTTGAGAGCAATCAGCTCTTTATGTAAGAAATCCTGTTTATCAATGAAGAATTTCCCCCAATTTGATTTTGCCGATTTCCTTTAAGCTAATTTAGCCGATTTCCCCTCATACTGATTTTGCCGATTTGTTCACTTAGCCAATGCTCAATGAGCCGATGGCAACGCATCGGTCCTTCACAATCTATCCTTCAACTCTTCGATCGATGACTTCGAGCTCGGTGGATAATGTGGAAGACCCTTGCTTTCAAGAGAGCCTTTAAATTCCTCCCACCGGCTCCGGTGATCCTCTTATGCAAGAACTCACCATTTTTAAAGAAGGTTGCGACGAAGGACCAGCCGATGACACCCCAATCGGCTCCTAAAAACAGAGCATCTACCAGGCCAGCTGCCCCCCGAGCCTCAGCCAAGGCGAGAATAGCGGTGAGGATGCACAGATCAGACAAAGGGCTTTGAACTCAGGTAATTCTGAGACAGCCACCATGCAGAGCCAGCCAAACTTGCCCCCATCGATCGCCTTTTCTTCCGCTGCAAGCCGATGCTTCTGACAGTACTGCTGAACTGGCGCAAAGGGTTGGAAGTCCCCGAAGAGAAGGTTCGGGCACCAAAATCAGCTCATTGCAGCTGAGGAAGCTCTCATTGTTCACTCCCTCAAGGAAGCAGAAGGCCTCGAAGCTGAACTGAAGACCGACTTGGTGAAAATCCGCGTCTTGAACACGCAGCTGGTAGATCATGTGTAATTTGTACTAGAGTCGATGTCTGTGCATCGGCTGTACATTGTGAGAATTTTTTTTTTACTGGCCGATTTTTCTATCGGCCCCCAATATTTCACTGCACATGTATCGCACATGTTCATCTGATTAGGTGCCCCCGAGCCGAATCCGTCGGAGTAGCTGCGGATATCGGCTCCGTAGTTAGCCAAGGCACTTCGTATTTGAACGTCGGCTCCGTTAGGACTAATGTTGACTCTCATCGGCCGACGTAAAACCGCTGCCCATTAAATCGATGTTGAACGCGAGGCGGAACGTATGGTGAGGATAATTTTGGCCGATTCTTTGGAATCGGCCTCCATGTTGATTGAATCGCTCAATGAAGGTTTTGCAATGTTCCTCCATAGATCTTTGGGGCCGATCCCAAGGATCGGCCTCGCCACGCTTGTCCATAGGTTTGTTCTTGCTATACGGTCAGGCCGGTGGATAAGACTAGCCTAACCCCGTCCTTCGTCACGTCGATGCGCTAGCAGTCGTCCAAATTGATGCCTGAGAGTGGCTCTTGGCCTGTTGTCTCCCAAGCGTTCATGCCAGCCGTTGAAATCTCGGCTGAGTCATCTGCATGGACGAATTCTACTTCATCTCCATCCCACTGTATTACGCATTGGTGCATCGTGGATGGAATGCAACAGTTGGCGTGGATCCAATCTCTTCCTAGCAGGACAGCATAGGTGCTCTTGCTATCGACAATAAAGAACGTCGTAGGGATGGTTTTCCTTCCTATGGTCAGATCCACGTTCAGAACACCTTGTGCGTCAGACGCTTGGCCGTTGAAATCGCTCAGTGTCATGTTGGTCTTGATCAGATCCAAGCTAGAGCGTCCCAACCGACGTAGCATGGAGTATGGCATAATGTTGATTGCCGCTCCGGTGTCCACCGGCATCTTGTTGACAGGCTGCCCATTGATATAACCTCACAAGTACGGGGCCTTCGGATGTACGTAGCTTCTTTCTCGTGGCTTCTCAAAGATAGCCGGCCGTGGGCCGCGGTCAAGTTGTGCCACGGGTGCTTCGTCTACTCTCGGAGCACTAAACTCCGTCGGAAGGATGAACACCATGTTTGTGCCGGCCGATGTTTCATCATCGGCTTTCTTTTGTACGGGGCGCCACTCTTTCCTTTGTGGCCGACCTTCTTCGTCCGGGGTTCGCTGAATTTTAGCGGCCGGATCAGGCCGCGCCTTCCTCAACGTGTGCAGGTATAACCTTTCGGCTTCCTCCAAACCACGTAGTCGCTGAACCCTACGCTTTTGGGAACGGCTGAGTCCGTTAGGGCACCACCTTGGCCGGTGGTACTTATCTTCTTCTTCATCATCGTCTTCCAATTCCTCGAGATCTTCCACCCGAGAGGACTCAGCGTGCTTGTTCCGAGGCGGGAGAGGCCCTAGACGTTTGAACACGGACACGTTAGGCTGCATCCTTCTTCTTCGTCTACATTACAGGAAGTTACCGATTGTAGGCAATCGGCTCATTCTCGAATCCCGGCGGTGTACGAAGAAGGGACAGTCCCAGTGCCTATCCTCGTCGTCTTGCTCTCTTGACCTTTCCTTGGCGTGGCGCTCATATCTCTCCTCGTCGCGATCATGCCGATGATGTCTCCTGGCGTCCCTAGCCAGACGATCTCTTTCATCATCGTCGTTGGGACGTCGGCGTTGGTCATATTGACTCACATACTTGTTGAGGAGGTGATCAGAGAGAGGTCGCTGATATCTCACATTCCTCACTTCTCCCTCTGTGATGTAGCGCTTGCCATCGTGACGGAGCCGATCGCGTGGAACGGCTTCCTCTGTGTCCTTGCTATGAGAGCAGCTGCCCTCATCTCCATCCTTACCAGAGTGGTGTCCAGGTCCTACCATGTTGATGTTGAACGAGAATCCTGGCTGGCACCCTCCAGGGTAAGTGCACTCCACCATGTTAATGGCGGGGAAGGGGTGTGTGTCGACTTTCATGGCGTACTGGCTGAAAATTAGACGCCCTTGTTCTATCGCCATTTGGATCTGCTGCCGCCACACCCTGCAGTCGTTGGTGGCATGGGTGAACGTGTTATGCCACTTGCAGTATGGCTTTCCGTTCAGCTCCTGCGCCGTGGGGATCTTGTGGCCTTCGGGTACCTTTAGTTGCTTCTCCTTAAGTAAGAGGTCGAAAATCTGCTCGGCTTTGGTAACGTCGAAGTCAAACCCTCTCAGGAGGACCTTGTGGCTTAACCCACTTGCGGGACACGGGGCTTGCCCCGAGTCCATTCAGCCCTTGCTACCTCTTGATCTCCCGCAAAGCCTTCGTCTTCATCTGCCTCAACCAGGACCACCGCACGCTTGAATTTATCCTGGTATACATCTGGGTGGCGCTGTTCATATACTGACAGCTTCTACACCATGTGCGCTAGTGAAGGGTAGTCTGCTTGGGAGGCCACGTCCTTGATCGGTGATGCGAGACCCACCACCGCCAACTCGGTCGCTTCTTTTTCGGTCACACGAGCCGAATAGCATCGGTTCCTAACGGTCTGAAGCGGCGGACGTATTCTGACACTGTTTCTCCGCGCTTCTGTCGTACTTGTGCTAAATCGGCAATGCCAGCCTCGAAAGCCTCTAAATGATACTGCATGTGGAACTGCTCTTCCAACTGCTTCCAAGTCCGGATTGAGTCTGGTGGCAGCGATGTGTACCACCCGAAAGCCGATCCTGTGAGGGACTGTGCGAAGAACCTCACACGCAGCTCATCGATGCTTGAGATCGTGCCCGACTGTGCCAAATATCGGCTCACATGCTCGATGGAGGCTGGAACCATCTGATCCATTAAACTTGGAGAAATCAGGGAGCCGATATTTGGGTGGTAGCGGGATCAACTCGTACTCGTTGGGGTACGGCTTGGAATAGCCGATTGTCCTCCTTTTCGGTACCATGCCGGACTGGTCTCTCGGGATTGTGCGATCTGATCCGCGGTGCTGGCTGCAGGAGTCGAACTCTGAAGATTCGCCGGAGTGGCATACTTAGCCAGCCATGCTTGCTTTGCCAGCTCTAAGCCAACTGCAGGAGCTGAGCTCTGGAGGTTTGTCGGAGTGGCATACTTAGCTAGCCACGTACGCTTCTCAAGATGCTGTTCCCGAAGTTCCTCCTGTTGTTTCGAAGTCCCTGTCGTTGCGGTCTGGTTTGTGAGTGCCCGATTCTTGCGGTCGGCACGTATGTGCACGTGTATCCGTGAGGGATCTCCTTAGGCGCCTCATGCAAGAGCTGGTAGTCGCTAGGGTCACCACCGATCTTGTAGACGACGTATGCCGGTGAATTCGGCACTTCTGGTGCTGCCAACGCGAATGGCAGCGGTGGACGGGACTGGAGTGGCATCTCTCCTTGGTAAGTCATAGAGCTGGTCCTGACGGAGAGTACTGATGCCTCATGATTTCCTGGATCACCCGAAGAGCGACACGCTCCAAAGTGTTCACCAGGCTCTCAGAATGGCGGTGTAGCGAATGAGCTACCATGAAGTTAATCTCTCGACGCGAGAGACTCGGTGCGTTCTTCGACGGGGCGGACAGGTCCACTCCATCGAGCGCGCCTTCGGGTGAGAACCCTTTCCACCTGATGCCATGTGAGCGGGTTACGTGAAAAGAGCCGATGAGGTCGGCTTCGAGGATTGCTTTGACCTCGTCATACTTCTTCTTGAGCTCCTTGGTCAGATCCTCGTACGTGACTGGAGTGCCTTCCGCCATCTCAGATGTAGATGGCGATGCGGTTGATGTCGAAGATGGTCCCACCGGGCGTGCCAGAATGTGTTGCGGTCAGAAACCCACCGGCGAGCAGCGACGGGCAACACGGTAGAGCCGGGAGGCTCCCGGGACTGCGGCTGGCCCTGGTCCCTCCGAGCGACGGCCCGCAAAGACTCGGCACGCACGTCCGATGCTTGGTGCAAGGGCGTGCCACCTGACCTATACCTGGTCGGGGAAGGTGATGGATGTGCCTCGCTTAGTTTCCTGCATGGCATACACGTAAACATTAAATACGAGCCTCGATCGGCTCTCAGGTTGTCCTGTGAATCGGCTCAAAGAGCCGATCCACCCATGATCCGTACGAGGTGTACTAATATATGGTGGTCCTGCTTGATCAAAATAAAGCTAAAACGACCTACTACGATTTAGGGTTTTCACCACATAATCGGAACATCCTACTCGTGATTGAGCCTGGCGGCCACGCACGGTGATTGTAAACCGACCCTAGATAAGGCCTAAAAACCAACACGAAGTTGATCCCCGGAACATCTTGTCTAGGGCTAGCAAACTACACCCTACGCGCCACTGGATCCTTCAACCCGTTTGTAAGGCCTAACTATGCAAATATTAAACTAATCCTTGGAGAACAAGGAGCAATCATAACGGATCGGATCTACTAAATAATGATCAAGTGGGGTGCCGCCCTTACACCTAAGATAGGTGTAAGGGCGGCTAGACGTCTAAGGGTTGCACGACGACAGCATATGATACGATGAACAATGCTAACCCTAACACGTCTAAGATAACTACGTTGCTCGCCATCAAAAAGGCTTCAGTACGAGCAACGCATGAACAGCGAATAAACGTGTCTTGCCTAGATCGCAAGATGCGATCTAGGCAGCATGATGCTTACCGGAAGAAACCCTCGAGACAAGGGAGTTGGCGATGCGCCTAGATTGGTTTGTGGTGAACGTGATTGTTGTTTATTTCATAAACCCTAGATACATATTTATAGTCCGTAGACTTTCTAACGTGGGAATAATCCCCACCGGGCACGAGCCAAACTCTATCTAATCGACACGTATCCTACTATATTACAGATACACGGGCAAACTAGCCCAAACTTTGCATATCAGGCCGATTCATGTATTCCTTCCATGTATATCCTTCAAGCCCATCTCCAATCGCGGCCCACCTCTGATCCGGTCAAATTCTGGTGATAACACCTTCGCAAAGTGTTGCAAAGTTGGAGAGGAGGAGGTATGAGTTTGGGCAGATATTGTGAGGCTGGAGCCCATATGTGTTGAGGATGGAGAGGAAAAACTTCGAGCAGGGAAGCAACAGTCCGCGCTCCACCCAAGCCTTGGTCATAACTACTTCACCGGCTCCGGGCTTGGGGACGTCGGTGTCGCGTATGAAGCTCCAGTGGGCGGAGATCATACCCTCGTCCTGGAGCTCTCTAAGCTCCACGTCGGTGGTTTCACAAGGCCACCATTGACCCCGTTCTCCTTCGCGGATCCGAGCCTTGGAAGCTCTCTTGTTTTCCGCCTCCTGCACTTTGGCTGCCATTCTCGCTTGACCCTCGAGTTCTTCTTGAAGCTCTTTGAGGGAGGGGATCCGGCCTGGAGTGGTGCTGGAAGATGTGGAAAATGGTTGAGCTAGCCGGATGTCGGAAACATATGGTGGTAGATATGCTATGGGATCCGGACAGATTGGTTCTAACGAACTGGGATTTGGGCTACTCGAAGAATTATCAGTACAGTGTGGTGAATCGAGTGGCATGCTTCCGGCTGCACCCATGCAAACTATTTGACTAATCGGAATCTACGGTACACTTCTTCTTCTACAGGGACGGCGCACTTACCGTTAATGGCGCGGTGGCTCGACGGAGCTCCGGTGGAGTCGAGGTCACCGGACTTGCAGAGAATCGCCTCGCGTGACCACGAATCGGCGGCGGGAAGGATTTCCCGTTCAACCGAGAGGATCTTGGCGCGAGGAGATGCTTGGGCTGGCGGCGTGTGGAGCTCACCGTGGCAAAGTTCGCCGGAGATGAGATCTATTGAGCGGCACGGCGCGAGGAAGAAGACGACGTGGGTGAGAAGGTGAAAGAATGAGAAGTTACCGCGGGCGAGGGTTATATATAGACCCCGCGCGGAGATTCGTGTTTCGGATCTAACGGTAGAAACTGAACAGTCGCGCCGTTGGATGACCGACACGTGTCTTAGGTCAAAACGGTAAAATGACGTGAGGGTAACTTAGCGTGCGCTCCCGAAATTTCCGGCTAGAAGATTCGCATCTCCGAAAATTTAGCGCGGGAAAAAAGGAAGTTGTGCGCGGGAAAAGTGGGATCTCCGTTACATTACCGATCCAGAAGAAAGGAAGATTTCCGAATAAATGATGTCGGAAACAAGTAAAGGTTTTGAAGCTCTTCAAGATTCTCATCGGATCCGAGCTGAATGGAGTCGGAGGAATGATGAATCTCGGAGAACTTCGGGGGCTACTGTTGTGGGTATACTTTATGGGTATATACGGCATGGCCTAGATCCGGCAAGCCCGGGTGGCCCACAGATGGTGGTGTGGCATGTGGCCCATCGGGCGGCCCAGTTGTTGTAGATCCTGAAGGATGAAGTCCATTCCAGGAGCAGGAGGCTGGATCCCAACCGACCTACGAAGGAGGCCGGATCCGTGAAGGCCCATGAAGTATCCGGATCCAGCACGTCCTAGAAGGAAGGCGGATCCTTAACGTACACGACAAGATATTGTACCGTAGTTAGGCAACTTGTATTCCGGCTAGGACTCTCCATGTAAACCCTAGATCCATGCTCCTTTATAAGCCGGATCCCGGGAGCCCTAGAGGCACAACCACAACTCATTGTAACAATGCGAAAGCGCCCAGATAATTCCAGACAAGCAGCAGTAGGCCCTGTCCTCGTGCAGGTGTTCCGAAGCTGGGTAAATCGCGTACCACCGTCCCGTGTGCACTCCGCCCTATGGCCCCTACTTCTTCTCCCCCTCGTGAGGATCCCTCCTCCGAGGTACCGTCGAATAGGCAACGACAGTCCCTATGAAGATGAGGCCGATCTGCGTCAGCGGCGGCCTCTTGCGTCGCCTCCTCCACCTCGGCCTGGCTGGCGTACGTGGTGACTGTTGGAGATATGCCCAAGAGGCAATAATAAAAGTGGTTATTATATATCTTTATGTTTATGATAAATGTTTATATACCATGCTATAATTGTATTAACCGAAACATTGATACATGTGTGTTATGTAAAACAACAACGAGTCCCTAGTAAAGCCTCTTAGCTAGCTTGTTGATTAATAGATGATTAGTTTCATAATCATGAACATTGGATGTTATTAATAACAAGGTTATATCATTATGTGAATGATGTAATGGATACACCCAATTAAGCGTAGCATAAGATCACGTCATTAAGTTATTTGCTATAAGCTTTCAATACATAGTTACCTAGTCCTTATGACCATGAGATCATGTAAATCACTTATGCTGGAAAGGTACTTTGATTACATCAAAGGCCACTGCGTAAATGGGTGGTTATAAAGGTGGGATTAAGTATCCGGAAAGTATGAGTTGAAGCATATGGATCAACAGTGGGATTTGTCCATCCCGATGACGGATAGATATACTCTGGGCCCTCTCGGTAGAATGTCGTCTAAATAGCTTGCAAGCATATGAATGGTTCATAAGAGACAACATACCACGGTATGACTAAAGAGTACTGATACGTCTCCAACGTATCTATAATTTCCGATGTTCCATGCTTGTTTTATGACAATACCAACATGTTTTGTTCACACTTTATATCATTTTCATGCATTTTCTGGAACTAACCTATTAACAAGATGCCACAGTGCCAGTTCCTGTTTTCTGCTGTTTTTGGTTCCAGAAAGGCTGTTCGGGCAATATTCTCGGAATTGGACGAAATCAACGCCAAACCTCCTATTTTTCCCGGAAGCGTCCGAACACCGAAGAAGAGTCGGAGAGGGGCCAGGGGGCCACCACACCACATGGCGGCGCGGGCCAGGCCTAGGCCGTGCCGGCCTAGGGTGTGGCGCCCCCAGGTGCCCCCCTGCGCCGCCTCTTCGCCTATAAAAGCCCTTTCGACCTAAAACGCAGTACCAATTGACGAAACTCCAGAAAGACTCCAGGGGCGCCGCCGCCATCGCGAAACTCCAATTCGGGGACAGAACTCTCTGTTCCGGCACCTGCCGGACGGGGAATTGCCCCCGGAGCCATCTCCACCGCCGTCTTCACCGCCATCTTCACCGCCATCGCTGCTTCCATGATGAGGAGGGAGTAATCCACCTCCGAGGCTGAGGGCTCCGCTGTAGCTATGTGGTTCATCTCTCTCCCATGTACCTCAATACAATAATCTCATGAGCTGCTTTACATGATTGAGGTTCATATGAGTTTGTATCACAATTTATCTATGTGCTACTCTAGCAAAGTTATTAAAGTAGTTCTATTCCTCCTGCACGTGTGTAAAGGTGACAGTGTGTGCACCGTGTTAGTACTTGGTTTATGCTATGATCATGATCTCTTGTAGATTGCGAAGTTAACTATTGCTATGATAATATTGATGTGATCTATTCCTCCTACATATGCATGAAGGTGACAGTGTGCATGCTATGTTAGTACTTGGTTTAGTTCTGTTGATCTATCTTACACTATAAGGTTACTTAAATATGAGCATTATTGTGGAGCTTGTTAACTCCGGCATTGAGGGTTCGTGTAATCCTACGCAATGTGTTCATCATCCAACAAAAGTGTAGAGTATGCATTTATCTATTCTGTTATGTGATCAATGTTGAGAGTGTCCACTAGTGAAAGTGTAATCCCTAGGCCTTGTTCCTAAATACTGCTGCGTTACTACTGCTTGTTTCTTGCTTTCTTGCGTTACTACTCGCTGCAATACTACCACCATCAACTACACGCCTGACAAGCTATTTTACGGCACCGTTGCTACTTGCTCATATATATTCATACCACCTGTATTTCACTATCTCTTCGCCGAACTAGTGCACCTATTAGGTGTGTTGGGGACACAAGAGACTTCTTGCTTTGTGGTTGCGGGGTTGCATGAGAGGGATATCTTTGACCTCTTCCTCCCCGAGTTCGATAAACCTTGGGTGATCCACTTAAGGGAAAACTTGCTGCTGTTCTACAAACCTCTGCTCTTGGAGGCCCAACACTGTCTACAAGAAAGGAGGGGAACGTGGACATCAAGCACTTTTACGGCGCCGTTGCTGCGGGAGGAAAGGTAAAAGGCACTCATACTCCGGTTCCAGGTAAAGTACTTTTCTGGCGCCATTGTGTTTGTGCTCGAAGCTATTTCCTTTAGATCCTGCAATTGCATCTTTTTGTTTCTTGTTTACACTAGTTAGGCATAATGGAAAACAACAAAAAAATTGGTGAGCTTTTTAATCTTTTTCCTGATTTAGAATTGTTTGATGCGAAAATTAAAAAACCTATGGAACCTTATTTGCATGCTAGTAGCGATGTTATTAGTATGAATGCAATTACTGCTAATACTATGGATAAGTCTAAGCTTGGGGAAGCTAGTTTATATAAGAATAATCTTTTTTGCTCCTCGGCTTTGGAAGAAATATTTTGCTACGATAATGCTTTATCTCCCATATGCGATAACTCTAATGATGTTTCTGATATTTTAAATCCACCTGCTGAAAGTATTCCGTATAAAATACCTATGAAAATTATCGAATGTGTTATGGACAACCACTATAAAGGGGATGGAACTGTCCATCCTAGAGATCATTTACTGGTTTTTGCACGAATTATGCGGGTTATTCAAGTGTGCGGGTATCTCTATGGATGAAGTGAGGAAGAAGATATTCTCGTTTATTTGTCCGGTAAAGCGGCGCATTGGTATAAATTGTTGGAGAATAGACATTCTCTTGGTTGGGAGGAAATTGCATCTCTCTTTTATTCTAAATTTTATCCTCCTCATGAAGTGCATATTGATAGGAATTATATTTATAACTTTTATCCTCGTGATGGAGAGAGTATTTCTCAAGCGTGGGGGAGATTGAAGTCACTAATGCTCAAATGTCCCATTCATGAGCTCCCCGTAATGTTATTGTTAATAATTTTTATGCGAGGCTTTCAGGACAACACAAGGACTATCTGGACGCGTGTTCGGAAGGATCTTTCACAAGCAAAGAGGTTGAAGCTATGTGGGATCTTCTTGATCGGATTGAGGACAACGCTGAAGGATGGGAGAACGACAAAGGTAAAGAGTCGGTATAAATTATGATTATGAATGCATTGAAGCTTTTATGGATACCGATAAATTTCGAAATATGAGTGCTACTTATGGTCTTGACTCTCAAGTTGCTGCAAATCTTTATAAAGCCTTTGCTTCTCATTTTGAATTGCCTAAAAATAATTTTGATAAGTATCATGAACCTTTTAAAGAGGCTTGCATGAAGAATGAAATTGTTGTTAATTATTGCAATAAGCATGCTCAAACTCCTAAAAATGCTATTTCTTATAAGCATGTTAATTTTTGTGGAATGCATAGGCCTTGCGGAATTAATCAAGTCAAAGATGAATATTGCATCCATCATATTAATGAAAAAACTAGAAAGTGGTTTAGGGCTCTAGATGATCTTGGTAAAAAAGTTTGTGCCCTCTATCCTTTTATTTGTGAAGTTTGCCATGAAGTGGGTCATTTTAATTTTCAATGCTCCTCCAATGATAATTTGAACCCAATGAGTGCTGCAAATTTGTATTGTGATGATGAAATTACTCCTAATCAGCATGATGAACTTACTTTATTTTTGGGGTGTGAAGAACTGTCGAGAAAAATCTCTTTGTTACATATGAGTGATCTTGATATTGATGATGTCCTGCATGGGTGTTTTTCTTATTGCATTGATAATAGCCATACAAATACTTACATACAAAATATTTTAGAAGATGACACCTTGCCAAAATATGATAGGACCGTTGTGTGTTTTCAACTAATTAATGAAAAGGAGGGATCCTCCCAAGTTTCTTCTATTGTTTCGAAAGTAAATCAGGTTATGCGGACAAGCCACCCTTCAAGCCTCTTCCTCCTAAAGAAGGGAACGAGGAGAAGGAAGAAGAAGAAGAAGAAGGGAACGAAGAAGAAGAAGAAGAAGGAGAATAAAAAGAAAGAGGTAACGGCGTATCCCCGCGTGAATGAGATAACGCTAGGTAACCGTAAGTATGTTGCTCCTAATGATTATTGTGATAATGAATCTGAATACGATGATCTTCCTATGCCCTTTACATACATTAGCAATCATGATTTGAATGAACACACTACTTTTGATATTGCAAATCTCCGGGAAACTAATTCTGAAAATGATGATAATAATTGCCATAGTGTCAGTGCTATCCATGCTTCCTCCCATAATAATATAGAAAGTCTGTAAGCTTGGGGAAGAGGTGTTTGAAAATCCTTTTGCTACTGATCATTATGTGTTTGATACATCTCCTTCTAATAACAATGATGGTATGGTTATAGATAAACCGATTGTGAAAGATAACTATTCTATTTCTTATGATGACACTCGTGCCTCCGATCTTTGATGATTATTATAAAGAATGCTATGATATAGGTTATAATTATCCTTATGAAACTTGTCATAGTCATGATTGGATTACCAAAAACAATTCTTTTAATATGCAACGTGTTTACCATGTTCAAATTCTTGATAATAATCTTGCTCCAATTACTATTAATGAGAATAACTCTTCTTATGCCAAAATTAATGATACTTCTATGCATATGAACCATGATAAGAATGTTTTAAGTGATGGGTATATTGTGGATTTCATCAATGATGCTACTGAAAGTTATTATGAGAGAGGAAAATATGGTGGTAGAAATTTTCATGTTACTAAAACACCTCTCTATGTGCTGAAATTTTTAAAGCTATACTTGTTTTATCTTTCTATGCTTGTCACTTTGCTCTTCATGAACTTGTTTATTTACAAGATTCCTATGCATAGGAAGCATGTTAGACTTAAATGTGTTTTGAATTTGCCTCTTGATGCTCTCTTTTGCCTCAAATATTATTTCTTGCGAGTGCATCATTAAAACTGCTGAGCCCATCTTAATGGCTATAAAGAAAGAACTTCTTGGGAGATAACCCATGTGTTTATTTTGCTACAGTACTTTGTTTTTATTTTGTGTCTTGGAAGTTGTTTACTACTGTAGCAACCTCTCCTTATCTTAGTTTTGTGTTTTGTTGTGCCAAGTTAAGCCGTTGATAGAAAAGTAAGTACTAGATTTGGATTACTGCACGAGTTCCAGATTTCTTTGCTGTCACGAATCTGAGTCCACCTCCCTGTAGGTAACTCAGAAAATTAAGCCAATTTACGTGCATGATCCTCAGATATGTACGCAACTTTCATTCAATTTGAGCATTTTCATTTGAGCAAGTCTGGTGCCATTTTAAAATTCGTCAATACGAACTGTTCTGTTTTGACAGATTCTGCCTTTTATTTCGCATTGCTTCTTTCGCTGTGTTGGGTGGATTTCTTTGTTCCATTACCTTCCAGTAGCTTTGGGCAATGTCCAGAAGTGTTAAGAATGATTGTGTCACCTCTGAACATGTATATTTTGATTGTGCACTAACCCTCTAATGAGTTTGTTTCGAGTTTGGTGTGAAGGAAGTTTTCAAGGGTCAAGAGAGGAGGATGATATACTATGATCAAGAAGAGTGAAGAGTCTAAGCTTGGGGATGCCCCGGTGGTTCATCCCTGCATATTTCAAGAAGACTCAAGCATCTAAGCTTGGGGATGCCCAAGGCATCCCCTTCTTCATCGACAAATTATCAGGTTCCTTCTCTTGAAACTATATTTTTATTCGGTCACATCTTATGTACTTTACTTGGAGCGTCTGTATGTTTCTTGTTTTTGTTCTTGTTTGAATAAATGCTTGTGTGGGAGAGAGACACGCTCCGCTGGTTCGTATGAACACATGTGTTCTTAGCTCATAATATTCATGGCGAAGTTTCCTCTTCGTTAAATTGTTATATGGTTGGAATTGGAAAATGATACATGTAGTAATTGCTATAAATGTCTTGGGTAATGTGATACTTGGCAATTGTTGTGCTCATGATTAAGCTCTTGCATCATATGCTTTGCACCCATTAATGAAGAAATACATAGAGCCTGCTAAAATTTGGTTTGCATATTTGGTTTCTCTAAGGTCTAGATAATTTCTAGTATTGAGTTTGAACAACAAGGAAGACGGTGTAGAGTCTTATAATGTTTTCAATATGTCTTTTATGTGAGTTTTGCTGCACCGGTTCATCCTTGTGTTTGTTTCAAATAAGCCTTGCTAGCCTAAACCTTGTATCGAGAGGGAATACTTCTCATGCATCCAAATCCTTGAGCCAAACAACACTATGCCATTTGTGTCCACCATACCTACCTACTACATGGTATTTTCCGCCATTCCAAAGTAAATTGCTTGAGTGCTACCTTTAAAATTCCATCATTCACCTTTGCAATATATAGCTCATGGGACAAATAGCTTAAAAACTATTGTGGTATTGAATATGTAATTATGCACTTTATCTCTTATTAAGTTGCTTGTTGTGTGATAACCATGTTCACTGGGGACGCCATCAACTATCATTGTTGAATTTCATGTGAGTTGCTATGCATGTCCGTCTTGTCTGAAGTAAGAGAGATCTACCACCCTATGGTTAAGCATGCATATTGTTAGAGAAGAACATTGGGCCGCTAACTAAAGCCATGATCCATGGTGGAAGTTTCAGTTTTGGACACATATCCTCAATCTCAAATGAGAAAATTATTAATTGTTGTTACATGCTTATGCATAAAAGAGGAGTCCATTATCTGTTGTCTATGTTGTCCCGGTATGGATGTCTAAGTTGAGAATAATCAATAGCGGGAAATCCAATGCGAGCTTTCTCCTTAGACCTTTGTACGAGGCGGCATAGAGGTACCCCTTTGTGACACTTGGTTAAAACATGTGCATTGTGATGATCCGGTAGTCCAAGCTAATTAGGACAAGGTGCGGGCACTATTAGTATACTATGCATGAGGCTTGCAACTTGTAAGATATAATTTACATGATACATATGCTTTATTACTACCGTTGACAAAATTGTTTCATGTTTTCAAAATAAAAGCTCTTGCACAAATATAGCAATCGATGCTTCCCTCTTTGAAGGACCATTCTTTTACTTTTATTGTTGAGTCAGTTCACCTATCTTTCTCCACCTCAAGAAGCAAACATTTGTGTGAACTGTGCATTGATTCTTATATACTTGCTTATTGCATTTGTTATATTGCTTTGCATTGACAACTATCCATGAGATATACATGTTACAAGTTGAAAGCAACCGCTGAAACTTAATCTTCCATTGTGTTGCTTCAATGTCTCTGCTATGAATTTATTGCTTTATGAGTAACTCTTATGCAAGACTTATTGATGCTTGTCTCGAAAGTACTATTCATGAAAAGTCTTTGCTATATGATTCACTTGTTTACTCATTGCATTTACATTGTTTCGAATCGCTGCATTCATCTCATATGCTTTACAATGGTATGATTAAGATTATGTTGGTAGCATGTCACCTCGAAATTATCTTTTATCGTTTTACTCGCTCGGGACGAGCGAGAACTAAGCTTGGGGATGCTGATACGTCTCCAACGTATCTATAATTTCCGATGTTCCATGCTTGTTTTATGACAATACCAACATGTTTTGTTCACACTTTATATCATTTTCATGCATTTTCCGGAACTAACCTATTAACAAGATGCCACGGTGCCGGTTCTCGTTTTCTGCTGTTTTTGGTTCCGAAAGGCTGTTCGGGCAATATTCTCGGAATTGGACGAAATCAACGCCAAACCTCCTATTTTTCCCGGAAGCGTCCGAACACCGAAGAAGAGTCGGAGAGGGGCCGGGGGCCACCACACCACATGGCGGCGCGGGCCGAGGCCTAGGCCGCGCCGGCCTAGGGTGTGGCGCCCCCGTGTGCCCCCTGCGCCGCCTCTTCGCCTATAAAAGCCCTTTCGACCTAAAAACGCGAGTACCAATTGACGAAACTCCGAGAAAGACTCCGGGGGTGCCGCCGCCATCGCGAAACTCCAATTCGGGGGACAGAACTCTCGTTCCGGCACCTGCCGGACGGGGAATTGCCCCCGGAGCCATCTCCACCGCCGTCTTCACCGCCATCTTCACCGCCATCGCTGCTTCCATGATGAGGAGGGAGTAATCCACCTCCGAGGCTGAGGGCTCCGCTGTAGCTATGTGGTTCATCTCTCTCCCATGTACCTCAATACAATAATCTCATGAGCTGCTTTACATGATTGAGATTCATATGAGTTTGTATCACAATTTATCTATGTGCTACTCTAGCAAAGTTATTAAAGTAGTTCTATTCCTCCTGCACGTGTGTAAAGGTGACGAGTGTGTGCACCGTGTTAGTACTTGGTTTATGCTATGATCATGATCTCTTGTAGATTGCGAAGTTAACTATTGCTATGATAATATTGATGTGATCTATTCCTCCTACATATGCATGAAGGTGACGAGTGTGCATGCTATGTTAGTACTTGGTTTAGTCCGTTGATCTATCTTACACTATAAGGTTACTTAAATATGAGCATTATTGTGGAGCTTGTTAACTCCGGCATTGAGGGTTCGTGTAATCCTACGCAATGTGTTCATCATCCAACAAAAGTGTAGAGTATGCATTTATCTATTCTGTTATGTGATCAATGTTGAGAGTGTCCACTACTGAAAGTGTAATCCCTAGGCCTTGTTCCTAAATACTGCTGCGTTACTACTGCTTGTTTATTGTTTCTTTGCGTTACTACTCGCTGCAATACTACCACCATCAACTACACGCCGACAAGCTATTTTTCGGCACCGTTGCTACTGCTCATATATATTCATACCACCTGTATTTCACTATCTCTTCGCCGAACTAGTGCACCTATTAGGTGTGTTGGGGACACAAGAGACTTCTTGCTTTGTGGTTGCCGGGTTGCATGAGAGGGATATCTTTGACCTCTTCCTCCCTGAGTTCGATAAACCTTGGGTGATCCACTTAAGGGAAAACTTGCTGCTGTTCTACAAACCTCTGCTCTTGGAGGCCCAACACTGTCTACAGGAAAGGAGGGGGAACGTGGACATCAAGCACTTGTCAGGAGACGAGGTTGAACAAGGTATAGAGATACCGATGATCAAACCTCGGACAAGTAAAATATCGCGTGACAAAGGGAATTGGTATCGTATGTGAATGGTTCATTCGATCACTAAGTCATCGTTGAATATGTGGGAGCCAATATGGATCTCCAGATCCCGCTATTGGTTATTGGTCGGAGAGAGATCTCGACCATGACTACATAGTTCGCGAACCGTAGGGTGACACACTTAAGGTTTGATGTCGTTTAAGTAGATATGGAATAAGGAATTGAGTTCGAAGTTTTGTTCGGAGTCTCGGATGGGATCCAGGACATCATGAGGAGGTCCGGAATGGTCCGGAGAATAAGATTCATATATAGGAAGTCATATTCCAAGTTTGGAAATGATCCGGTGCATTTATGGCAGGTTCTAGAAGGTTCTAGAAAAGTCCGGAAGAAATCACCATGGAAAGTGGAGTCCCGAAGGGACTCCACCTTGCATGACCAGCCAAACCCTTAAGGGTGGAGTCCCAGGTGGACTCCACCATAGGTGGCCGGCCACCCCACCTAAGGGAAAGGTGGGAGTCCCACCTTGGGTAGGACTCCCCCCTTGAGTAGGTTTCCCACCTATGGGAGGTTTTGTTGTTGGGGTCTTATTCGAAGACTTGGACTACAACTCTTGGGGATTTCCACCTATATAATGAGGAGGAGAGGGAGGGGGCAGCCACTCTTGGCCGCACCACCTAGGGCTGCCCATGGCCGGCGCCCTAGCCACCCCCTCTCCCCAAACCCTAGCCTCTCCTCCTCCACCACTTCTCCCGCATACGCTTAGGCGAAGCCCTGCCGGAGTTCTCCATCGACACCGCCACCACGCCGTCGTGCTGTCGGGATTCCGAGGAGGATCTACTACTTCCGCTGCCCGCTAGAACGGGGAGAAGGACGTCGTCTTCATCAACACCGACCGTGTGACCGAGTACGGAGGTGCTGCCCGATTGTGGCACCGTCAAGATCTTCTACGCGCTTTTGAAAGCGGCAAGTGATCGTCTACCGCAGCAACGAGAGCCTCCTCTTGTAGGCTTTGGAAATCTTCAAGGGTTAGTCTCGTTCATCCCCTCATTGCTCCCATCTTCTAGATTGCATCTTGGCTTGGATTGCGTTCTCGCGGTAGGAAATTTTTTGTTTTCTTTGCTACGAATCCCTTCAGTGGTATCAGAGCCGTGTCTATGCATAGATGGTTGCACGAGTAGAACACAATTGTTTTGTGGGCATTGATGCTTATGTTGTCTTTAGTTCGAGTACTTTGCATCTTTATGGCATGGTGGGATGAAGCGGCTTGGGCTAACTTTACATGACCGCGTTCATGAGACTTGCTCCACGTTCGACATGCAACTTGTATTGCATAAGTGGCTTTGCGGGTGTCTGTCTCTCCCACCATAGTGAAGATTCAACTTACTCTTTCTATTGACAACACTAGTATCACCGTTGTGGTTCATGTTCGTAGGTAGATTAGATCTTACTCGAAAACCCTAAACCACGTAAAATATGCAAACCAAATTAGAGGCGTCTAACTTGTTTTTGCAGGGTTTGGTGATGTGATATGGCCATGATGTGATGATGAATATGTATGAGATGATCATTATTGTATTGTGGCAACCGGCAGGAGCCTTATGGTTGTCTTTAAATTTCATGTTGAGTAGTATTTCAAAGTAATTGTAATAGTTGCTACATGAGGTGAACAATCATGAAGAAGGCGCCATGGACCTTGACGCTACGCCGACGATGATGGAGATCATGCCCGTTGATGATGGAGATCATGTCCGTGCTTTGGAGATGAAGATCGAAGGCGCAAAGACTAAAGGGCCATATCATATCACATATGAATTGCATGTGATGTTAATCCTTTATGCATCTTATTTTGCTTAGATCGCGACGGTAGCATTATAAGATGATCCCTCACATTAATATCAAGATAATAAAGTGTTCTCCCCTCGTATGCACTGTTGCGCAGTTCGTCGTTTCAAAGCATCTCGTGATGATCGGATGTGATAGACTCAACGTTCACATACAACGGGTGTAAGCCATGTTGCACACGCGGAATACTTGGGTTTGCTTGACGAGCCTAGCATGTACAGACATGGCCTCGGGACAATGGAAACCGAAAGGTTGAACACGAGTCATATGAATGATATGATCAACATGTTGATGTTCACCATTGAAGCTACATCATCTCACGTGATGATCGGTTTTGGTGTAGTGGATGTGGATCGTGTACCACTTAACAACTATGAGGGATGTTGTATTAAGTGGGAGTTCATTAGTAATTAGATTAAAACATGAACTAATTATCATAAACATAGTCCGAGTAGTATTTTGAATTAATTTGTAGTATTGGCATCCATTTTCTACCAAGCGCTAGTCTTATAATTGAGATAGAAATACTGTTAAAATCTGACAAGAAACTTTACGAACTGGTACCGTATTGTTAAAGAATCAAGAAATGATTAAGTCCTATTGCAAACTTTTAGTAAACCTCACATTGTTGATTCAAAGAGCTATGGTTTCAATTAGTACCTAAAGTTATCTTGTCTTCGTGAAACTTGAAGTTCAAATCTGTTTGAAAAGTAAGGAGCTGAAAATTTTGTTTTCGAAATAATCAAGGTATGAGATATATATGATATCTAAGACCTTATTGCAAGATGATAGAATATAATTTGGTGAGACTACATAAACTCATAAGTTTTATGGGAATGTAGGAAGGTTGAAGACGCAAGGCGTCCCAATCCTCCAACTATTGGGGCACTAACGATATTCGCATATCCATGAAGTGATCGTCCTTAGTATGCACCGTTGCTAAGACTCGTCGTTTCGTAGCATCACGTGATGATCGGGTGTTATAGATTCTACGTGTGCATACAACGGGTGCAAGCAAGATTTGCACATGCAAATACTGAGGTTAAACTTTACGAGCCTAGCATGTACAGACATGGTCTCGGAAAAGTCGTCATGATATGATGGATAAAATTATGAGTGAAATTGTTCATCATATTACAAAGTTACTAATAGTGAAATCTGAAACACTTGTCATATGATGATCAACTTCAAAGTAAGAACCTCAAGGTTATTGGTATTTGACCAACAAACCTAGAAGTTATTGAAGATGAAGTATTTTCTGAATAATGAGGAAAGCTAAAAGAGAAACTAAAAAAGATATTTTGGCAGAAAGAAAAGAGAAGGCTAGAAAGTCTAGCTCAGGTGTATATACATGATATACATGTTATGGTTGTATTCCTAGTTTGGTCACACAATGAAATTCTTGGGTATTAGTACTATATTGGTTGGTATGAAATGTCATACAAAACAACGCAATACAAGAATACAATGGCCTAAGTGACTGACAAGGAATATGATAGGAATGCACTTCTGGAACAAAAATAAAGTGTTATTATGTTCGTCATTGGCATCCTATCTAGCCCTTAGAATTTATAATAAAGAACTTAATAATTGTTATTTTGCTCTGGTCAAATGAAAATAATGAGTTGTTCAAATTATGACATTACTCCATGTACGATGGATAAGTTATTATAAATCTTAATGGTGAAACACACATACATAATACTGACGCTAAAATGCTATAAGGCAAATGATTTGAATTCCACTTATTTGTGGATCTGCAATTTAGGTCATATTAGAAAGGAACGCATGAAGGAACTCCATGCAAATGGATTTTTGGAGTCATTCGATTTTTGAATCGTTTGGTGCTTGCAAATCTTTTCTAAAGAGAATGACTGAAATACCGTTCATAGGCCAAGAGTTGAACGGCAACTAACTTAGTGAAAAATACATGATGATGTATGTGGTTCACTGGGCATAGGTTGTGCGGGAGATTCTGCTACTTCATAAAAACTTCCAACAATGAATTGAGTATATATATGTGGATATATTCGATAAGGAAGAAGTTTGAAACATTTGAATGGATTCAAATAAATTTCAGAATGAGGTGGAAATCATCGTAATAGAAAAGTCAAATATCTATGATTGGATCATAGTGGAAATATTTGAATTACGAGTTTTAGCAAACATCTAAGAGAGTTATGAAATTGTTCTACAACTCACGTTTCTTGGAGTATCATAGTGATGATGGAGTATCCGAGAGATGTATCCAAACCTTGTTGGGTCAATGATGAGATAAAATATTGATGCTATTATATTTTTGTGGATTATGCTTTAGTGACTACCGCTTTTACACTAAATAGAGCATCATCATGATCCGTTGAAATGACACCATACGAGTTATGGCATGGGTATGAACCCTAATAGTCCTTTCTTAAATTTTGGAATGCATAGCTGTTGCGGTCAGAAACCCACCGGCGAGCAGCGACGGGCAACACAGTAGAGCCGGGAACAACTTAGGGCTGCGGCTGGCCCTGGTCCCTCCGAGCGACGGCCCGCAAAGATTCCGGCACGCACGTCCGATGCTGGTGCAAGGGCGTGCCACCTGACCTATACCTGGTCAGGAAGGTGATGGATGATGCCTCGCTTAGTTTCCTACATGGCATACACGTAAACATTAAATACGAGCCTCGATCGGCTCTCAGGTTGTCCTGTGAATCGGCTCAAAGAGCCGATCCACCCATGATTCGCACGAGGTGTACGAATATATGGTGGTCCTGCTTGATCAAGATAAAGCTAAAACGATCTACGACGATTTAGGGTTTTCACCGCATAATCGGAACATCCTACTCGTGATTGAGCCTCGCGGCCGCGCACGGTGATCGTAAGCCGATCCTAGATAAGGCCTAAAAACCAACACGAGGTTGATCCCCGGAACATCCTGTCTAGGACTAGCAAACTACACCCTACACGTCGTTGGATCCTTCAACCCTTTGTAAGGTCTAACTATTGCAGATATTAAACTAATCCTTGAAGTACAAGGAGCAATCGTAACGGATCGGATCTACTGAATAATGATTAAGCGGGGTGCCGCCCCTACACCTAAGATAGGTGTAAGGGCGGCTAGATGTATAAGGGTTGCACGACGACAGCATATGATACGAAGAACAATGCTAACCCTAATACATCTAAGATAACTACGTTGCTCGCCATCAAAAAAGGCTTCAGTACGAGCAACGCATGAACGACGAATAAACTTGTACTGCCTAGATCGCAAGATGCGATCTAGGCAGCACGATGCTTACCCGGAAGAAACCCTCGAGACAAGGGAGTTGGCGATGCGCCTAGATTGGTTTGTGGTGAACGTGATTGTTGTTTATTTCATAAACCCTAGATACATATTTATAGTCCGTAGACTTTCTAACGTGGGAATAATCCCAACCGTGCATGAGACAAACTCTAACTAACCGACACGTATCCTACTATGTTAGAGATACACGGGTCAACTAGCCCAAACTGTTGCATATAAGGCTGATTCACGTATATTCTTCCATGTATATTCTTCAAGTCCATCTTGATCGCGGCCCACTTCTGATTCGGTCAAATTCTGGTGATAACACATGCCCCCCTGGTTTTGGAATTGATAATTCCAAAATCACTCTGCTTTTCTTCGTCGGGTCATGTCGTGGCAGAACCGTCGCAGTATCCTTCATCATGATGCCTTGCCTTCTCAACTTCTCCGCGTGACTTGGCAGATTTATTCCTGTTGGGCACCACCTCCTCGGAAACTGCTATGGCATTGAATCTCCACTATATCCTCTTTATTTAACTGCGCCGAACGGTTCGCCACTTTATCCTCTTGCTCTGCTCTGGCCATCGGCACCAAGAAACCCTCTTCCCCTGCAGCAATGTCGTCCTCTTCCTCCATCTCCTCAGGCCTCTCCCTCCAATCTGCCTCCTTGAGCGAACATGAGTGGAATTTTGACCAAGCGCCAGACGGCCCACCCGAGGCACTCGTTGGGTCAGATGGTGACCTTCCTCTGACCGATGGGGAGGACGACCTCGGGTTCCTCCTCGAAGGGGAACTGAAGAGCGACAGCGAAGACGACCTCCACCCCTGGGCGAAACCCGCCTCCTCCAACGAGGAGGAAGAAGAAGAAGAAGAAGTAGAAGAAAAGGAGGAGGATGATTCCTCCTCCTCTACAGGGTACCCGCCGGCAAAGCGATTCCGCGCATGGGCGGACAGTGAGGACGATGATGATGACGAGGAAGAAGAGGCTCCGGCCGAGGGCTGGGGCAGCAGCGACGAGGAACTCCCTGGAAGCAGCGCCGACGGCAGCTACAATGGCGACGACGAGGACAGCGACGACCCCTAGAACAGGGGCAAATTAGTGTAGGACTAGTAGTAGCAGTGCACTAGGCATTGGATCCCCCTTTTGAGAGCCATCGGCTCTTTCTTGTAAAGCCGCTCCTTTGAATCAATAAGAATTGTTCTTCCAATTTGACTCTCAATTAATCCAATTTCAAGTCTTCCGTTTGCCGCACCAAGACCGATAGCAACGTATCGGATTTTTTGCCTCAGACGCCCATGAAGCCAGACTCAGATACCAATTAGACCGTCAGTCAAGCACTTCTCAAATTCAGACTGTAATTTGATACCTGACCATAATATTTTGCAATCCTATAGCCGATGGCTGTTCATCGGCTGTTTTGAGAATCCAGTCTCCTTCATCCTCTTGCAGCAACAGGACGGTCCAAACCCTGTAGATGATGACGGCTCCCCTTTCAGACACCCTTCCGCAGCTCTAGTAGTCTTCTTCTACAACAACTCGTCGCTTTCGAAGAAGGTTATGATGCAGGGTCAGCTGATGCAACTCCAATCGGCTCCCAAAAAACAGAGTGTTTACCAAATCAGCTGCCCCCCGAGCCTCAGTTAAGGTGAGAACAGTGGCGAGGATACACAGTTCAGTCCAAGGGCCCTGAACTCAGGCAAATTGAGAAAACCACCATGCAGAGGTCCTAATCACGCCCACGAGCGTAGCTGGGTAAGTGGCCAACTTAGCCAGGCTGTCGGTAGATACACCGGAGCCGATCACCTTTTCTTCCTTTAAAAGCTGATACCGACGAAAACCGACCTGGTCGAAATCCGTGTCTCGAACACGCAGCTGGTAGATCTTGTACTAGAGTCATCGGCTTTGTTTCTTAGCTCTAAAGTCGACACCCTTGCATCGGCTATATATCGTGATGATGATTTTTTTTACTGGCCGATTTTCCTATCGGCCCCCAACATTTCACTGCACACATGTTCATCTGCACATGTTCATCTGGTTAGGTGCCCCCGAGCCGAATCTGTCATAAAACTGCAGATATCGGCTCTGTAGGTAGCCAAGGCACTGTATTTGAACGACGGCTCCGTTAGGATTCGTGTTGACTCTCATCAGCCGACGTAACCGCTGCCCATTAGATCGACGTTGAACCCAGGCCGAACGTGTGGTGAAGATAATTTTGGCCGATTGCTGGAATCGGCCTCCATGTTGATTGAATCGCTCAATGAAGGTTTTGTAATGTTCCTCCATAGATCTTTGGGGCCGATCCCAAGGATCGGCCTCGCCACGTTTGTCCATAGGTTTGCTCTTGCTATACGGTCAGGCCGGTGGATAAGACCAGCCTAACCCCATCCTTTGTTACGTCGATGCGCTCGCAGTCGTCCAAATTGATGCCTGAGAGTGGCTCTTGGCCTGCTGTTTCCCAAGCGTTCATGCCAGCCGTTGAAATCTCGGCTGAGTCATCGGCCTGGATGACCTCTACCTCATCTCCATCCCACTGTATTACGCATTGGTGCATCGTGGATGGAACGCAACAGTTGGCGTGGATCCAATCTCTTCCTAGCAGAACAGCATAGGTGCTCTTGCTATCGACGATGAAGAACGTTGTAGGGATGGTTTTCCTTCCTACGGTCAGATCCACGTTCAGAACACCTTGTGCGTCAGACGCTTGGCCGTTGAAATCGCTCAATGTCACGTTGGTCTTGATCAGATCCGAGCTAGAGCGTCCCAACCGACGTAGCATAGAGTATGGCATAATTTTACTGCCGCTCCGGTGTCCACCAGCATCTTGTTGACAGGCCTCCCGTCGATATAACCTCGCAAGTACAGGGCCTTCAGATGTCTGTAGCTTCTTTCTCGTGGCTTCTCAAAGATAACCGGCTGTGGGCCGCAGTCAAGTTGTGCCATGGGTGCCTCGTCCAATCCTGGAGCACTAAACTCCATCGGAAGGATGAACACCATGTTTGTGCCAGCCGATGTTTCATCATCGGCTTTCCTTTGCTTGGGGCGCCACTCCATTTTTTGTGGTCGACCCTCTTCATCCAGGGTTCGTTGAATTTTCGCGGCCAGATCAGGCCGCGCCTTCCTTAGCGTGCGCAGGTATAGCCTTTCGGCTTCCTCCAAGCCACGTAGTCGCTGAACCCTACGCTTTTGGGAACGGCTGAGTCCATCAGGGCACCACCTTGGCCGGTGGTACCTGTCTTCTTCTTCTTCAACATCGTCTTCCAAATCCCCGAGATCTTCCACTCGAGGGGACTCAGCGTGTTTGTTCCGAGGCGGGAGAGGCCCTAAGCGTTGGAACACGGACACGTTAGCTGCCTCCTTCTTCTTCTGTTTACATTCTGGGCAATTGCCGATTGTAGGCAATCGGCTCATTCCTGAATCCCAGCAGTGTCTGAAGAAGGGACAGTCCCAGTGCCTATCCTCTTCGTCTCGCTCCCCTGACTTTTCCTTGGCACGGCGCTCGTCCTCCTCCTCATCGCGATCATGCCGACGATGCCTCCTGGCGTCCCTAGCCAGACGATCTCTTTCATCATCATCGTTGGTCCGTCGGCGTTGGTCATACTGACTCACGTACTTGTTGAGGAGGTGATCAGAGAGAGGTCGCTGATATCTTATATTCTTCACTTCTCCCTCTGTGATGTAGCGCTTGCCATCGTGACGGAGCCGATCGCGTGGAGCGGCCTCCTCTGTGTCCTTGCTACGAGAGCAGGTCGCCTCGTCTCCGTCCTTAACGAGTGGTGTCCGGGTCCTACCATGTTGATGTTGAACGAGAATCCTGGCTGGCACCCTTCGGGGTAAGTGCACTCCACCATGTTAACGGCGGGGAAGGGGTGAGTGTCGACTTTCATGGCGTCTCGGTTAAAAATTAGACGTCCTTGTTCTATCGCCATTTGGATCTGCCGACGCCACACCCTGCAGTCGTTGGTGGTATGGGAGAACGAGTTATGCCATTTGCAGTATGGCTTTCCGTTCAGCTCCTGTACCGTGGGGATTTTGAGGCCTTCGGGTAACTTCAACTGCTTCTCCTTAAGTAAGAGGTCAAAAATTTGCTCAGTTTTAGTTACGTCGAAATCAAACCCTCTGGGCGGACCTGGTGGCTTAACCCATTTGCAGGATATGGGGGTTGCCCCTTGAGTCCATTCAGCCACTGTTACCTCTTGATCTCCCGCAGAGCCTTCGTCTTCGTCTGCCTCAACCAGGACTACCGCACGCTTGAATTTGTCCTGGTACAAGTCTGGGTGGCGCTGTTCATATAACGACAGTTTCTGAACCATATGCGCCGGTGAAGGGTAGTCACGCTTGGGAGGCCATGTCCTTGATTGGTGATGCAAGGCCCACCACCGCCAACTCGATCGCTTCTTTTCAGTGACACGAGCCGAATAACATCGGTTCCTAACAAGTCTGAAGCGCTGGACGTATTCTGCCACAGTTTCTCCACGCTTCTGACGTACTTGTGCTAGATCGGCAATGCCGGCCTCGGAAGCCTCTGAGTGATATTGCATGTGGAACTGCTCCTCCAACTGCTTCCACGTCCGGATTGAGTCTGGTGGCAGCGATGTGTACCACCCGAAAGCCGATCCTGTGAGGGACTGTGCAAAGAACCTCACGCGTAGCTCGTCTGCCGCTGAGATCGTGCCCAGCTGTGCCAAATATCGGCTCACGTGCTCGATGGAGCTGGAACCATCTGATCCATTAAATTTGGAGAAATCAGGGAGCCAATATTTGGGTGGTAGCGGGATCAACTCGTACTCGTTGGGATACAGCTTGGAATAGCCGATTGTCCTCCTTTTCGGCACCATGCCGAACTGGTCTCTCAGGATCGTACTGATTTGATCCGCGGTGCTGGCTGCAGGAGTCGAACTCTGAAGATTCGCCGGAGTGGCATACTTAGCCAGCCATGCTTGCTTTTCCATCTCTGAGCCAACTGCAGGAGCTGGGCTCTGGAGGTTTGTCGGAGTGGCATACTTAGCTAGCCACGTCTGCTTCTCAAGATCTGTCGCTGAAGTTCCTCCTGCTTTTCCAGAAGTCCCTGCTGTTGCAGTCTGGTTTGTGAGCGCCCAGTTACTGCAGTCTGGCACGTATGTGCACGTGTAACCGTGAGGGATCTCCTTAGGCACCTCATACAAGAACTGGTAGTCATTAGGGTCACCACCGATCTTGTAGACGACGTATGCCGGTGAATTCGGCACTTCTGGTGCTGCCAACGCGAATGGCAACGGTGGACGGGACTGGAGTGGCATCTCTCCTTGGAAAGTCCCGAGAGCTGGTCCTGACGGAGAGTACTGACGACTCATGATTTCCTGGATCACCCAAAGAGCGACACGCTCCAAAGTGTTCACCAGGCTCTCAGAATGGCGGTGCAGCGAGTGAGCCACCATGTAGTTGATCTCCTGACGCAGGGACCTGGTGCGTTCTTCTGACGGGGCGGACAGGTCCACTCCATCGAGCGCGCCTTCAGGTGAGAACCATTTCCACCTGATGCCATGTGAGCGGGTTCTGTGAAAAGAGCCGATGAGGTCGGCTTCGAGGATTGTTTTGACCTCGTCATACTTCTTCTTGAGCTCCTCGGTCAGATCCTCGTACGTGACTGGAGTGCCGTCCGCCATCTCAGATGTAGATGGCGATGTGGTTGATGCCGAAGAAGGTCCCACTGGGCGTGCCAGAATGTGTTGCGGTCGAAAACCCACCGGCGAGCAGCAACGGGCAACACAGGTGAGCCGGGAACAACTTAGGGCTGCGGCTGGCCCTGGTCCCTCCGAGCGACGGCCCGCAAAGATTCCGGCACGCACGTCCGATGCTGGTGCAAGGGCGTGCCACCTGACCTATACCTGGTCAGGAAGGTGATGGATGATGCCTCGCTTAGTTTCATGCATGGCATACACGTAAACATTAAATACGAGCCTCGATCGGCTCTCAGGTTGTCCTGTGAATCGGCTCAAAGAGCCGATCCACCCATGATTCGCACGAGGTGTACGAATATATGGTGGTCCTGCTTGATGAAGATAAAGCTAAAACGATCTACGACGATTTAGGGTTTTCACCGCATAATCGGAAGATCCTACTCGTGATTGAGCCTCGCGGCCGCGCACGGTGATCGTAAGCCGATCCTAGATAAGGCCTAAAAACCAACACGAGGTTGATCCCCGGAACATCCTGTCTAGGACTAGCAAACTACACCCTACACGTCGCTGGATCCTTCAACCCTTTGTAAGGCCTAACTATTGCAGATATTAAACTAATCCTTGAAGTACAAGGAGCAACCGTAACGGATCGGATCTACTGAATAATGATTAAGCGGGGTGCCGCCCCTACACCTAAGATAGGTGTAAGGGCGGCTAGATGTATAAGGGTTGCACGACGACAGCATATGATACAAAGAACAATGCTAACCCTAATACATCTAAGATAACTACGTTGCTCGCCATCAAAAAGGCTTCAGTACGAGCAACGCATGAACGACGAATAAACTTATACTGCCTAGATCGCAAGATGCGATCTAGGCAGCATGATGCTTACCCGGAAGAAACCCTCGAGACAAGGGAGTTGGCGATGCGCCTAGATTGGTTTGTGGTGAACGTGATTGTTGTTTATTTCATAAACCCTAGATACATATTTATAGTCCGTAGACTTTCTAACGTGGGAATAATCCCAACCGTGCACGAGACAAACTCTAACTAACCGACACGTATCCTACTATGTTACAGATACACGGACCAACTAGCCCAAACTGTTGCATATAAGGCCGATTCACGTATATTCTTCCATGTATATTCTTCAAGTCCATCTTGATCGCGGCCCACCTCTGATTCGGTCAAATTCTGGTGATAACAATAGCATAAAGTAAATAAGTTTACAACCAAAATCGGATGAATGTCTTTGTTGGTTATCCCACAGAATTGATTGGGAATTCTTTCCACTATGGAGACAAAGACAAAAGTGTTTGTCGATGTTTCTTACTTATTTCCAAGAAATTGTTTTTAGCGAAGTATTTGAGTGGGAGGACAATAAAACTTGATAAGGTTTATGAACCCGAGCATAGTGATCGGAGTAGCGCAAGCATCGGAATTGGTTCCGGAAGCGGCCACGACGATCATGGCTCCCATGTCTACAAAATGTTATAGTCATGGAGATCGAAGTACTTATTGAACCTTGTAGGTATGGTTTACTTTGTGATCAAATAAATGATTTGTGAACAAAGGATTGTTTTTTGAACAATGATAAACCAACTACATACAAAGAAGTTATGATGGGCCCTGACTCCGTTAAAATGGCTATACGTCATGAAATCCAAGATAGATGAATACTTTTTGAAAGTAAACGGATCTATAAAATTGATGGACTTGGATGGAATATCCTTGAATAAGCTCGACTTGTTGAAAAGTTGTTTACGACAAAGTTCAAAGAGTTGACTACGATAAGATTATAGTCTATGTGGATTATTCTAGTAATCGCTACATATTTCTTTCATGAGATATGATAGTAGGATGGCAAAATACATTACTTAACAGAAGTGTGTATTAAAGGTGTATACAAGATACAACCAATTGTTTTGCTAGTCCGTGGAATACTAGATAGGTAAACGAACTTCAATTGGATGAACTAAGTATCACGGAGTTGGAATCTTCACCGGATGAAATAGTCAAAGAGTTTTTGATTTCATCAGAAACGATGAAGAGGCTTGCATTTGCAAGAAATTAAGTGGGAGCGCTGAGACATATTTATAATACTTTATGTAGATACATATAGTTGGTTATAAATGATGTAATTATATACTTGATTATAAAAGGTTTCATTGAGAATTAACTTCAATGAAAGGATATGGGCTGAAACATATTTAGTGTCAAGATCTATGAAGATAGATTGAAACACATAATAAGTTTAAGTCAAAGTACATAGAAAGGATATTGAAGTAGTTCAATATAGAAATATTAAGAAAATGTTCTTGTCATGTGAAGTTTTAACAAAACTTGAGTGTATCTGACACTCAATGAGTAAAAACACATGAGTGATTTAGATCACAATTGATATGTACACAATCAGATGTCCTGTGCTCTAAAATGTTAGGAGCATATACCAGAATGATTGATGTGATAATCATTGGACAAACAGTAAGAATATCCCTGTGTACTTTAGAAGAACCAAGGATATATAAATAGTTTTGTATGGAGAAATGACAAACAAATCGCTGTAAGGTGTTGCACCGATATTGGTGATACGTCTCCGACGTATCGATAATTTCTTATGTTCCATGCCACATTATTGATGATATCTACATGTTTTATACACATTATATGTCGTATTTATGCATTTTCCGGCACTAACCTATTAACGAGATGCCGAAGAGCCGATTCTGTTTTCTAGCTGTTTTTGGTTTCGTAAATCCTAGTAAGGAAATATTCTCGGAATTGGACAAAATCAACGCCCAGGGTCCTATTTTTGCACGAAGCTTCCAGAAGACCGAGGGGGAAAGGAAGTGGGGCCACGAGGCGCCGACACAATAGGGCGGCGCGGCATGGACGCTGGCCGCGCGGCCCTGGTGTGTGGGGCCCTCGTGTGGCCCCCCGCGTTGCCCTTCCGCCTACTTAAAGTCTTCGTCGCGAAACCCCCAGTACCGAGAGCCACGATACGGAAAACCTTACTGAGACACCGCCGCCGCCAATCCCATCTCGGGGGATTCTGGAGATCGCCTCCGGCACCTTGCCGGAGAGGGGAATCATCTCCCGGAGGACTCTTCACCGCCATGGTCGCCTCCGGAGTGATGAGTGAGTAGTTCACCCCTGGACTATGGGTCCATAGCAGTAGCTAGGTGGTTGTCTTCTCCTCATGTGCTTCATTGTCGGATCTTGTGAGCTGCCTAACATGATCAAGATCATCTATCTGTAATTCTATATGTTGTGTTTGTCGGGATCCGATGGATAGAGAATACTATGTTATGTTGATTATCAATCTATTACCTATGTGTTGTTTATGATCTTGCATGCTCTCCGTTATTAGTAGAAGCTCGGCCAAGTTTTTGCTCTTGACTCCAAGAGGGAGTATTTATGCTCGATAGTGGGTTCATGCCTCCATTAAATCCGGGACAATGGACGTAAAGTTCTAAGGTTGTGGATGTGCTCGTTGTCACTAGGGATAAAACATTGATGCTATGTCCAAGGATGTAGTTATTGATTACATTACGCACCATACTTAATGCAATTGTCTCGTTGTTTACAACTTAATACCGGAAGGGGTTCGGATGATAACCTCGAAGGTGGACTTTTTAGGCATAGATGCATGCTCGGATAGCGGTCTATGTACTTTGTCGTAATGCCCAATTAAATCTCACAATACTCATCATATCATGTATGTGCATGGTCATGCCCTCTCTATTTGTCAATTGCCCGACCGTAATTTGTTCACCCAACATGCTATTTATCTTATGGGAGAGACACCTCTAGTGAACTGTGGACCCCGATCCATTCTTTTACATTGAATACAATCTACCGCAATACTTGTTCTACTCGTTTTCTCGCAAACAATCATCATCCACACTATACATCTAATCCTTTGTTACAGCAAGTCGGTGAGATTGACAACCTCGATGTTTCGTTGGGGCAAAGTACTTTGGTTGTGTTGTGCAGGTTCCACGTTGGCGCCGGAATCCCTGGTGTTGCGCCGCACTACATCCCGCCGCCATCAACCTTCGACGTGCTTCTTGGCTCCTACTGGTTCGATAAACCTTGGTTTCTTACTGAGGGAAACTTGCTGCTGTTCGCATCACACCTCCACTTGGGGTTTCCAACGGACGCGTGCTGTACGCGTATCAAGCTCTTTTTCTGGCGCCGTTGCCGGGGAGATCAAGACACGCTGCAAGGGGAGTCTCCACAATCCAATCTCTTTACTTTGTTTTTGTCTTGCTTTATTTTGTTTACTACTTTGTTTGCTGCATTATATCGAAACACAAAAAAATTAGTTGCTAGCTTTACTTTATTTACTGTCTTGCACTCTATATCAAAAACACAAAAAAATTAGTTACTTGCATTTACTTTATCTAGTTTGCTTTATTTACTACTGTCAAAATGGCCACTCCTGAAAATACTAAGTTGTGTGACTTCACAACCACAAATAATAATGATTTCTTATGCACACCTATTGCTCCACCTGCTACTACGAGCAGAATTCTTTGAAATTAAACCTGCTTTACTGAATCTTGTTATGAGAGAGCAATTTTCTGGTGTTAGTTCTGATGATGCTGCTACCCATCTCAATAATTTTGTTGAATTGTGTGAAATGCAAAAGTATAAGGATGTAGATGGTTACATTATAAAATTAAAATTGTTTCCTTTCTCATTAAGGGGAAGAGCTAAAGATTGGTTGCTATCTCTGCCTAAGAATAGTATTGATTCATGGACTAAATGCAAGGATGCTTTTATTGGTAGATATTATCCCCCTGCTAAAATTATATCTTTGAGAAGTAGCATAATGAATTTTAAACAATTGGATAATGAGCATGTTGCACAAGCTTGGGAAAGAATGAAATCTTTGGTTAAAAATTGCCCAACCCATGGACCGACTACTTGGATGATCATCCAAACCTTTTATGCAGATCGAACTTTTCTTCGCGGAACCTATTGGATTCAGCTGCTGGAGGTACCTTTATGTCCATCACTCTTGGTGAAGCAACAAAGCTTCTTGATAATATGATGATTAATTACTCTGAATGGCACACGGAAAGAGCTCCACAAGGTAAGAAGGTAAATTTGTCGAAGAAACCTCTTCCTTGAGTGATAAGATTGATGCTATTATGTCTATGCTTGTGAATGATAGGACTAATGTTGATCCTAATAATGTTCCGTTAGCTTCATTGGTTGCCCAAGAAGAACATGTTGATGTAAACTACATTAAAAATAATAATTTCAACAACAATGCTTATCGGAACAATTCTAGTAATAACTATAGGCCATATCCTTATAATAATGGTAACGGTTATGGTAATTCTTATGGGAATTCTTACAACAATATTAGGAGTGTACCCCCTGGTCTTGAAGCTATGCTTAAAGAATTTATTAGTACACAAACTGCTTTTAACAAATCTGTCGAGGAAAAGCTCAATAAAATTGATATTCTTGCTTCTAAGGTTGATAGTCTTGCCTCTGATGTTGATCTTTTGAAATCGAAAGTTATGCCTAATAAGGATATTGAAAATAAAATTGTTACTTCAGCAAATGCCATCCAAGTTAGAATTAATGAGAATATAAGATTAATGGCCGAATTGCATGCTAGGTGGGAAAGAGAAGAAAAAGAAAAACTAGCTAAAGAGAATAATGTAGCTAAAGTTTGGACTATTACCACCACTAGTAATGTTAATGATTCATATTTTGCTGCACCTCCTACTATCAATGGTAAAATAATTGGTGTTGGCAATGTTTCTACTCCTAATGCAAAGCCTACAAAACTGCAAAAAACTGCTAAAACTGCTGAAACTGCTGAATTTTTTTCCAACATTGGGGATGATGATCCCATTGCTTTAGATTATAATGGTTTGGATTTTTATGATTGCCACATCTCTGAAGTTATAAAGTTCTTGCAAAAACTTGCTAAGAGTCCTAATGCTAGTGCTATAAACTTGGCTTTCACAAAACACATTACAAATGCTCTCATAAAAGCTAGAGAAGAGAAATTAGAACGTGAAGCTTCTATTCCTAGAAAGTTAGAAGATGGTTGGGAGCCCATCATTAAGATGAAGGTCAATGACTTTGTTTGTAATGCTTTATGTGATCTTGGTGCAAGTATTTCCGTTATGCCTAAGAAAATTTATGATATGCTTGACTTGCCACCATTGAAAAATTGTTATTTGGATGTTAATCTTGTTGATAATGCTATAAAGAAACCTTTGGGGAGAGTTGATAATGTTCGCATTACCGTTAACAATAACCTTGTCCCCGTTGATTTTGTTGTCTTGGATATTGAATGCAATGCATCTTGCCCCATTATATTGGGAAGACCTTTTCTTCGAACTGCTGGTGCTATCATTGATATGAAGGAAGGTAATATTAAATACCAATTTCCTCTCAAGAAAGGTATGGAACACTTCCCTAGAAAGAGAATGAAGTTACCTTTTGATTCTATTATTAGAACAAGTTATGATGTCGATGCTTCATCTCTTGATAACACTTGATACACACTTTCTGCGCCTAGCTGAAAGGCGTTAAAGAAAAGCGCTTATGGGAGACAACCCATGTTTTTACTACAGTACTTTATTTTATATTTGAGTCTTGGAAGTTGTTTACTACTGTAGCAACCTCTCCTTATCTTAGTTTTGTGCATTGTTGTGCCAAGTAGAGTCTTTGATAGTAAGGTTCATACTAGATTTCGATTCATTGCGCAGTAATGCATTTCTTTGCTCGTCACGAATTTCGACCTGCCTCTCCGTAGGTAGCTCGAAAAATATGCCAATTTACGTGCGTGATCCTCGGATACGTACGCAACTTTCATTCAATTTGGGAATTTTCATTTGAGCAAGTCTGGTGCCATTTTAAAATTCGTCTTTACGAACTGTTCTGTTTTGACAGATTCTGCCTTTTATTTCGCATTGCCTCTTTTGCTATGTTGGATGAATTTCTTTGATCCATTAATGTCCAGTAGCTTTATGCAATGTATTTTATTGTGCACTAACCCTCTAATGAGTTGTTTCGAGTTTGGTGTGGAGGAAGTTTTCAAGGATCAAGAGAGGGAAATGATGCAATATGATCAAGGAGAGTGAAAGCTCTAAGCTTGGGGATGCCGGTGGTTCACCCCTGCATATATTAAGAAGACTCAAGCGTCTAAGCTTGGGGATGCCCAAGGCATCCCCTTCTTCATCGACAATATTATCAGGTTCCTCCCCTGAAACTATATTTTTATTCCATCACATCTTATGTACTTTGCTTGGAGCGTCGGTTTGTTTTTGTTTTTGTTTTTGTTTGAATAAAATGGATCCTAGCATTCATTGTGTGGGAGAGAGACACGCTCCGTTGTTGCATATGGACAAATATGTCCTTAGGCTTTACTCATAGTATTCATGGCGAAGGTTGAATCTTCTTCGTTAAATTGTTATATGGTTGGAATCGGGAAATGCTACATGTAGTAATTCTAAAATGTCTTGAATAATTTGATACTTGGCAATTGTTGTGCTCATGTTTAAGCTCTTGCATCATATACTTTGCACCTATTAATGAAGAAACACATAGAGCTTGCTAAAATTTGGTTTGCATATTTGGTCTCTCTAAAGTCTAGATAATTTCTAGTATTGAGTTTTGAACAACAAGGAAGACGGTGTAGAGTCTTATAATGTTTACAATATGTCTTTTATGTGAGTTTTGCTGCACCGTTCATCCTTGTGTTTGTTTCAAATAACCTTGCTAGCCTAAACCTTGTATCGAGAGGGAATACTTCTCATGCATCCAAAATCCTTGAGCCAACCACTATGCCATTTGTGTCCACCATACCTACCCACTACATGGTATTTCTCCGCCATTCCAAAGTAAATTGCTTGAGTGCTACCTTTAAAATTTCCATCATTCGCCTTTGCAATATATAGCTCATGGGACAAAATAGCCTTAAAAACTATTGTGGTATTGAATATGTACTTATGCACTTTATCTCTTATTAAGTTGCTTGTTGTGCGATAACCATGTTTCGGGGACGCCATCAACTCTTTGTTGAATATCATGTGAGTTGCTATGCATGTCCGTCTTGTCTGAAGTAAGGGAGATTTACCACTCATTTAAATGGTTAGAGCATGCATATTGTTAGAGAAGAACATTGGGCCGCTAACTAAAGCCATGAATCATGGTGGAAGTTCCAGCTTTGGACATATATCCTCAATCTCATATGAGAACATTAATTGTTGCTACATGCTTATGCATAAAAGAGGAGTCCATTATCTCGTTGTCTATGTTGTCCCGTATGGATGTCTAAGTTGAGAATAATCAAAAGCGAGAAATCCAAATGCGAGCTTTCTCCTTAGACCTTTGTACAAAGCGGCATAGAGGTACCCCTTTGTGACACTTGGTTAAAACATGTGTATTGCAATGATAATCCAGGTGATCTAAGCTAATTAGGACAAGGTGCGGGCACTATTAGTATACTATGCATGAGGCTTGCAACTTGTAAGATATAATTTACATGATACATATGCTTTATTACTACCGTTGACAAAATTGTTCATGTTTTCAAAACCAAAGCTCTAGCACAAATATAGCAATCGATGCTTTCCTCTTTGAAGGACCCTTCTTTTACTTTTATGTTGAGTCAGCTTCACCTATTTCTCTCCACCTCAAGAAGCAAACACTTGTGTGAACTGTGCATTGATTCCTACATACTTGCATATTGCACTTGTTATATTACTCTATGTTGACAATTATCCATGAGATATACATGTTATAAGTTGAAAGCAACCGCTGAAACTTAATCTTCCTTTGTGTTGCTTCAATACCTTTACTTTGATTTATTGCTTTATGAGTTAACTCTTATGCAAGACTTATTGATGCTTGTCTTGAAGTACTATTCATGAAAAGTCTTTGCTTTATGATTCATTTGTTTACTCATGTCATTACCATTGTTTTGATCGCTGCATTCATTACATATGCTTACAATAGTATGATCAAGGTTATGATGGCATGTCACTCCGTAAATTATCTTTGTTATCGTTTACCTGCTCGGGACGAGCAGGAACTAAGCTTGGGGATGCCGATACGTCTCCGACGTATCGATAATTTCTTATGTTCCATGCCACATTATTGATGATATCTACATGTTTTATACACATTATATGTCGTATTTATGCATTTTCCGACACTAACCTATTAACGAGATGCCGAAGAGCCGCTTGTTGTTTTCTCGCTGTTTTTGGTTTCGTAAATCCTAGTAAGGTAATATTCTCGGAATTGGACGAAATCAACGCCTGTGGTCCTATTTTTGCACGAAGCTTCCGTAAGACCGAGGGGGAAAGGAAGTGGGGCCACGAGGCGCCGACACAACAGGGCGGCGCGGCCCGGACCCCGGCCGCGTGGCCCCGGTGTGTGGGGCCCTCGTGTGGCCCCCGCGTTGCCCTTCCGCCTACTTAAAGTCTTCGTCGCGAAACCCCCGCATCGAGAGCCACGATACGAAAAACCTTACCGAGACGCCGCCGCCGCCAATCCCATCTCGGGGATTCGGAGATCGCCTCCGGCACCCCGCAGGAGAGGGGAATCATCTCCCGGAGGACTCTTCACCGCCATGGTCGCCTCCGGAGTGATGAGTGAGTAGTTCACCCTTGGACTATGGGTCCATAACAGTAGCTAGGTGGTTGTCTTCTCCTCATGTGCTTCATTGTCGGATCTTGTGAGCTGCCTAACATGATCAAGATCATCTATCTGTAATTCTATATGTTGTGTTTGTCGGGACCCGATGGATAGAGAATACTATGTTATGTTGATTATCAATCTATTACCTATGTGTTGTTTATGATCTTGCATGCTCTCCGTTATTAGTAGAGGCTCTGGCCAAGTTTTTGCTCTTGACTCCAAGAGGGAGTATTTATGCTCGATAGTGGGTTCATGCCTCCATTAAATCTGGGACAGTGACAGAAAGTTCTAAGGTTGTGGATGTGCTGTTGCCACTAGGGATAAAACATTGATGCTATGTCCAAGGATGTAGTTATTGATTACATTACGCACCATACTTAATGCAATTGTCTCGTTGTTTACAACTTAATACCGGAAGGGGTTCGGATGATAACCCGAAGGTGGACTTTTTAGGCATAGATGCATGCCGGATAGCGGTCTATGTACTTTGTCGTAATGCCCAATTAAATCTCACAATACTCATCATATCATGTATGTGCATGGTCATGCCCTCTCTATTTGTCAATTGCCCGACCGTAATTTGTTCACCCAACATGCTATTTATCTTATGGGAGAGACACCTATAGTGAACTCGTGGACCCCGGTTCATTCTTTTACATTGAATACAATCTACTCGCAATACTTGTTCTACTCGTTTTCTCGCAAACAATCATCATCCACACTATACATCTAATCCTTTGTTACAAGCAAGCCGGTGAGATTGACAACCTCGCCGTTTCGTTGGGGCAAAGTACTTTGGTTGTGTTGTGCAGGTTCCACGTTGGCGTCGGAATCCCTGGTGTTGCGCCGCACTACATCCCGCCGCCATCAACCTTCAACGTGCTTCTTGGCTCCTACTGGTTCGATAAACCTTGGTTTCTTACTAAGGGAAACTTGCTGCTGTTCGCATCACACCTTCCACTTGGGGTTCCCAACGGACGCGTGCTGTACGCGTATCAGTTGGTTTTGTCACATATAAAAATAAAATTTCAATCTCAAAATTAGGCTAAGTGTTGTTTAAAAGGTAGCACAATGCTAGATTTAGAAGAGTTCTAAATGTTGTGACGGATTCTACAAACGAAGGCGTAATATGTCGTTGTTTTGACAATGACCGAGGATGTTAAGTCAAGAGGTTCTTTGAGAACTTGGTGTAGTTCCGATAGTGTCGTAACTTTGAAGCTATATTGTGTATGACAATATTAGTGACATATTTCGGACCGCGCAATTAAGGTTCCACCGAAGACCAAACATATTTAATGCCGACTCATTTGGAAAATGAGTGATGCGTGAAGACGCAAATGAATTGCAAAATACATACGTTTCTGAGTGTGTCAGAACCGTTGACTAAAGCTCTCCCTAGGGCAAAGTATGACCAACACCAGAATGCCATGGGTGTTAGGTACATTACAATGTAATCTAGATTATTGACTCTAGTGCAAGTGGGAGACTGTTGGAGATATGCCCAAGAGGCAATAATAAAAGTGGTTATTATATATCTTTATGTTTATGATAAATATTTATATACCATGCTATAATTGTATTAACCGAAACATTGATACATATGTGTTATGTAAAACAACAATGAGTCCCTAGTAAAGCCTCTTAACTAGCTTGTTGATTAATAGATGATTAGTATCATAATCATGAACATTGGATGTTATTAATAACAAGGTTAAATCATTATGTGAATGATGTAATGGATACACCCAATTAAGCGTAGCATAAGATCACGTCATTAAGTTATTTGCTATAAGCTTTCAATACATAGTTACCTAGTCCTTATGACCATGAGATCATGTAAATCACTTATGCTGGAAAGGTACTTTGATTACATCAAACGCCACTGCGTAAATGGGTGGTTATAAAGGTGGGATTAAGTATCCGGAAAGTATGAGTTGAAGCATATGGATCAATAGTGGGATTTATCCATCCCGATGACGGATAGATATACTCTGGGCCCTCTCGGTAGAATGTCGTCTAAATAGCTTGCAAGCATATGAATGGTTCATAAGAGACAACATACCACGGTACGAGTAAAGAGTACTTGTCAGGAGACGAGGTTGAACAAGGTATAGAGATACCGATGATCAAACCTCGGACAAGTAAAATATCGCGTGACAAAGGGAATTGGTATCGTATGTGAATGGTTCATTCGATCACTAAGTCATCGTTGAATATGTGGGAGCCAATATGGATCTCCAGATCCCGCTATTGGTTATTGGTCGGAGAGAGATCTCGACCATGTCTACATAGTTCGCGAACCGTAGGGTGACACACTTAAGGTTTAATGTCGTTTAAGTAGATATGGAATAAGGAATGGAGTTCGAAGTTTTGTTCGGAGTCTCGGATGGGATCCAGGACATCATGAGGAGGTCCGGAATGGTCCGGAGAATAAGATTCATATATAGGAAGTCATATTCCAAGTTTGGAAATGATCCGGTGCATTTATGGTAGGTTCTAGAAGGTTCTAGAAAAGTCCGGAAGAAATCACCATGGAAAGTGGAGTCCCGAAGGGACTCCACCTTGCATGACCAGCCAAACCCTAAAGGGTGGAGTCCATAGGTGGCCGG
The DNA here is from genome assembly GCF_022539505.1 of Lolium rigidum. NCBI lineage: Eukaryota > Viridiplantae > Streptophyta > Magnoliopsida > Poales > Poaceae > Lolium > Lolium rigidum. Next base: position 51,674,421 of record NC_061514.1, on the reverse strand, counting down.
CCACCCCACCTAAGGGAAAGGTGGGAGTCCCACCTTGGGTAGGACTCCCCCCTTGAGTAGGTTTCCCACCTATGGGAGGTTTTGTTGTTGGTGTCTTATTCGAAGACTTGGACTACAACTCTTGGGGATTTCCACCTATATAATGAGGAGGAGAGGGAGGGGGCAGCCACTCTTGGCCGCACCACCTAGGGCTGCCCATGGCCGGCGCCCTAGCCACCCCCTCTCCCCAAACCCTAGCCTCTCCTCCTCCACCACTTCTCCCGCATACGCTTAGGCGAAGCCCCGCCGGAGTTCTCCATCGACACCGCAACCACGCCGTCGTGCCGTCGGGATTCCGAGGAGGATCTACTACTTCCGCTGCCTCGCTGGAACGGGGAGGAGGACGTCGTCTTCATCAACACCGAACGTGTGACCGAGTACGGAGGTGCCGCCCGATTGTGGCACCGTCAAGATCTTCTACGCGCTTTTGAAAGCGGCAAGTGATCGTCTACCGCAGCAACGAGAGCCTCCTCTTGTAGGCTTTGGAAATCTTCAAGGGTTAGTCTCGTTCATCCCCTCGTTGCTCCCATCTTCTAGATTGCATCTTGGCTTGGATTGCGTTCTCGCGGTAGGAAATTTTTTGTTTTCTTTGCTACGAATCCCTTCAGTGACCTCCCCCGCCTTGAACGCCATCCTCACGCCATGCTTTGCCGATTCCGGATCATCCGGGTAGCGGGCGTGCACCATATCAGCCAGGTGGCTCCAAGCGAAGGTTGTGGCCGGCCATGGGTGTTATGCGAGCCCTTTCCCGATGGTGGGAATCAAGCTGCCACGGGTGGGAACCAACCAACCCCGCGGGGGGACTCGGCGAGACGCTAGTCGCCATTATCATACGTTGACCGTGGCAAAAATAATGCGTCAGCTCACTAGAAGTGCTGAAGAATTAATTGAGCAATGCACATGAAGCTTTCCCCAATAGGCCGAAGCTAGCGGATAGGGATTTGGTGCATATGGGCACTAGTGCTCCCTCCACTTTCAGCATTTTAAAATATTTAAAACCTCACACTTTTATGTTTTTAGAAATTATGATGTTAAATATGTAGATAGATATGTTCATCAGAAGTGTATGCAAAAAAGTCCCGATAAAAAATACTTTAAATTTTGGGAAATACAAAAAGACAAATTTGGGATACACTAGTGTAGTCCTATTTTACTACATTTACCGTCAGAATTTTGTCTTTTTTATATTGTTTAAAATAGAAATTACTTTTTACCGGCAATTTTTTCATACACCCCACCCGTATATATCTATCTATATATTTAACGTCATAATTTTTTGAAACTTAGAAACGTGCGATTTTAAAATTTTCGAAAATCTAAAAGTGAGGAGAGTATTGGTGTCCATGTGTGAAAGATACTTTCGGGAAGCTAGCTAACAGAAGAGCATCTCAAAGACTAAAATCCAAGCTGAAAGCAGCCGATTCTGAACATCTAGTAGGCATTACGTAATACTTTTTTTTTGAGAGGTAAACCGCGTTCATTAATTTAAAATATCAGCAATACAACACACGCGGAAACCACCAGAAGACACGGGAAAGTACACGCGTCCAGGAACAAATGCAGAAAGACCCCCGAACAAAGAGGAAAAAACAAAAAGGCCACTGGGAGTCCCTGCACACCATCTTCTCCACATCTCACTGGATCCGAGCCAGCACCTCGCCGTCGCTGGCTTTACGAGTCGAAGGAGAAGCTCCCCGCACGGAGGAGCCGTTGACGTTGGGGCGCATCGACCGGGGGTCATCCCCATGCTGTAGATCGGATTCCAACTCCACCGAAACACACCGAACAAAGCGGGGAAAATCGGCGGAGCTGCCGCCGATGAGCCTTCAGTCTGCTCCCGAACAGCTATCCTCTCCCGCCTGCCGAGACCGCCACTAAGGGCAGCGTCAGCAGCAGCCAACTTCACTCCTGTACACCTTCTTCTAGCTTCCCGGCGGCGCTGGAGGAGACGACGCCGTGGCGCGGTAGAAGCAGAAGAACAAAATCCCCTGACGAGAGCTCCGCCGGCACCTCGAAGAACTCGCCTGGAAACCCAACCTCCGCCGTCCAGAACGAGCGGCGAAGATACATGTCCACGGCTCGTCCTCGTCGCCGCAGAGCGCCGTCCAGGCAGAGGCCCGGAACACCTTATTCGCGGCGGCGACGGCACCGACGGAGCGCCACCACCCAAAATACCTACCCTACAGCTATCTACACGCCAGGCGGCCAAAGGAGCTGGAGCTCCCCCACTCCCCCCCGCTGCCGGAGCGACGAGAGAAGAGAGAGGGAGCCAGCGCCCTCGCCGGCGGCGGTGGACGGAGGGAAACTAAGCTCCTCCCTTTTCGCCTCTCTAGTGTAGAAGAGATAAGGGAGAGGGAGAGCAGGGGGAGTGGGAGTTACATTACGTAATACTGAAACAAGAATTTAGTCCATTTCCATTTCCCCCTGCTCAGTCGACGCGTCCCGGCTTTTCCGTTTCCCGCCTCCGTTGGCGGACACAACTTTTCGGCACCGGAGCAATCCGCGCCGAAGCGCATCCTGACCGTCCAGACGAAGCAACGCCAAAGCATCGTACCCATCCATCACAGCGATCCGCGGCACACACCGTTCCACCAATCACCGCCCACCTCCTTCCTCCTATATAATCATTCCGCCCCCTCATCGAATCATCACATCTCATCTGCAACTGCAATTCCCCACCTCCTTCCAGCCAAACCCCAGTACCCTTAGTTCAAAAAAAAAACCCCAGTACCCCACCGCCGCCGCTCCTCTCCTCTCCGACGAGATGGCCCCCAAGGCGGAGAAGAAGCCGGCGGCCAAGAAGCCCGTGGAGGAGGAGCCCGCGGCGGAGAAGACCCCCGCCGGGAAGAAGCCCAAGGCGGAGAAGCGCCTGCCGGCGGCCAAGACCGCCGCCAAGGAGGGCGGCAAGGGCAAGAAGAAGGCCAAGAAGAGCGTCGAGACCTACAAGATCTACATCTTCAAGGTGCTCAAGCAGGTGCACCCCGACATCGGCATCTCCTCCAAGGCCATGTCCATCATGAACTCCTTCATCAACGACATCTTCGAAAAGCTGGCCGGCGAGTCCGCCAAGCTCGCCCGCTACAACAAGAAGCCCACCATCACCTCCCGGGAGATCCAGACCTCCGTCCGCCTCGTCCTCCCCGGCGAGCTCGCCAAGCACGCCGTCTCCGAGGGCACCAAGGCCGTCACCAAGTTCACTTCCTCGTAACTGCATCTGCTAGTTTAGCTCGTGCCTTTTCTGTCTGTCTCTTGGGATGTTGTACGATGCTACTATCTTGAATAGAATGATGTTGCACTTCCAGCTCTGTATCATCTTATGGTTTGCCATTTTCTAGATTGATTGTGTTTGATGAAGAATGTCGATGAATTAGGATATGCGAAATCTGAAGCATTAGTAGGAATTGTTTGCCTGAAAGATGTGGAGTGGCTTTGAATGGGCATATTATCTGCACATGTGAAAAAACGATGGTGCCATTAGATGTCTGAGTATCTTTTGCCAACATGCTGCAATTTAATCTATAGTTTGCCTTGAATTCTTATTTATCTGAGGCTGCTGCAAATAAACATAGTAGTTTTCCAAACAACATATCTGTAACAGCAATGAACAAGTTCTGTCCCAACTTTATTCTTAGTTCATTGCTGTTTCGAATGACTTAATTGGTGCTTCTCTTTCTTCTCCATGTTCTGCTCTATCCAAAAAAACAAACATGAGGTATGCATCTCCATCTTGCGGTATTAGAGGCCGATGGAGGGATGATTCTAAAAATTTGTATCCGTTTGATAGTTAACTGAATTGTGAAACTTCATAGGTGTCTATTAGACTATTACTACTGCATTCTATCTCTTGTTTTGGACCTTTGTAGTCACCATAAGTGGACAATGTTATGCTTGGAGTATAAATCTTTGTCTATGACTTGATACAAAATAGATGTCATGTGCTTATGACTTGACGCAAAAATAGATGTCCTGGTTCAGGAATGAGAGTACTTGGCACCATTTGGCTTACATTTTTTTTTGGACATATGTAAATAGTAGTACTACAATTATTATTGTGCCATTGTGAACCACTTGGGTTTTCTAAGTTGACTTGATATCTGTAGTAGAATCTGATTTGCAATTTAATTTTAACTGATGCTGTTGCAAAGCTTTGAGAACAGCTACTAACTGAATCATATATAGTTTGTGGTATTTTAGGATCACCTCTTGTGCCAACTTGCTTCTCCACTGCTGTTCTAGATGACTTGGATTCAGGCTTCTCTTTGCTGCATCCTCTTGCCTGTATTCCCTGGAATGCCTCGCTGAGGTACGCTTCCTTCAAAAGGCTTCTCGTCCAGTAATATCCTTTATAGAACATGTACTTCCCTATGTTATTAGGTATTTTGTCAGACAACTAGATCCCTGATAATATCTATTATTTGAGTTAGTCATGGCTTCAACTTTTGACGCAAACAGCCTAGATAGGATTTTGTAGATAACAGAATACTGGATCTCTGCATTTGATCTTCAACAGAAACAGTTGTGGAAATACCATATTCTTTGCTAAGCCAGACTCTTATCACATGGACAACCCTACATATGGTTATAATAAATCCCTTTTACTTCAGTCTTATCATGTGAAAACCCAGGAGCATAATCTTCTCGTTCACTCGTGGGACTGAAGGGCGCTCCCCGTCAAAGACACCGGATTTGCGGTGCTTCCAGATCAACCACATGGTCTCCTCAGTCTAACTCAACTGAAGAAAATGGGTATATGCTCTTTTTCAGTTTTAGAGTTATCGCATAAGTGTACTCTGTGATGCACCAGGGTATATATGGAGTTGGATTCTATAAATTTACTACTAGCTATTGCTGATTTTGAAAGTGTAACCTTTACAGGTTTAATGTGCATGGCATATTGGCACCTTTGACAGCTGGATGGCAGAGCAACGATGTGCATCCACAGGTTATTGAGAGATCTGAGGTTGTTGACCATCTGACTCATATAGCACTGGATTTTTTAAATGGAAACTTTAGTTGATTACCCTGCACCACGTTGATGAACTATATATGCAGGGTTCTTATGTTTATGATATCAATGGGAACTATATAACTATATAGCTTTGACTATACACCTATACCATTTTTATATGGGAGTTATGAATAAATTCTAAGTTCATTCCTCTTTGATGAACTATTCACGATTTCTTCAGGTGGCATTGAGCCCTGATTATTCAAAGCTGCAACTGCGCAATTTAACAAGTTACCTTTCTATCACCCATTTTGGAGTTGTACAACCAGACTAACATTGGTAAAATTCTGCAAATACCTCTTATTGACTATCGGTTTGTTAAATTCATTTACTAAATTTGCAAATACTGATGATGGAGACATGTTGATACTTTCAGGATCTTGCGGATGACCTTAGCATGTTCACTGCAAGGAAAATGGGAAAGGTGTTCTTCACAAATAGCGGTTCAGAAGCAAATGACTCGCAGGTATGAGTATAATTGCTGGAAGTACTGACCATTTCCTACACCCAACTATAATATGATCATTGGTAGTATAGTTTTCTTTGGAGAATGTCCACCCAGAATGTTCATAAGAAGGGTTGCACCGTACATACAAAATATGTTGCACTTACTGTTATTCACATCGACAGGGAATCACTGAAACCTGTCTTACATAGTGTTGTGTAAGTGGAAGTTACATGAGCTTTTGTTCTTTAAACTACAAACACAATATTTTAAACAACACATCACTAGGAACCTTTTCTCGGGAAAAAGTAGGGTACTGAAACATAAACACAGGAGGGTGAATTATGCGATTTACATGGTGCATCCACAATTAAAAAAAGTAAACCTTTTTGGGTCTCTATTTTAAGAACTCTCATCATGTGCTCAGAGAAGTGAAGCAGCACAGCTAGCACCGGACTGAAGGGCATCATTTCTTCAGTCAACTGAATAAGAGCTTCAGTACCAACTCACTCAACTGCAACCTGCATATATGGCCCACACACATTTTAGTTTGGATGAGAAGCCACTGGGCCATGACATGGCCCAACAACTGTCCAAGGAGAAACCTATAGTCAGACCAGAGGCCGCCACTGGGTGAAGGTTCTTCTGATCGACGATAGAACGCCGGCCACTCCGAACTTTGTAGTGGCATAGTCTCCTAGCCGTGGTATCCCTTCCTCTCACAAAAATAAGCTCCGTCTGCTGAATGACCGCAGCTGGTACCACCCTGTACACGCCTCTCTAGATGGGCACTTGCAGCATGTCGAGGCCGCCGGCCTGCTTGGAAAGTCTGCTGCTCGACGCCCACGGATACGCTTAGTCAAGCCTTGATGGGTGATCCGGTCAGGATCTCAGTATTGGTGGGTGGCTGTTTGGAGTTGACGAGTATGTGCGTAAGACCCCGTTATTTCCTTACTGCTACTTGAACAATTTACTGCAGTAAGATCAGTTTCTAAGCTCAAGATAGATAGCTACAGCATCTGAAAAAGCATCTTCATATTTTACAGGATATGTCTACTTTTTTACAAACGGTCTTCAAAGGGAGCAGAAAATTGTACTCCTTTGAAACGCACATTTGAAAATCAGGAGCAGAATCTTTATTTCTTAGATACAACGACAGACTGCTCACTTCTCCAGCTCCACTTCAAGCACCACACAATAGGTATGCCATCGTAACAGCAAGAAGAAGAGGGTCAATGAACATGTACCACATCCACATACGTGTATAGATATAGTAATTGAAAGGATACTGATCATAGCTAGTATTATGATGACACTGAGCGAAGTTCAACCAATGAAGCATACACTCCATCTTTCATGTTCATGAGGGCCTCATGTCGTCCTTTCTCTACTATTGTGCCATCCTTGAGAACTGCGATGATATCGGCAGCTTTGATTGTAGAGAGACGGTGTGCCACAATTAACCGTGGTCCTGCCAACCATCACACGATCCAAGGCATCCTGCACAATCCGTTCCGACTCAGCATCCAAGGCGCTAGTCGCCTCGTCAAGCAGCAGTATCTTAGGATCTTTCAGTATGGCCCTTGCAATAGCCACCCGCTGCTTCTGGCCACCAGATAGCTGTATACCTCTCTTCCCAACAGAGGTTTCATATCCTTGGGGAAGGCTAGATATGAACTCATGTGCATTGGATGCCTTCGCTGCTGCAATGAGCTCCTCCTCAGTGACCTCTCCATCCTTACCATAGGCTATATTCGCACGGATTGTGTCATTGAACAACACAGGCTCTTGGCTCACCAGTCCTGTTTGGCCCCTCAACCAATTGATGTTTAAGCTTTTGATTTCTACTCCATCCAGTGAGATGGTACCTGAATCGGGATTGTAGAATCGTTCCAACATTGCGATGACAGTTGACTTGCCGCTACCACTCTCACCAACAATTGCAACCGTCTATATAAAACCATGATGAAAATGAGATATTGGGTACATTACCGTACATAAAAAATGTGATGGATATAAGAAAACGTAGGCTTACCTTGCCAAATGGAATGTGCAATGTAAAGTCACTGAAAATTTGAACATCTGGACGAGTTGGGTACTTGAAGCTGACATGTTGGAAATCAATGCTGCCCTTGACGTCATCTAATGTTAAACCTTCATTGCTGCTTGAGTCGATTTCAGACTTACGGTCTAGCAAAGCAAATATGGAGATAGCTGAAGCCTTTGCTTTTGTTGAATCGGAGGCCATTGCACTTGTTTGAGATACCCCCATAGTTGCTAAAAGTAGTGCAAAGAAAACCTGCAAGCATGAGTTATCATGTGAAATTACCACGTAAAGTTGTGACCGGGGTTAAGGATGGAGGGACTAAGACTAAGACTACAAAAATAAAGCACGGGAAGAGAATCCCTTTGAAAAAAACTATACTGCTAAATATACATTTGCATACCTCGAAAACATCACCAAAATTTGATTTGCCATGGTGCACAAATTGCCCGCCAACATAGAAACAGAGACCGTAAGTAAGGAATGTCATCAAGAATGAGAAACCAAATCCAATACCTCCAACTATTCCTGTTCTGATTCCTTGATTCATTGAAGCTTCACATTTTTGATCATATATTCTTGTAATTCTTTCCTCAGAACAAAAAGAAGCTACAGTTCTGATACTAATAATTGCATCAGTGGCCACTTGACTTGCATCTTCATACATCATCTGGAGAAAAAACAATCCATCTCATTGACTTAAAGTGTTTCGAGAAAGTGAGAAACAAATATCTAGAGTAAGTGCTAACTCTTAGTGCTATTAATAAAATAGAGAAATGGTTGCACTTTAAAATCATCATCAAATAATTCTTTTATCTTCACTTATAATAAATGGAGTGTGTTGGTTCATCCACCCCTTCACTTTGCTTTCTCACCATGCCAAAAAGCTTGAATGAAAAATAACATGTTGTAAATGTGGAGCTTGTTTTGTGTATACTTGAGTACTTGCCATGCCTAAGAACCAACTTTCCAACAAAGCGAGATATACTTCTTTTGCACTGCTAAAGAGATAGAACTCTGGTATAAATAAGTTTTTGGTTGTAAATCAAGTTCTTCCCGTTTAGATTTCTTAGAATCCGCTTCATTATTAATTAAACCAGGAAAGGTGTAGAGTATCTCTTTCAGGAAAAATAAATCAGCAATTAAATTCAAGTTGACCTCCTATGGAAGATTCTTTGCTTTAACACACACTTCTTTGGAGATTAATGGTTGCGGGATAACCTACTTAGTAAGCAAGATCTAATAGTGTATGATTATTTAAGGAAAAAATATTTCAATGGCACAGATCATGTCAAGAGTACCACTCGTGTTAGGTTTCCGCAAACCCTGGAAGAGGATAAGTGAACATATTGGCTACATTTGGAAGCTTCATGTGTCCTTAGATATAGGTACATGAATAACCATAGCTTTAGAATAAGGAAACTCCCCACATAACAGAGTTACCTACCACTATCAAAATTTCTTGAGAAAATAGACCATGGCATAGGCTTGAACAATTATGATAAGGCGTGATTGCACAGTTTAGGACATAGTGTAAGTTTCTAAGCCAAGCATGAGAACTGAGTTGTGCATGCCCCTGTCCAAGATGGAACTCGGATGTGCTCAATGTTCTTAGAGAAACATGCAGCAGTTCGAGCCAACAACCATGACTTAAATACTTCATCGAAAAACATGGATAATGAACTAGTATTTATAGCATAATGTAGAAACCTGACATGCCCGGCTGTACCATGCTGAAGATTCGATCAAATGGAACCTCACAGTAGATGGTGTTTACTCTGCTGGCTCAGCTTATGAGGCGCAGTTTCATGGGCGTTGCTTGGAACCGGATTTGGAATATGTTTGAAAAATAAGGGCTGGAGGGAAGGTGAAGTTCTACTTATGGCTTATCCTTCAAAACAAGAATTGGACTGCAGACATGCTTAGATCTAGAGGATGGCCTCATGATGATTGCTGCAGCCTTCGTGATCAAGAGCTGGAAACAGCACCACACCTCGCTCTGTGTTGTTCTTACACGAAGGAAGTGTGTAGTAACTTTCAAAATTCTCATCTGAGAGTGGCTCAGGTGGCCAGCAGATCATCTTCAATCTCAAGATGGTGGACAAAGGTGCGAAGAGGGAAGATGCATGAGCAAAGAAAAAGGAGATCACGTTGGCAGCCTATGTAGTCTGGAACATTTGGAAGGAAAGAGGGAGGCGTATTTTTCAGAGCGTCTCAATGTCCGCAGCGGTGCTTGCTAATCAGATTATTACTGAGATGAAGTTATTTGAGTTAGCACATGGCTGTGAAGAATGATGTCAGCTGGGTGGGTGTTTTTGAAGACAGTGCCCCTGTTGCTTCTTGAGCTTGGGTTCTTTTGTGTTGCTTGATACAAGTGTACCCACTGTGTAATATTTTGGGGTTTACGCCCTTTCTATAATGAAAAAGCAGAGCTCCTGCTATTACAGTCAAAAGAAACCTGACATGCTATGATTTATTACTCTCCCTGGCTCCCCAAAAGGTGTGTTTTCGGAAATAGCAAGATTTAACACATATTTAACAAATATTTTCAAATTTACTTTCACAAATCATATGAATAAAGTTCTATCACGATTTACTTTCTCAATATGTAGTTTTTCTTGGCTTCTTACACATATTAAAATTCAAGTTTTTAGTAAACTTTAGGGTCTATCATTGTGTTGTAGTCGACTCATTGCTTATGAAACCTCCCACAAAAAATTGTTTAAAGTATTACCTTAGCATCTTGACTGAAACCCTTCAAGAACTTAATTTGGACATAACTTTGAATACCCATAAGTGGAATCACACATATGATGATCAAAGCTATCTTCCAGTCAGCTATCAGAGCAATGACAATTCCTGTGAAAAGTGTTGAGATAATCTGTATAATTAAGGACAAATTATCTCCCACTAAACGCCGAACGTTCGAAGCATCAATTGATAGTCTTGCACCAAGTGCTCCGCTGTAAGATATGATTTGTCAATTATAGTACCTGAAAGTAAAGTTCACAGAATCTAGATAAAGAAAAAACCAACAGAAAAGCTGAAAGCAACCTGGAATTTTTAGGATCATCAAACCAAGCAACTTCTTGGTGCACAATGCTTTGAAATGATAATGACCGGATGCGCTCTACAAGCTTTCCTCCAGCTATTCCAAACAGGAAGTACTCGGCTGGTATTGCGATTATTGATATGATACCCACTACAACGCACATCAGACCCCCAAAACTAGTATCCTTTCTTAGTTCATCCGGTGGTCGGTTGAAAGCTTTGATGGCACTTGAGAGCACGAGACCAAACACTGGTAAAAGCACTCCATGAACTGCTGCAGCTAGGGATCCTAACAGAAGAATATGTACCTCTGGCTTGTTTAGATGTGCTAGTCGTACCAATGGAGCTTTCATTTGTACCTCACCATCAGCACTATGATCTCTATGATTCTCCCCATGCGTATCATTTCCTTCCGACAATTCAATTGTGCCAGGAAGTCCGAAGGGGAGTGTGAAAGAGTGTCCACTACTATTCCCCACAGATCCACTGATTGATCGCTTCATTGACAAGCTTGCACTTTTAGACCTTGGATCAGAAAATTGAGGATCCATTTTTTTCTCTTCACAAGTTTCTTGAAGTAGAAATAGTTGAGAGTAAACGCCATCTGAGTTTAGCACTAGTTCATCGTGGAGACCTATATATAAAAAGTACATTCATATATGTTCAAGAGTGATCAATAAAGCTAAATTATTCCAAACTGCCCAAACATGTGACTGATTAAAAGTGAGCAAAGAAAATGGAATCATCACCTTGTTCAACTATCTTTCCTTGTTGAACAACTGATATGCAATCAGCATTCCTGACAGTAGTTAGACGATGTGCAACCACAATAGTAGTTCTGTCCAGCATGATCCTATCCAGTGCCTCCTGAACTATCCTCTCCGACTCCACATCTAATGCGCTAGTAGCCTCATCTAACAAAAGTATTTTGGGGTCTTTGATGATAGCTCTGGCAATTGCAATCCTTTGCTTTTGCCCCCCTGAAAGCTGAGCACCATGCTGGCCAACCATTGTGTCATAACCCTAGTACGAGGTAAAAGGAAATATTAGCTCTCTTCTCAAATGGAAGAAGTTGGAACTCCACACAATGATAATTTTTCACGCACATTGGGCAACTTATCAATGAAATTTGCTGCATTTGCGAGCTCAGCAGCCCTCTTGATATCCTGAACTGTTGCTTCTTCTTTTCCATAGGTTATATTATCTTTAATTGAGGTCATAAAGAGCAAGGGCTCTTGGCTAACAAGACCAATTTTTCTTCTTAGAGAGTCAAGTTGTAAGCTTTTGATGTTAATACTGTCAATCAAAACCTCACCAGCCTGCGGATCATAGAATCTCTCTACAAGACTAACAACTGTTGACTTGCCACTCCCACTCTCCCCAACTATAGCCATTGTAGTGCCACTGGACACATGTAACGAGAATCCATCAAATATCAATTGATCAGGCCTTGCAGGGTAGCTGAAATACACATCCTTCAACTCAACATCACCCCTGATGTCTTCTAGCTTCTTACCAGTCTTGTCGTCAGGATTAATCTCTGGTTCCTTCCTGATTGTTGTGAACAATCCGTGTGCTGCAGACTGTCCTCCTGCAAAGGCTGTCATACAAGGGGTGTTGCACTACCTAAAGACCTGTGACGAAAAATGGGTAATTGTCACTACCAGTAATGTGACACGAAGCATCATTATAATATGAAATCTAGTTCAAGTGAGAGTAAAGAATTTACGTTGCCCCAGTCATGATAGCAAATAAGACAGTGATAACTTGTCCTCCTGTGTATCCTTTTGTAAGTACCAACTTTCCACCGTACCATACGGCTAAACCATAGCTACAGAAGAACATGCACAAAACGGAACCCATTCCAAAGCCATTGGTAAGTCCTTCCTCAACAGAAGTCTTGTACGCCTTGTGTATACATTTATTGTATGCTGAGATGGCCTGCTTCTCCCCATTAAAAGAAACAACCTGTTAACAGGTATAGCCACAACCTTAGTTCGTGAGCACAGAAAATTTCAGAATAATCCCACACCCTGTTTTAGGAATGTTCATACTAGCCATTTCTTAAATTGTTTTGTGAATTGAACTTACTGTTTTTATGGTTCCAACTGTCTGTTGGACAACATTCCCTGCATTACTGTATGATTCTTGACCTTTGGTAGAGATTCTGGATAGTATTATTGCCACTAGTCCTGCAGCAAATACAACCGGAGGTATGGAGGCCAACATTACAAGAGATAGAAGCCACCCTTTCACAAAACCTATGATGAAACCACCAATGAAAGTAGCCACAAGGTTTTGGAACTTGCCGACCTGAAGAGTTTTACAGCATATTTATAGAAGTTTTAATTAGAGTTGCAATATAATGAATAATATGTGCTCTTCATTTGACTTGAAAAGAAACCTAACCTTCTCACCAATAGCATCCTGAACTAACACAGTATCGCCAGACATTCTTGACACTATCTGCCCAGGTGTCATCTCTACATCAAAGAATGCTATATCCTGTCTCAGGACAGATTTCAGGTACAGAGATCGAATGCGAGTCGCCTGCCTTTCGCCGGTAATTGTCCAACATGAAACCTCTGCATATACAACATGCGTGCATACAGTTATTCTAACTTGACATGATCATCACTATATGGCTTACATATGATTCCATTTTTTCTTGGGCTGTGCCACATGAAGAATTTTTTTTGTCACCATGATTGCAGCTGGCTTTTCATATGGTTGTTCATCTATCACCTTCCAGTCGAAAACTAGACCATTTAACACTGTGCATCCCATATTCAACGGTTTTGCTAGAGAACATTAGAAACACAACTTGGAATTTGCACCATGAAGATACTTCAAAATTTAAAACAGTAGTATGTGTATTAACTTCTATTTCTGAAACATGACAAGGATGGTTAACAACTAGCTACTCCCTCCGGTTGGGTTTAGTCGGCACGGAGGGAGACCCATGCATGCGTGTTGTTAGGTGGTAGAGGCGTCAATTTATTCCGGCCAGAGGTAGTATATCTTAGTAGGTGATCTAGACTGCAAGCACATATTGACAGGTCGACAAAGTTTGCTCATGCTCACGGAGAAAAGAGACGACTGCAGCTCCAATGCCCAAGTAGACAAATTTTAGAACTGCCTGCAAAAATGAAATGACAATAGGGTGAAAAATGTATTCTTGTATTTACTGTGCAAGTAAATAAATCGAACTATACATGTAGAGCAGGGGTTATGCATGGCCAAAAGCTCTCGGCTTGTTAGAAATTCTTGCGAGTGATAGATCCAAATTACTACCACTCCACATCATTCCAGCGTGTAAATATTGTATACATGTAACATACAACAAGTGTCTTCAACTAACAAATAATACTTATTGAGGCAACGTGTAAAGCTGGAGCTCTAAATATTTATATCCATGTGTAATGCTAGCTCAAGCGGCACAATTCATGTAGTTAGGCTGGTTCATACAAGACCTTACAATATTATCTTCAAGCTATAGAATTCATGGATACCTTTTATCTGATGGCAAAAGAAACAACCATGTTTCTCAGCCATGGTCCTGATGGTAAACTGATAATGGAAGGAATATGAAGGGAAAAGCCCTTTGGTGCCTCCTTGCAGAAAATCCCCATGCAGGCAACACCTATAGACTAACTTCCTGAACCGATCAGAGCTCAGAGGACCGGGTTCCACCCGTGCAACCTTCTCAAAACAAGTTGATTGAGAGTTGTGTCGAGATACCATCTACGGCAAGAAAAAGAATGAGCTTAATTGGAGTGGCGGCGACTAGGGAGGCCTCGTGTAAATTTTTTTTTAGGCAACCTATGGACCAATGGTTTTGACTTACTAGTGTTAAATGTTGTGAATGAGCAACTTGTATTCACAGAGGGTCATAGGCCAGTACATGTAATGTGTGACAATGTGCAGGTAAGTCCCTCATACACCGGGGAATAACGGAAAAGGAACTATACAACTCTAACACCCCCCTCAAACTCATGGTGGATCAACAACACTGAGTTTGGAGAGAAAGAAACCATGCCGTTCTCTAGTCTGGGCCTTCGTGAAGAAGTTAGCAAGCTGAAGCTCTGAAGGCACATAATGAAGAGCCATAACCTGATGCTGCACAGCATGACGCACATAGAAGGCATCAACACCGATGTGTTTGGTGAGCTCGTGCTTCACCGGATCACGCGCAATGCTGATGGCACCAGCATCTTGTCCGATAAGAGCGGAGTCAGAGCGTCAGCAGAAACACCAAAGTCCGCAAGTAACCAGCGTAACCAAGTCACCTCAGCCGTCAAGAGAGCCATCGCTCGTAACTCAGCCTCAACACTCGAACGAGAGACTGCAACCTGCTTCTTGGTCTTCCAAGCAATGAGAGAGCCACCAAGAAAGAAAAGTAGGCAGAAAGAGACTTGCGATCCTCTGGATCACCAGCCCAGGTAGCATCTGAGTAGGTCTGGAGCTGTAAGAAGCTGGAGCGAGGAAAGAAAAGCCGACGGGAGATAGTGCCACGAAGATAGCGAAGAACACGAAGAAGATGACTATAGTGGACACTAGTGGGAGCAGCCATGAACTGACTCAGAATGTGGACTGGGTAGGAGATGTCAGGACGTGTGACAACAAGGTAGACAAGACTCCCAACCAAGTGACGATAGCGAGTCGGGTCCGGAAGAGGATCACCATTAGTGGAACGGAGGCGGACATTGAGCTCCATAGGAGTCTCGACATTGCGCTCATCACCAAGAGCGGCACGAGTGAGAAGGTCCTGAATATACTTCTCCTGGGAGATATAGAAGCCATCGGAGGTAGAGGAAACCTCTAGCCCAAGAAAGTAGCGAAGAGGACCAAGATCAGTCATGAGAAACTGATCGCGAAGACGGGCCTTGACAAAGGCAATGTACTCAGGGTCGTCGCCTGTGATGATCATGTCATCAACATAAAGAGGAAGCAGAGTACGACCACGAGAGGATGTGTGGACAAAGAGCGCAGGGTCATGTGCGCTAGAGACGAAACCAGCAGCGGTGACCACAGAGGCAAAACGCTGAAACCAGGCGCGAGGGGCTTGCTTAAGGCCATAGAGAGAGCGCCAGAGACGACAGACCATACCATCGGGAACAGAGTAGCCAGGAGGTGGCTGCATGTATACCTCCTCACTTAACTCACCGTTAAGAAAAGCATTCTGCACATCAAGCCGAGAGACGGACCGGTGACGAACGAAGCAACGTCAAGAAGAGTACGAACGGTGGTCATGTGAGCCATCGGAGCAAAGGTCTCGTCATAGTCACGACCATGCTCCTGCTGAAAACCGCGAGCGACAAGACGAGCCTTGTAGCGCTCAAGAGAACCATCAGAGCGAGTCTTGATCTTGTAGACCCGCTTGCAGGTGATGGGACGAACAGAGGAAGGAGGAGTGACAACATCCCAAGTGCCAGTACGCTCAAGAGCAGCAATCTCCTTAGCCATTGCTAGCTGCCATTCAGGATGAGCAAGGGCATCCCGATAAGAGGTCGGCTCAAGGGTAGCAGAAAGACCGTAGTGAGTGGGAGAATAGCGATCAGGAGGAGGACGAGGACGAGCACGAAGATGATGAGTCGGCTCGGACGGAAAGGGCATCGCATCAGAGGTAGAGGGCATGTTAGGAGAAGTAGCATCATCCTCACGGGGACGACGGGAGTAGTGAAAAGGGTAAGGATGAACCACCGTAGGCGAGGAAGGTGACATGGGAGAGGAAGGTGTGGAGGGTGGGGAAGGCGGTGGGGAAGGAGAGGGGGGTCTGGTGGGCGAAGAAGGAGAAGGTGGTGAGGGACTCGGCGGTGTAGGGACCTGAGGCATAGAAGGAGGTGAGTCAGAGAACATGAGAAAAGAGATATCATCCGTCGAGAAGGAAGAGGAGGAGGGACGCGGGTAGAAAGGACGGGACTCATCAAAAGTGACATCCCGAGATATGCGCATCCGACGACCAATAGGATCCCAACACTTATATCCCTTGTGCTCAGGGCTGTAGCCAAGGAAGACACACTCAACAGATTGAGCAGTCAGTTTGGTGCGTTCGTGTGGAGCAAGAAGAACATAGCAAACGCAACCAAAAAGACGAAGAGTCGAGTAATCAGGAGTGTGATCAGTAAGACGCTCAAGAGGAATGCCACCCTGCAAGGCTGTGGAGGGCTGAAGGTTGATGAGGTAGGTGGAAATAGACACAGCCTCAGCCTAGAAGTGAGGAGGAAGAGAGGCAGCGATCGTCATCACACGAGCCGTCTCAAGCAGGTGGCGATGCTTGCGCTCAGCCACACCATTTTGGGCATGGGCGTCAGGGCAGGAGAATTGGGCAAGAGTGCCCTGCTCAGCAAGAAAACCACGCAACAGCTGGGAGATATACTCACCGGCAGAATCAGCCCTAAAGACACGTACATGCGTGGAAAACTGAGTATGGACCATGGCAGCAAACCGCTTATATATCGAGAGAACCTCGCTGCGAGAGGTCATAAAATAAGTCCAAGTGTGGCGAGAGAAGTCATCGATAAAAATAACATAGTAGCGGTGGCCCCCCTTGGAAGCAAAGGGTGCAGGACCCCATACATCAGAATGGACCAAATCAAACGGACGTTGAGATACAGACTCACTGGTAGGATAAGGTAACTGATTCTGTTTACCAAGCCTACAACCCTGACAACCCTGAAACAAGACATCTCCTGAGACAGACCCCAGAAGACCTCGACGAAGTAAAGACGACAAGCGAGAACCACAAAGATGACCAAGACGATGATGCCACTACTGAAAGGAGGCGGTAGTGGCAGCAGCAAGCACACATGGTGCAGTTGGTGAAGTGGTGGAGGAAGGAACATGAAGCCAGTCAAGCTCCCAAAGTCCATGGGAGTCACGACACCGAGGGCCAGCCCCAACCAGTGCCTGAGTGTGAGTGTCCTGAACAGAACAAGAATCAACATCAAGAATGACCCGACAACAAGAATCAGTGAGTTGAGCAGCGGAAAATAAGTTCATGGTAAGACGGGGAACATGAGAAACATCAGGAACGGAAAAGGAGGAAGTAGAAAGAGTGCCACGACTAGCAACAGGAAGAGAAGTACCATCGGCAGTAAGAACATGAACATGAAGATGAAGAGGGCGAAGAGAAGAGACAGAGAGAGGAAGAATCAGGAGACATGTGAAAAGAAGCTCCAGAATCCAGAACCCACGAAGATGTACATGAATGTGGAGAGGAAACAGCCGCGGAGGCGGCAGTACCCGTCGAAGCAGAGCCGAAGGAGGCAAGGAGACGATGAAGTCTCGCTATATCCTGCTCAGTAAAGCCAGTGGCGACATGCGCTGAAGGTGGAGCACGGGGAGGCACACCCCGCTGCTTCTGATAGCAGTCAGACTCAAGGTGACCAGTCCTCCGAGTGCAAAACCGAGGAGGGCGAGGGCGACTCCCACCACGAGAAGAGCGGGCTACTCCAGAAGCAGCATGCGCTGGTGTGGGTAGGAGCGGCAGTGTAGGAGCAGGGGGGACTCGAGCGACAAGAATAGAAGGTGTCCCAAGCAGTCAAGCACCACACAGACGGGTCTCCTCAGCACGAAGCTCAGTCAATGTAGGATAACGTTGCATAGAAAACAAAAATTTTCCTACCGCGAACACGCAATCCAAGCCAAGATGCAATCTAGAAGACGGTAGCAACGAGGGGGTATCGAGTCTCACCCTTGAAGAGATTCCAAAGCCTACAAGATGAGGCTCTTGTTGCTGCGGTAGACGTTCACTTGCCGCTTGCAAAAGCGCGTAGAAGATCTTGATCACGATCGCTCCGGCGCCACGAACGGGCGAGCACCTCCGTACTCGGTCACACGTTCGGTTGTTGATGAAGACGACGTCCACCTCCCGTTCCAGCGGGCAGCGAAAGTAGTAGCTCCTCTTGAATCCGACAGCACGACGGCGTGGTGTCAGTGGCGGTGGAGAACTCCGGCGGAGCTTCGCTAAAGCTACGCGGGAGATATGGAGGAGAGGGGGGCGGCTAGGGTTTGGGAGGGGGTGGCCGGCCACTTCAAGGGGGGCAGCCAGCTTGTGATCTTGGGGTGGCTGGCCCCCTCCCTTGGCCCCTCATTATATAGGTGGAACCCCAAGTGTTGGACTCCAAGTCTTCGAATAAGACCCGAACCCAAAACCTTCCATAGAATAGGGAAACCTACCCAAGCTAGGACTCCCACTTGAGGTGGGAGTTCCACCTTCCATGGAGGGGGTGGCCGGCCCCCTATGGGGGAGTCCATTTGGGGCTCCTCCCCCACTAGGGTTGACCGGCCATGGTGGTGGAGTCCCACCGGGACTCCACCTTCCTTGGTGGTTTCTTCCGGACTTTTCTAGAACCTTCTAGAACCTTCCATAGAACCTTCCGCATCATTTTAATTCACATAAAATGACATCCTATATATGAATCTTATTCTCCGGACCATTCCGGAACTCCTCGTGATGTCCGGGATCTCATCCGGGACTCCGAACAAATATTCGAACTCCATTCCATATTCAAGTTCTACCATTTCAACATCCAACTTTAAGTGTGTCACCATACGGTTCGTGAACTATGCGGACATGGTTGAGTACTCACTCCGACCAATAACCAATAGCGGGATCTGGAGATCCATAATGGCTCCCACATATTCAACGATGACTTTAGTGATCGAATGAACCATTCGCATACGATACCAATTCCCTTTGTCACGCGATATTTTACTTGTCCGAGGTTTGATCTTCGGTATCACTCTATACCTTGTTCAACCTCGTCTCCTGACAAGTACTCTTTACTCGTACCGTGGTATGTGGTCTCTTATGAACTTATTCATATGCTTGCAAGACATTAGACGACATTCCACCGAGAGGGCCCAGAGTATATCTATCCGTCATCGGGATGGACAAATCCCACCGTTGATCCATATGCCTCAACTCATACTTTCCGGATGCTTAATCCCACCTTTATAACCACCCATTTACGCGAGTGGCGTTTGGTGTAATCAAAGTACCTTTCCGGTATAAGTGATTTACATGATCTCATGGTCATAAGGACTAGGTAACTATGTATCGAAAGCATATAGCAAATAACTTAATGACGAGATCTTATGCTACGCTTAATTGGGTGTGTCCATTACATCATTCATATAGTGATATAACCTTGTTATTAATAACATCCAATGTTCATGATTATGAAACTAATCATCTATTAATCAACAAGCTAGTTAAGAGGCATACTAGGGACTTCTTTGTTTGTCTATATATCACACATGTACTAATGTTTCGGTTAATACAATTATAGCATGACATATAAACATTTATCATAAACATAGAGATATAAATAATAACCACTTTATTATTGCCTCTAGGGCATATCTCCTTCGATCTCCCACTTGCACTAGAGTCAATAATCAAGATTACATTGTAATATACCTAACATCCATGGCATTCCGGTGTTGGTCATGCTTTGCCCTAGGGAGAGCTTTAGTCAACGGATCTCGCTACATTCAGATCGGTGTGTACTTTGCAAATCTTTACTTCTCCATCTTCGATGTACTCGCGAATCGAGTGGTAACGCAGCTTGATATGCTTCAGCCTCTTGTGTGACCTTGGCTCTTGTGCATTGGCGATGGCACCCATGTTATCACGAGTAAATGATTAATGGGTCCAATGCACTAGGAACCACACCGAGCTCTACAATGAACCTCTTCATCCATACCGCTTCCGATGAAGCCTCCGAAGCCGCTATGTACTCGATTCACGTTGAAGACTTTGCCACCGTGCACCGCTTCGAGCTTGCCCGACTTACTCGCGAGCACCATTCAATATAAACACGTACCCAGATCGTGACTTAGAGTCATCAGGATCGGTGTTCCAACTTGCATCGGTGTAACCACTTACAACGAGCTCTTGGTCACCTCCATAACAAAGAAACATATCCTTAGTTCTTTTCAAGTACTTCGGGATATTCTTGATCGCTGTCCAGTGTTCCATTCCCGGATCACTTTGATATCTCGCTAGTCAAACTAACGAAGCATGTGCTATATCCGGTCTAGTACATAGCATGGCATACATGATAGATCCTACTACCGAGGCATAGGGGATATTACTCATCCTTTCTCTTTCTTCTGTCGTAGCCGGTCCTTGAGTCTTACTCAAGACCTTGCCTGGTAACATAGGTAAGAACCCTTTCTTACTTTCGTCCATTCTAAACTTCTTTAGAATCTTGTCCAGATATGTACTCGTGATAGCCCTATTAGGCGTCTTGATCTATCTCTATAAATCTTGATGCCTAATATATACGATGCTTCACCAAGGTCTTTCATTGAAAAACTATTATTCAAATAACCTTTAACACTCGCTTAATAGTTCTATATCATTCCCCATCAATAATATGTCATCTACATATAATATCAGGAATGCTACGGAGCTCCCACTCACTTTCTTGTAAATACGAGGCCTCTCCATGACACCGTATAAACCCGAAGTCTTTGATCACCTTATCAAAGCGTCGGTTCCAACTTCTTGATGCTTGCTTCAGTCCATAGATTGAACGCTGAAGTTTGCATACTTTGTCGGCATTTTTAGGATCGACAAAACCTTTGGGTTGTACCATATACAACTCTTCCTCAATGTCTCCATTAAGGAACGCCGTTTTGACATCCATCTGCCAAATCTCATAATCAAAAAATGCAGCTATTGCTAACAAAATCCTCACAGATTTTAGTTTCGCTATAGGTGAGAAAGTCTCATCGTAGTCAACTCCTTGAATTTGTCGGAAACCCTTTGCGACAAGTTGAGCTTTATAGACAGTAATATTACCATCAGCATCTGTTTTTCTCTTGAAGATCCATTTATTCTCGACAGCCTTTCGGCTATCAGGTAAGTCTACCAAAGTCCATACTTTGTTATCATACATGGATCCCATTTCGGATTTCACGGCTTCTTGCCATTTGTTGGAATCTGGGCTCATCATCGCTTCTTCATACGTCGCAGGGTCCTCATCATTATTATCTACAATCATGACATTTAGACAAGGATCATGCCAATCAGGAGTGGTACGCTCCCTTGTCGATCTGCGAGGTTCAGTAGTTTCCTCGTTCGAAGTTTCATGATCATTATCATTAGCTTCCTCTGTTGCCAGTGTAGGCGGTACAGATACAACTTCCGGTACTGCGCTACTGCGATCAACGAGTATAGATTCATCAATCTCATCGAGTTCTACTTTTCTTCCGAGTCACTTCTTTAGTGAGAAATTCTTTCTCAAGAAAGGTTCCGTTCTTAGCAACAAAGATTTTGCCTTCGGACTTGTGATAGAAAGTGTACCCTATAGTTTCCTTAGGGTATCCTATGAAGACGCATTTCTCCGCTTTGGGTTCTAGCTTGTCCGGTTGTAACTTCTTTACATAGGCTTCGCAACCCCAAACTTTCAAGAATGACTGACTTAGGTTTCTTATTAAACCATAATTCATACTGGTGTCGTTTCTACGGATTTTGATGGTGCTCTATTTAAAGTGAATGCGGCTGTCTCTAATGCATAACTCCAAAATGATAACGGCAAATCGATAAGAGACATCATAGAACGAACCATATCTAAGAGAGTTCGATTACGACGTTCGGACACACCGTTTCGTTGAGGTGTTCCCGGCGGTGTCAATTGTGAAAGTATTCCACATTTCTTTAAATGCATGCCAAACTCATAACTCAGATATTCACCTCCACGATCAGATCGCAGAAACTTAATCTTATTGTTACGTTGATTTTCTACTTCACTTTGAAATTCCTTAAACTTCTCAAAAGTTTCAGATTTATGTTTCATTAAGTAGATATACCCATATCTACTCGCATCATCTCGTGAAGGTTAGAACATAACGATAACCACCGCGCGATGCTACGCTCATTGGTCCGCACACATCGGTATGTATGATTTCCAATAAGTCAGTAGCTCGCTCCATCATACCGTAAAATGGAGTCTTAGTCATTTTTCCCATTAGACATGCTTCGCATCTATCAAGTGACTCAAAGTCAAGTGATTCAAGTAATCCATCGGTATGGAGTTTCTTCATGTGTTTCACTCCAATATGACCAAGTCGACGATTGCCACATGTAAGTAGAATTATCATTCAATTTAATTCGCTTAGCATCAATGTTATGTATATGCGTATCACTACTATCGAGATCTAACGTAAATAAGCCATTCTTTTGTGGTGCTCGACCATAAAAGATATTATTCATAAAAATAGAACAACCATTATTCTCAGACTTGAATGAATAACCGTCTTGCATTAAACAAGATCCAGATATAATGTTCATGCTCAACGCGGGTACAAAATAACAATTATTTAGGCTTAAAACTAATCCCGAAGGTAGATGTAGAGGAAGTGTGCACACACAGCGATCACATCGACTTTGGATCCATTTCCAACGCGCATCGTCACTTCATCTTTCGGTAGTCTTCGTTTATTCTTTAGTTCCTATTTCGAGTTACAAATATGAGCAACCGAACCAGTATCAAATACCCGGGTACTAGAACGAGAACCAGTGAGATAAACATCTATAACATGTATATCCGATATACCTTCTTTCTTCTTCTTGACAAGGCCGCTCTTCGGATCAGCCGGATACTTGGAGCAATTACGCTTCCAGTGTCCCTTCTCCTTGCAGGTAATAGCACTCAACATCGGGCTTAGG
This sequence comes from Lolium rigidum, assembly GCF_022539505.1. Taxonomy (NCBI): domain Eukaryota; kingdom Viridiplantae; phylum Streptophyta; class Magnoliopsida; order Poales; family Poaceae; genus Lolium; species Lolium rigidum. The sequence continues at coordinate 51,651,149 of NC_061514.1, read as the reverse complement.
GCCGTTCTTAGGTTTCATAGGAGGCGTGGCGGCTTTCTTGCCACCCTTCTTGAATTTTCCCTTAGACTTGCCCTCGTTTCTTGAAGCCGGTGGTCTTGTTGACCATCAACACTTGGTGCTCTTTCTTGGTCTCAATCTCGAGCAGCTTTTAGCATACCAAAGAGTTCGAGTAACTCCTTGTTCATGTTCTCGCATATTGTAGTTCATCACAAAGTTCTTGTAACTTGGTGGCAGTGATTGAAGGACACGATTAATCCCCAGTCGTTAGGAATCACTATTCCCAAGTCACCGAGTTTCTTCGCATGCCCGGTCATGGCGAGCATGTGCTCACTAACGAGTTGCCTTCTTCCATCATGCAGCTGAAGAATTGTTTCGATGCTTCATAGCATTCCACGGCCGCATGAGTCTCAAAAATAGCTTTCAGCTCATTCATCAACTCATGAGGATCGTGGTGCTCAAAACATTTTTGAAGATCGGATTCCAGACTGCACAGGATGGCACACTGAACTTGAGAGTACCGAGTTTTCCGAGTCTCGTAAACAGCTTTTACTTCATCGGTTTCAGTTTCTGCAGGAGGGTCACCTAGCGGTGCATCAAGCACATATTGCAAATTTCCGCCAGAGAGGAAGATCCTCACATGACGGAACCAGTCGGTGAAGTTGCTACCGTTGCTCTTAAGTTTTTCTTTCTCTACGAACTGGTTAAAATTGATTGGGGACGCCATCTCTACAACATATATTTGCAAAAGTTTAGACTAAGTTTATGACAAATTGAGTTCAAATTTTAATTCAACATAATTAAAAATCTAGATGAAATCCCACTCAAAACAATATCCCTCGCATTGTCTTAGTGATCACACGAACCAAATCCACCGCACCTATGTCCGATCATCACGAGACAAGGTGTGATTTCAATGGCGAACACTCAAAGTGTTCATCATATCAACCATATGATTCATGCTCTACCTTTCGGTATCACGTGTTCCGAGACCATGTCTGTACATGCTAGGCTCGTCAAGGCCACCTTAGTATCCGCATGTGCAAAACTGTCTTGCACCCGTTGTATGCACTTGTTGATTCTATCACACCCGATCATTACGAGATGCTTCGAAACGACAAGTCTTGGCAACGGTGCTACTAAGGATGAACACTTTATTATCTTGAGATTTTAGTGAGGGATCATCTTATAATGCTACCGTCACGATCTAAGCAAAATAAGATGCATAAAAGGATTAACATCACATGCAGTTCATATGTGATATGATATGGCCCTTTTGTCTTTGCGCCTTTGATCTTCATCTCCAAAGCACGGACATGATCTCCATCATCTTCGGGCATGATCTCCATCATCGTCGGCGTAGCGTCAAGGTCAATGGCGCCGTCTTCATGATTGTCCTCCATGTAGCAACTATTACAACTACTTTGAAATACTACTCAACATGAAATTTAAAGACAACCATAAGGCTCCTGCCGGTTGCCACAATACAATAATGATCATCTCATACATATTCATCATCACATTATGGCCATATCACATCACCAAACCCTGCAAAAACAAGTTAGACGTTTCTAATTTGGTTTGCATATTTTACGTGGTTTAGGGTTTTCGAGAGAGATCTAATCTACCTACGAACATGAACCACAACGTTGATACTAATGTTTTCAATAGAAGAGTAAATTGAATCTTCACTATAGTAGGAGAGACAGACACCCGCAAAGCCTCTTATGCAATACAAGTTGCATGTCGAACGAGGAACAAGTCTCATGAACGCGGTCATGTAAAGTTAGTCCGAGCCGCTTCATCCCACTATGCCACAAAGATGCAAAGTACTCAAACTAAAGATAACAAGAGCATCAACGCCCACAAAACCATTGTGTTCTACTCGTGCAACCATCTATGCATAGACACGGCTCTGATACCACCGTAGGATAACGTTGCATAGAAAACAAAAATTTTCCTACCGCGAACACGCAATCCAAGCCAAGATGCAATCTAGAAGATGGTAGCAACGAGGGGGTATCGAGTCTCACCCTTGAAGAGATTCCAAAGCCTACAAGATGAGGCTCTTGTTGCTGCGGTAGACGTTCACTTGCCGCTTGCAAAGCGCGTAGAAGATCTTGATCACGATCGCTCCGGCGCCACGAACGGGCGAGCACCTCCGTACTCGGTCACACGTTCGGTTGTTGATGAAGACGACGTCCACCTCCCGTTCCAGCGGGCAGCGGAAGTAGTAGCTCCTCTTGAATCCGACAGCACGACGGCGTGGTGTCGGTGGCGGTGGAGAACTCCGGCGGAGCTTCGCTAAAGCTACGCGGGAGATATGGAGGAGAGGGGGCAGCTAGGGTTTGGGAGGGGGTGGCCGGCCACTTCAAGGGGGGCGGCTAGCTTGTGGTCTTGGGGTGGCCGGCCCCCTCCCTTGGCCCCTCATTATATAGGTGGAACCCCAAGTGTTGGACTCCAAGTCTTCGAATAAGACCCGAACCCAAAACCTTCCATAGAATAGGGAAACCTACCCAAGCTAGGACTCCCACTTGAGGTGGGAGTTCCACCTTCCATGGAGGGTGGCCGGCCCCCTATGGGGGAGTCCACTTGGGACTCCTCCCCCACTAGGGTTGGCCGGCCATGGTGGTGGAGTCCCACCGGGACTCCACCTTCCTTGGTGGTTTCTTCCGGACTTTTCTAGAACCTTCTAGAACCTTCCATAGAACCTTCCGCATCATTTTAATTCACATAAAATGACATCCTATATATGAATCTTATTCTCCGGACCATTCCGAACTCCTCGTGATGTCCGGGATCTCATCCGGGACTCCGAACAAATATTCGAACTCCATTCCATATTCAAGTTCTACCATTTCAACATCCAACTTTAAGTGTGTCACCCTACGGTTCGTGAACTATGCGGACATGGTTGAGTACTCACTCCGACCAATAACCAATAGCGGGATCCGGAGATCCATAATGGCTCCCACATATTCAACGATGACTTTAGTGATCGAATGAACCATTCACATACGATACCAATTCCCTTTGTCACGCGATATTTTACTTGTCCGAGGTTTGATCTTCGGTATCACTTTATACCTTGTTCAACCTCGTCTCCTCGACAAGTACTCTTTACTCGTACCGTGGTATGTGGTCTCTTATGAACTTATTCATATGCTTGCAAGACATTAGACGACATTCCACCGAGAGGGCCCGAGTATATCTATCCGTCATTGGGATGGACAAATCCCATCGTTGATCCATATGCCTCAACTCATACTTTCCGGATACTTAATTCCACCTTTATAACCACCCATTTACGCGAGTGGCGTTTGGTGTAATCAAAGTACCTTTCCGGTATAAGTGATTTACATGATCTCATGGTCATAAGGACTAGGTAACTATGTATCGAAAGCATATAGCAAATAACTTAATGACGAGATCTTATGCTACGCTTAATTGGGTGTGTCCATTACATTATTCATATAATGATATAACCTTGTTATTAATAACATCCAATATTCATGATTATGAAACTAATCATCTATTAATCAACAAGCTAGTTAAGAGGCATACTAGGGACTTCTTTGTTTGTCTATATATCACACATGTACTAATGTTTCGGTTAATACAATTATAGCATGGCATATAAACATTTATCATAAACATAGAGATATAAATAATAACCACTTTATTATTGCCTCTAGGGCATATCTCCTTCAGTCAATACCTCTGAGATAGGAACACGGCCTCGAGCAAACAACTGAGCACGACGAAGCTCAAACTCTGGGCGAAGTCTAGACAGGAACTCATGGATCCTCTGGAAGTCCATATCTAAACGTACTGTCCGACAACACTGGCAAGTACCACAGACAATACTGCGAAGGGAGTCAAGCTGGCGCCAGATCGCTGCACACTGGGTGTAGAACTCATCAACAGTAGAGTCACCCTACTGAAGATCATGCTCCTGACGGAACACAGGAAAATACAGAGAATCCCCAGAGGGCTGATAGCGCTGACGAAGGTGAGACCACATCTCAGCGACAGTAGCAAGGCCCATAAACTCAGAAGCAAACTGTGGCTGAACACTCTGAGTAAGAACGGTAGCAGCCCTGGCATCCTCATCACACCACTGAGTAAAGGCAGCCAAACTGTCACGGTAAGAGCCTAGTGCCTCTGAATATGCAAGTATCTGCTCCTCATATGCCTCATCAGCAGCAGTCTCTGCAGACTTGGCGGCATCCCGATCAGTCTGAGAAGCATCCTCAGGAAGGGCTTGTGGCACGGACGGCGGGGTAGGAGGCACAAGAGTTGTGGGACGCGGCGGACAAGAGACCTCGCCGGTGAGAACACCCCACAGCCGAAGACCACACATGTGAATGCGCATAAAGGCAGCAAACTCTCCATAGTTGGTACCATCGAAGATCACAGGACAACGAGGGATACTCACGTAGCCAGAGGACGCCATCTCTCCCTTTTTTTTGGTCAACCCTCAGATCTGGATCTGGCCCGATCAAGTTGTGCGTGGTGGCTCACGAGCAGAGAGGCTCGACGGCACTTCACGAGAAGCCAAGGCTGACAGCGCGTGGGCTGGCCAGGAGATGGCCGGCCGGAGCAAGCGGCGCCGAAAAAGAGGCCGAGACGAGGCCGGCCAGGGCGGGGGCGGGGCCGGCCGGAGGTGGCTTGGACGGGGCAGGCTTGCACCGGGGCAGCAGGAGCTCCAGATCGAGCTCCAACACGACGAAAAAGAAGGCTAAAAGAGCTCGATCCCGACAAGCACGGGAGAGAAGGAGGAAGGTGGAGCAGCGGCGGCCGGAAGGATCATCGGCGGCGGCGCGGATCGAGCACGGAGTTGCAGCGTGCAAAGAGCTAAACCTAGAGCTCTGATACCATATTGTGAATGAGCAACTTGTATTCACAGGGGGCCATAAGCCAGTACATGTACATGTGTGACAATGTGCAGGTAAGCCCCTCATACACTGGGGAATAACGGAAAAGGGACTATACAACTCTAACATTAAACACTCCTCGTATCAATGATCATACAATACTTGTTTTATAATCCTTAAGATTCATCTTGCGTTTTATAATCCTTACTTAGTATTGTATTGAGAGTCCATTTAATAAAAAACAGTTATAATGGTCAACATTGGTGATTTAATTAATTTTTACGAAGAACTAGCGGTTGTGATCCTTTAAGCATAAGGGTGTCCACATAATTAGGGTCTAGATGTTTTGTTTATGTCATGGTGTATCATGCTTTTGTATACCCCCTGCAACCCTGTATAAATATACACTGTTTCAAATATATCTCCAGTGACCACCTTTGAACATCATTAATTATCAAAATGTATATATCCCAATAAAATAACAAGTGTCGTGGTTTTAGTTTTGGACTAAGATCACGACACTTACTACCTCCGTTTTAATGAATAAGGCGCACCCACATTTCAAGATGAACTTTGACCAAACAAATTGAGCAACACAATTTTAATTATATTGTATGTAATTGATATCATATTGAAAAACAATTTATAATAATGCTAATTTTAAACAATAATCTTTGTATATCTAGAGTAATTTTTAGTCAAAGAAAAAACACGCAAAAAGAGGACGCCTTATTCTGTGAAATGCAGGGAGTATTATGGATCGGAGAGAGTATATAAAATAGTGATATTTTGGAACCATTTCTTGTGATAATATGAAATAATTAGTAGTTTCGCATGAGAGTGCATGACTAAACTAGCCAAATTTACAATGACTAGCACAAATGCCCGTGCGTTGCTACGGTTTTTTTAATACTCAATATTTTAAAATTGTGGAGAATATCACTCTAGAAATCAATTTTTCTTGGTGGGGTGAAACCCTTCCTTAGCAGGGACACGGCTTCTTTGTTGGGCCATACTATTGTTAGAATGAAAGGTCTTTCTTGCGGATGTTGTTACATTGTTAAGACCACGTGATATTTCTTCCCCTTCGCTGAATGCACGGTCTCGTGGAGCTACTGGGTATCCGTGGGGCATTCTCGTAGCCCAGCTTTCTCACTATGATCAACATCTTGTACTTCAAGGGGCCTTGAGCAGATCGTCCTTGAGCTTGTAGATGAGCAGGTTCCTCCTCTCGTCTAGGAATCCTCCGCAATGTGACCTTCACGCCATTAGCCTTCGCTAATTCATCCATATCGCCGCTGACATTATTACCTACCTAAACCATTGAGTTTACGAAGTTGACTACTTCATCCAAGATGAGCTCCTAGTCGTCGTCAGCCTGACCACCATCATTTTAGTTCAAACTGTAACCGGAATTTTCTTACGTGGTGCTCTTGCCATGCGCCTTGCTCTCTGAATTTTTTTTATGTTTTTGCTGCCTCTGATCGCCTTGCCCAAGGTCATTGTACCTCTGCTTCATGCGGTGAACCGATTCACGTGACGTTGTTGTCAACATCCTTCGTGGCACGACTGAAGCATGGGGTTTGGAAATCTAGGTAAGTCGGCAGAAGGGGGAGAAAAAAATGGCAAACACCGATTAAAGTAATATTTTAGGCGCACCAATCTCGAACACACAAACTTTCTGTTGAGTTGGCATTTCGATTGAGGGACTCGAGTTTTTTTTTATATGTGCATTTGGCTCGCGGAAAATAAAATGATCGTAAATAACTTAATCTTGCCTTCACGTATAAGCACATCAATATAACCTCCAAAAAATGGATTGAAATTGCATAACAATTTTAGACTAATACATGGAACCCATCTATTGACAAGCTTGATCATATTCCCTTTTTAAAAAAGCAAGTGATGTAGCTTGTTTAGTTTATTAGCTACCGGGCTTAGCTAGCTTAAATTTCTACCACATGTTTCTTATCCACCGCTTTTCCTATTCTTATTTTTTCATACCGAATAAGCAGAGCATGTACATCATCGTTCCCCATCTCCGCCGCTTGGAACTTTACACAGAATCAAAGCAAAGCAAGTGTGGCTCAAATCGACCACAGTCTCACCCTTGGACATTCCCGTCTACCTCTCATAGAGTCATAGCCACGCGAAATCCCAGTTCCGCTCTAGACCATCGCCTTCTTCTACTCTGCCGACAGTCCGACGAGTGTAGCATTATCCACGATGCTCCCGTCTCCAATTCCTTCCTTCTTCAAGATCCGCTTCTTTCTTCTAGCCCGTTTGGACGACCAATTTCAAGAATTGGGTCTCCTCAGTCCCAACCCTGTCAACCTCCGGAGGACAGGAGGAGTTGCGCCCGGGGGAGATCGGGTTAGAGGGGCGGTCGACGGAGATCAGGGGAGAGGGGACGATGAAGACGCTGTCGCCATCGATTTGGCCAGGGCAGCCACCGCGGCGTCTCCGGCCCTGCTGCCGCCGGGACAGGCTGCAGCTCGGCGTCCACAGTCTGCTTCCGACAAACTGGTCAACCACCGCCGAATGGCTGTGTAGCGCCGAACGGCGAACGTCCTCCCATGTCACGGCACCGTCTAGCCCACATCTGCGGGACGACCCTCTTCCCATGTTGCTGGGCCTGGCCGAACAGCGCCCTAGCTTCCAGTGGACGGATATGAAGGAGGGTGGCGAACTGTGGCGGCGCCGGAGCAGTCAACCTTGGAAGCGCAGGACCGACTCGTCGCGGACGGCATCATCATCGAGCAGGGATTGTGGAGAAGGAGAAACAGATCGGGGCCATGCCATCTGAGGCTTGAGGGGATCGTTCGGGAGCGGAGACACACCGGAAATAAAAATAGCGAACCGGTATAATGGCAAAGTGCAGTATTATGTGGTTTGGTGGGAGGGTAAATCCGTCCAATAAAAAGTTGGACGAAAATTTTGGCAGAAACCTTAGCTCCTTTATTATTAGGTATAGATTATGAAGTACACACACAGATTAGGAAGTTGCAAAGAAAGAGAAGATGGCAGGGGAAGCCTGCCATGGAAGCTAAGTGCGTTAGGAGATGGGGCTATAGACTGTCGTGGCTTACTTTGTTAACCCGCTGGAGGACGTTGGCGGTGGTGGCGCCGCCGAAGGCGTCGATGACGTCGCCGAAGACGATAGTCAGGAGGGGCTGCGACATGCCGTTAGCCAGTGCCGCCACCGTGCCGATCAGCATTAGCAGCAGGTCCGTGCCGTCGGCGTACCTGAACATGCCCATGAATGACACCTTCTCGTGGCGGCCGCCCTCCTCATCGCTAGCAACCGCGGCTGTCTCCATTGCTATAGCTCGTAGCTGAGCTTTGTGTACACACACAACCCACTGCTTTGCCCCCAGCCGGCCTGATTCTCGCGGCTCTAGCTACTCTCCTGCAGGGTATGTATACATGGGGCTGACCAATGCTCGGAGGTCAGCAACTCAGAATTATTACCAAATTGGGTATTGTTAGATGGATGTAACACGTGAGCAGCTATATGTCAGCGAGGCAACATAGTTTGTGTGCAATGCAAGGCATCGGAAGCTTCCGACAAGGCATCGGAAGCCGCACGTGCTTTTACGGGAGGATGATCACGACGTTCTGTAGTAGTGTAGCTGGTGAATTACCTGCTACGGCTTTGTACTTCTGTGTGCAACTGTTTTATATCGAAAAAGTCCAACGCGAGTGGTTGTCTGCGCATCAAGGAAAGGACGGCAGAACAAGTGAAATATGATTCATTAACCGTTATGTAAGTGCAACTTCAGAGCGCAAACATATGTGTAAGTGCAACTTCAGAGTACTAAAGATGACCAGCTGATGCACAAACGCAAGTTGAGAGCGGAAACTTGGACATATATAGCAACAGCTTGCGTCGATGATTGCGCGTGTATGCTATATTAGACACTCATAATGGTGAAGCTAATTGAAGTTAATTAGTGAGAGGATAGCTAGTGAGGTAGCCAAACAAGCAGTAGAGCCATGCTTAGCCGCCGGACAGTGGATCGATTAAGAACGTTGTCGCAGTTGCAACCATGCATGACATATGAACGAGCACGATTATTCCTTATTCGTACTATATATGCCGTACGACCATAGTTCCATATATGCAAGATACTTCTCCTTTTTTTTTTCCTTTTTTGGAAAGGAATGTTGAGCTTCCAGCCTTTATTTTTCTCGGATGCATATATATCCTCATTTTATTAAATAATCAGAACATAACTCGTGCTACGGCGCCACATTAAATGAAATGAACAACATTTCATATGTTCAAATCCATAGGTCAATCAAGACACAGGAAGAAAAAATACCAAGTTAAGCAAGATGAAGGGACGGTTATTGGGAAGGAGAACATTAAAAATTATATTTCTGAGTTATAAATCGCTATTTGGGCCTCCGGCGGTGAACTCTTGGATCATGGAAGAGTCTATGATATATAGAGGATATACCGCAGATTTCAGTGGAAGAAAGGTATTATGACTGCGGCCTTCTCTGAAAATGAGGTGCATGAGGCTATCTTTCAAATGGTAAGAATAAAGCCCCCCGCGGCCCGGATGGATTTCCGGCTGAATTCTATCAAAGTTTCTGGGAGGTAACTAAAAAATACCTTAAGGTGATGTTTATTGCCTTTCAAAATGGTGTGCTACTATTATTATTCCACTTGAATTTTGGAACGATTATACTTTTACCTAAAAAAGAAATTGCGACTCAAATTCATAAATACTGTCCAATTTGCCTCCTTAATGTTAGCTTTAAGGTCTTTACGAAAGTTGGAACAAATAGAGTGACGAGTATAGCCGAGAGTGTTGTACAAAACACAAACTACGTTTATACCAGGTAGATATATTTTAGAAGGTGTGGTTATTCTTCATGAGACCATCCATGAGTTTCATAGGAAGAAAATAGATGGGGTGTTGTTTAATATTGATTTAAAAAATGCTTATGACAAGGTTAATTGGAACTTCTTACAATAGACGATGCATATGAAAGGTTTCGATCCCGCGTGGTGCCAATGGGTGCAACGTTATATTAAAAAGAAGAGTGTAGGTATTCGGGTTAACGTTGACATATGTCATTATTTGCAGACAAAGAAGGGGTTACGCCAAGGAGATCCTTTATTTCCTATCCTTTTTAATATTGTCGCTGATATGCTAGCCATTATGCAATATGCCGACGACATAATTTTATTTATGGAGCATGATTTAGACAAAGCTCTAAATATGAAACTACTATTATGTATTTTTGAGTAGCTGTGAGGTCTCATAATTAATTTCCATAAGAGTGAGATGTTTTTTTTTGGGAGGGCGAAAGACGTGGAGTTAGAATATAGGACTTTGTTCGGGTGCGACGTTGGTTCTTTGCCTTTTAGATTATTGGGTATTCCAATTCATTTTTGAAAGCTAACAAATAGTGAATGGAAGCCGGTGGAGAATCATTTTTTTAATAACTGAGCTGTTGGGCGGGTAAGATGCTCTCCTATGGTGATCGGTTAACTCTAATCAATTCTTTCCTTACGAGTTTGCCAATGTTTATGTTATCTTTTCTTGAGGTTCCAATAGGGGTTAGAAAAAGGCTATAATTTTCAGATCTCGTTTATTTTGGCAAAGTGATGGTCATACAAGAAAGTATAGGTTAACAAGGTGGGATATCATATGCATACCAAAGGATCAGGGGGGTCTGGGTGTTGAGGTGCTTGAACTAAAAAATAAGAGTCTACTTAGTAAATGGCTTTTCAAGTTATGTATTGAACAAGGTGTTTGGCAAGAACTATTGCAAAATAAATATTTTAAGGAAAAAACCTTGTCTCAAGTTGATGCGAAACCAACCGACTCTCCTTTTTTTTTTTGGAAAGGATTAATGAACATAAAGGATGATTTCTTCATGAGAGGCGGGGATGAGCAAAATACGAGATTTTGGGAGGATGCATGGCTAGGGAATATACCCCTATGCGAGCAATACCCCTCTCTTTATCGAGTTGTTAATCGAGCTAATGTGTCTGTTGTTCATGTTATGGGTGTGACCCCTTTAAACATAGGTTTTAGACGGGCGCTTTTGGATGATAGGTGGGATAGATGGGTTCATCTTGTTACTCGTATCATGGGAGTTCAATTGTCTGATGACAATGATGTGTTTGTTGGCAACTCATGGTGTCGGGACATTTCTCGGTTAAATCTATGTATTTTGATTTGCTTGATAGTCCTGTTGGGGATTTCAAGAAATATATTTGGAAGATCAAACTTTCACTGAAAATAGAATTTTTATGTGGTTCCTTCACAACTAGGTAAAATTCTCACAAAAGAGAATCTCAAAAAACATAATTGGCAGGGGTGTTCTAAATGCTGCTTTTGTGATCAAGATAAGTCAATTCATCATTTATTTTTTGCTTGCCCCTTTGCGAAAATATTGTGACGTATTACCTATGTGATTTTCAATATTCATGCGCGTGCAAATGTGACTAATATGTTTGGTAACTTGTTAAATGGTGTCTCTATGAAAGATAAAGGCCACATTAGAGTGAGTGCGCGCGCTTTACTTTGGGCAATATGGAATGTCCGCACAGATTTAATCTTTAACAAAATAAGTTTCCTATCTTTTCTGCAGGTTGTTCCGCTGGTTACCCATTGGATCCATATCTGGTCATATATTCAGCCGAAGGATGTGCGCCAGGACATGAAATCTACCTTTATAATTATCTTGTTGCGGTGTAGCGCTTGATAGCCCAAAGTAGGTCGATTCACATCCCAAGTACATACATCAATCTGAGGTGTAAGTGCAAAGCGTATACATTGTGTAGAGAGAACTGCAAGTATAATTGCCATGTCTCGTGTTGGTTAGTCCGACCCTATGACCCTATGTTCATAACATGTGTCCACGTTATTGGTTTGAAATCTCCATATCTAGGACTTGCGAAACATAGACATCAATCAACCGATATGCTAGTCAAATATTCACATGTGTTCTAACATTAACTCCGACTAGGAAGAATTTTAGAAAATTGTACAAGTAAAAAGTTTCACAAATAGTTCATGTAATTGCCAATTAATACAAGTTGCATGGTATAGATATTCAAGAAACATTACAATAACTTATGGATACAAACAAAATATAATAGTCTTTATGATTGTTTCTAAGGCATATTTCTTACATAAAATACTTCGGTAACACGCCATTTTATAAAATTAAATAAACTAACAAATAAAACACGTGCAATAATACTTCCTCCGACCGGTTTTAATCGACACAGATATATAAAGATCAGGACATATATCTAGGTCGATTAAGGTAGTATAAGCAACACAGTGCCTAAATCTGGACTAGCAACAAAGTTTTCCCGGAGTGGGCTCAGCCTTCATATGGCTTTTCTATGTGATGGCGTGCACGTGAGATGTGACTCTTTTCGTCTGTAACCACTCCACATATTATCACCTTTCTCTATGTAGAATAATTTTAATCTTCAGAAAGTGGTCAAGATAGAAAAAGAAAAACAACGAAACTGCGCAGCCACCTTTCTCTCCTGGGAATGGGGGAAAACGATGGCAGCGTGTCTAAGTTTTGTAGGACGCGCGTCATGTGAGCAGTGCGAATGACCAATCCAGCAAATAATTAACTACTGCACTACCTCCAATTTTTTTAAAAAGTGCATTGCCTCACTTTTGTTTAGATACAGTGTATCTAAAGGTATTTTAGTTATAGAATCTATGTCTAAAAAAAGTTGAGATACTTATTTTAAAACATAGGGAGTAGTAAGTAGTACGGAGTATTAGGATGAGTAGCCTTCTCGGTGGCACGGTCTTTAATGCATGAATTTAACCACCAATGACCAATATATATCAAATTACTGGCATGAATTTAGAGTGTATAAATGGTATCGTCGCATTTATGTTCCAAATCTTTTTCATTCCATATAGATTTATATAAATTTTAAGGACATATCATAAGTATAAATCATAGTCATAATTCGTTGGCCAGCGAAATTTAAGAACATAGTGTTGAATGTAGATGGGCTACAACCCAGTAAGGCAGTCCATGTAGTCTACAATTTTTGAAATCTCAAGGCTCATCACGTACGTTGGCAGCTTGGGACAACCTTGGGGGACAAAGTTTAGTCTCATATTGCTAGTTGGGAGAGAGTTGGAGTGGTATATAAGGGTTGTTGTTCTAGTCCTTCCAAGTGAGTGAGAATAGAAGGAGCCCTCGCGCACTCCTCCTCCTCCGCCCGCCTCGGCTCGCACGTCGCGTTTCGTGACTCGAGTTCGAGTTCGAGACACACTCAAGGAAGCCTAAACTTTTGCTTGGTGCACCAACTGAGTTGGGTACATGTCGACCTGCATGTGCATGCTCGCCGCGTGTCCCTGACTTCCTACGCGTGACAACGCGGTCGGGTCGGCTCTCCTCCCAGGCTATACAAGGATACAAATCAGATCTGGAGTCCACAGCTCTCAGAACTCTCTAGTCCGTCTCTCTCACGAAGTTCCTTTTGCTGCGCTACTCTCTAGTCTTCCCCATCCCGGCGACTGCGTGCACAGCCGTCCGGGAGAGCAGGCCTCCGAAACCCCGTCCGTTGATATCCTGCACCGGAGACGGACGATAAGGTTTTTGGGGAGCGTCTCGGCGCGACTGCTCGCTGCTGTTCGTGTTCTTCTTCGCTGGTTCGAATGCTTCATCGACGACTCCGACTACACCATATGCGACATCAACAATTCCCATGGTGCTGCTGCTGCTGGTGCGACCTTCCCGGTTGCGATATACGTGCTTTTCCTCTCCTACATTGCACTGCTACTTGTTCCATGTTCAGATCTGATGCATGTGCTTAGTCTGATGTGTGTGGTTAAGTATGCTTGTGCATCTGTAATGTTGCTTCCGGTAATTAAACTCACACGGAAATTGCCTAATATTCTAACATATAGTATATTTTAGGACCGAGGGAGTATTTCAGAATGGTCACACGTGTCTCCTTTCAAGCACCCTTGGGATAGGAATAAGAAAAATGCAGGAGATATCATGTAGACTGAATTTCTATAGAAACCAGAACCTAGAAAAGTTTCAAATACATTGTTTGAATGTTACATAGAAAAGAGCACTGAAAGTATAGATATAAAGTAGACGAAAACACGAGGTGAATCCGCATGTTAGTTGTCCTCCAAAATTTCTATGAATTAGCAGGTGTCATAGGATTTTCAAAGAAATCTTATAAGGAGTGTTCATATTCTTTTGTTCTAAATGCTCCGTAGGAATTTTCCTATAGAAAATCCTCTGATATTTCTGCAAGTTTTCTTTTGTTCCAAACAGGTTGTCAAAATGCTGCAGCGCTCTCCAAGTGTTCTCCATCTCAGGCCGTACGGTTGAGCTGATGGTGCTTTTTGCCACGGTCTCCAAAACAAGACTATTTTAACTGTGGTAGTTTGTGCAACTATATCGGTAAAACTCAGCAAAGTTACTCCCAGGGCCGGCTTTATCTTTAACGAGGCCCTTGGGCGAGGTGAAGAAAAAGGCTCCGAAGATTATATGTATGTATGCATATATGTGTCTAGTTTTACTTGTAAAATATTAAAAAAAATCAACATCCTATGATACGTTTATAGTCTGAGATGTCTATAAAAAGTTGTTACACTAAGAAATGCCATATAGCCGGTGTTGAGGAAATTGTTTATCAGTGTCAACTCGGTAGGCTGACGATTAGTGATTAATGGGCAAATTAGCCGATTAATCGGACGATAAATCAGTTGATCGGTCGATACATGAGTTAATTGGTTAATCGGTGACCATCGAGTAGCGACTAATCGCTGAATCGGCCGATTTTCTTAACAGTGGATATAGCTATAGGAAGACAAACAGAGATGCAAAGTATAACATTCCCTACTAATTTTTTGAGTACCTCAAATAAAACCAAAATTCAATGCTCAATTGGTGGTGGACATCAACACTACTTGTTGCCAAAAAAAGTACCTATTTAAAGCATCTCCTCCTGATTCAATAAGTTGATTCACTCTTTTTTTCTCCTGATCGCAACATTGGATTTATGTTTCCACTTCGGCATTGTGACACCTAATATCATAAAGAAATTAAATATATTTCTCATAATGTTTACATAGGATGACAAGAAGTTAGGAACACAAAATTTTCAATCAGTAAACAAATAAGGTAAATCAAATTACGTAAGCAGCAGGAGACGGAGTCGAGTCTATGGTTGGTCGTTGTGTGCGTGTATGTTCCCTCCCTTGACCTGGTTGCGTTTCTTTTCTTCCCGCTGGGCCTTCTGCCTTTTTTCAGTATCTTTTTTCAGCAAGAAGGTATAGATGAGAGATGTGCTGATTGACCCCCTCCAGGCGTGGGCCCCTGGGCATCGCCCATGGTCGCCTAGGGCTAGAGCCGGCCTCCGTTTCAAAAAAAAGCTTCCCAACTCTAGATACGAATATAAGTAACTTTGCTGAGTAAAATATATTTTGTACATTTAAATTTAGATAAACTTGGGAAGGTTTTTGTGAAATGAAGGGAGTACAACTTTATGGATCTGGATCTGAGCATGAATCCACGTACGCCCAGACTGAGCAAGCAAAGTATTTTTGAGCAAATAAAGTAGGATTAGGCACGCATATGTCGACAAATCACAAAGATGCGAAGAGGTGCACGTAGACTCGTTTTTCCTTGGGATAACTTGGCCACGTCACGTCTAGTAAGTACCTCGGAAAACTCTGCTACGTCTCCTTGTCGCCCCCACCTCTCCGGAATAAATCCGTGACGCGACATGTCCACGGCCCGCAGCTCTCTCTACGATTCTGCTAGGAGTACTCCCTACTAGTCTCCTTCCTCCGATTCTAGCTCCGTATCTCCAACATGATTGCGCGCGGCCTGCTCCGATCCAATGCGTCCTCGCAGGTGACCACCGACCCTCCCTCTTCCTCCCCTCGCCTTTCTTGTTCCTCACAGTCACTAGCGAGGTAGCACGGGTGTAGAGCAGCCGCGCCGGCCTGGAGCGGAGCCGCCAGTGAGACAATGGTCTGTCCCGCTGTGGTCGCCGCGATCTGTGACTCGCGCCGTCGGCGATCGCTTCCTGGAGATAAGGGGGTCACGCTGGGCGGAGCTGGATGATATGCCTGACTGGTAGCCTCTTATCCAAATTCGGGTCAGGAGATTCTCAAGGGGGGATTTTTTTCCCTCTCGATCCGCTTTCCGGTGATACTAGTTTGTGCGGCTCTGTGCCGGAATCTGCATCTCCTTGGAACCTATCTTTATGCTTCCGGTTAATCACGCACGGGTTTACTTTGCCTGATTCCGCTTAGTTCCCTTTAAACGTTCGCCCTTCAGTACTTTCAGTTACTAGCTTTTGTGCAACTTTTGTAGCAGCACTATATGCATGAATAGTTGTCCACCTGGGATCACTGTGCCATTTAGGGGCTCCAAACATTCATACTGTGTTTGTTCTTTCATGTGAAAGTTGTGATGCTTATGATCCACTGCACACATTCAGATGCTATGACTGTATGGCATGACTATTGTTTCACTACTTTCTGTGCTGTTCAGACTTCACATGTGACCTGCCCGATTCCTGCCACTGACTCTCACAGCTAATGTGTGATGTTTCATTTTATTTTCCTGAATTCGCAGGCAAGCAAACTAGTGAAGTATTTAACCGCCACCGGGAGTGTACAAGGGCATGCAGATAGTTTGGCAAATGCATCAGTCAGACATTTCAGTTCAGCGCCGTCTCCTCAGTCAAATTCAACTGAAGAAAATGGGTATATATTATTTCCTTTCTTTTTTCGAATTATCACTTAGGTGCACTCTGTTATGCTCTGAGGTGTATGCAGAGTTAGATTCTGTGTATTTACTACCTACTGCTGATTTTTGGAGTATGATCTTACCAGGTTTAAGGGGCATGGCATGTTGGCCCCATTCACAGCTGGATGGCAGAGCAGCGATGTGCACCCGCTGATTATTGACAGATCTGAGGTGTGAGCTTCTCACACTAGCATCATATCTGCTTAGTTGCCTTATCATGTAGGGAATCTGTATATGGAAACTTATGATGTTCTTTACCATGTTGGTGAGCCATATATCTATGTTTTATTACTTATATAATGTTCAACTGTATATGCAGGGTTCTTATGTTTATGACAACAATGGGAATAAGTATCTAGATTCTCTTGCTGGTCTATGGTGTACAGCTTTAGGTATGTGCAAGTACAGTCGCAGAATTGTGCATTCTTTGGGGAGGTGGCGTTTTGGCTCATAGGAGCAAATGCTCACATTATACAAAATAATTAAAAAACAATTTTAAAAATGTCAAAAAATTATGACATAATTTTTTTGGTGTACATCGTGACATTTTTTGTTAGTGCACAAGTTTTCATGGAGAAACAATATTTTATGTGGCGTGTACAAAAAAGACAAAAAAATGTCCTGTACGTAGTCGTGTTATAGCATCAAAATTTGTCTTTTTTACAGGAGCCACAAATTTTTGTAGTTTCTTTTGAAAACTTGTGCACGAACATAAAATGTGTAGATGTACATGAAAAATTTTACTTTAGAATTTTTTAACACTTCGAAATGTAGATTCACATAGTGGGAGCAAATGCTCCTATGAGCCAAAGTGAATATCCCATTCTTTGGGATAATATATCTGCATCACCATTTTTTGTGGCTTTAGAAGTAATGTTTAAACTCTAATTTTGTTCCTCTTTCATGGATTCGCAAATTCTTCAGGTGGTAGTGAGCCTCGATTAGTCAAAGCTGCAACTGACCAATTAAATAAGTTACCCTTCTATCACTCATTTTGGAATCGTACAACCAAGCCAACATTGGTAAGTTTCTGCGCCTTTTATTGACCATCGGTTTATTAAATTCATTTATTAAATTTACATTTACAAATAGTGATAAGGGAGACACTTTGGTACTTTTAGGATCTCGCAGATGACCTTCTTAGCATGTTCACTGCAAGGAAAATGGGAAAGGCGTTCTTCACAAATAGTGGTTCAGAAGCAAATGACTCGCAGGTACGATTGCTGGAAGAACTGATGATTTCGTGCACAAACTATAATGTAGATGGCAATAAATTTGGAGATCTTTCAAACATACTATTCATTAAGAAGGGTAGCAACCATACCTACAAAATATGTTTCTGTTAGTGTCATTCACATCTGGAGGGAATCACTGAAACCTGTTTTACACAGTGTTATGTTAGTATGTTGAAAACACATCACTAGCGACCTTTTTCTTGGGAAAAGTAGGGCAGTGAAACATAAACAGTAGGGTGGATTGTGAGAGTATCAACAAAATAAACCTTTTGGGTCCTTTTTAGAAGGCTAGTAATCAGTAGCTACTGCTCCCTGGTTCACCGTTTACACATTCTGGGAGATAGGCATAGTTATTTTGCTGAGTGTATCTAGCTGATTTATAGGCTGTACTGAATCCACAATCGTTTGGTGATAAAACACTAGTGATTTTTATGCTGTTCGTAGAATTTTCCTTGTTCCCCTCTTCTGGTCTTCTCATAGCACTGGTCTGACGGTTACAGCATTTACTCTTGTTCCTGTACAGGTCAAACTAGTATGGTATTATAACAATGCATTGGGGAGGCCAGACAAGAAAAAGTTTATTGCACGATCAAAAGCGTAAGCAACATAATTTCTCAACCTTTTGCACTTGAAACTAAGAAATATATGTTTTGCTTTATTTGTTAAGTAATTTGCATTAGCATTAATGTCTCGTGCCATCACTTCAGTATTATTGAAGTCTCGTTTTTTATGTTCTTTATGAAACATGGTGCTATTTTGAATGTCACTCTTACTATTGTTGCTTTTGTTGCAGATATCACGGATCGACATTGATATCAGCTAGTCTCACTGGGTGAGTATTGGCCTAAAAATAATGTTTTCCTTATAATGTGGATTTTCTTCTATCGGTACCTAATATCTAGTACCCTGAAGAATTTATTAGTCCATTTGTTATTGATACTTACTTAATTTGTTAATTCCTTCTGTATTTTTAGTCTTCCTGCCCTGCACCAGAAGTTTGATCTACCCGCACCTTTTGTTCTGCACACAGACTGCCCTCACTACTGGCGCTTCCATCTTCCCGGTACATTTTACTTCAGAGTTTAGTTGTATGATCAATGCATCCCATTTTACTAATGAGATGGTTTTGATGTGTGACAGGTGAGACAGAAGAAGAATTTGCCACAAGACTTGCAAATAATTTGGAGAATCTTATCCTTAAGGAAGGACCAGAAACAGTAAAGTCGTCTTGTCACCGAAGCTTATATTATGCAATATAGGTCCCAAGTATATTACTTGACTAATCTGTTTATTATGTTTCAGATTGCTGCGTTCATTGCTGAGCCTGTCATGGGTGCTGGCGGTGTCATCCCGCCTCCAAAGACTTATTTTGATAAGGTGATAATAAACAGCTTCAGCTACAGCTTCTATATTGAAGTCTTGAATTTTTGTTTTTCTTGTTTATCATATCCCATTTTCTTGTGTATCAACAGGTTCAAGCAGTGGTTAAGAAGTATGACATCCTTTTCATAGTAGACGAGGTACTTTACATTCACTTCTCAAGTTAAACACAAAAAACAAAATCTTAGCTAGTAAAAGAGCACATGAAACCACTCGATGTAACTGATATTAATTGATTATGCCTTTTAGGTCATTACCGCATTTGGAAGGTTGGGAACCATGTTTGGATCTGATATGTATAACATCAAGCCAGATCTAGTCACCTTGGCCAAGGTAAAATTTCTTTCACGAATATATGAGTACATACTAATTATCCAATGTTTGCTGAGCCATGCCAATTCCATGACAACAGGCTCTTTCATCTGCCTATGTCCCCATTGGTGCAACTCTTGTTAGCCCTGAAATAGCAGATGTGATTGATTCTCAGAGCAATAAGCTTGGTAAGTGAATGGCACTGCGTGAGCTCAGTTTCTCATATATGCATTGGCATGTCCTGGGTGTTTTTTTTTTAAGGAATATATACTTGATGAGCTTTTAGACACATATAATGTGCTGAGCCGCTGCCCTTTTTTTCAGGTTCATTTGCTCATGGCTTTACATACTCTGGTCATCCAGTTGCTTGCGCTGTCGCCATTGAAGCGCTGAAAATCTATCGGTATAGTGCACTTTCCATAGCAGACAGTGCCCCTGCCCCTATTGGCTTGTTGTTCCTGATGAATCTTTCCAACTATTTGGTATCAGGGAAAGGAATATTCCTGATCATGTGAAGCAAATTGCTCCGCGCTTCCAGGAGGGAACAAAGGCCTTTGCAGGAAGCCCAATCGTTGGGGAGGTACCCATCTTTTCTTTTTTGTGTTAGAGACTCCTTTGTTGTCCAAAAGCATAATGGATATGCTTTTGTATGCAGATCCGTGGTGTAGGGTTGATACTTGGAACTGAATTTGCTGACAATAAATCACGAGATAGTCCATTCCCTGCAGAATGGGGTAAGTCACTATACACTAATGACAACCTGTCCTTATTTTTCAGTAGAATGCTTCAGTGTGCCAAATCATAGCTTGGAATCACTTAATCTGAAGCATTCTATACTAGAAGATAATCATTGACGTAAACCTGAATGTTGTGCAAACATTTCTCGCTTCTCTCTTTTTTAAAACTGAACTATTATATGTTATTTCGGTAACAGAATTCCTGGACTTGTTCAGAACAAATCTAGAAGATCATTGTACCGGGAAATGTAGAACTGCTTGTCGTATTCTGGGATAAACATGTATCTCAAAACCACAAAGTACCTTACAAATTGTTTCCCTGATGGCATCTTCAGGCGTTGGTGCTATCTTCGGACAGGAGTGCCAGAAGCGTGGCATGCTGGTTAGGGTTGCCGGAGACAGCATTATGATGTCGCCGCCATTGACAATTACAGCCGACGAAGTAGATGAGGTAATATCAGAAATCACAGCACCGCCATCATCCTTTCCATTTTGGGGTTTGTAGTATAAAAAAATGAAATTGGTACTGAACTGTCTCGCTCTGAAACTCTTTCAGCTAGTGAGCATATATGGGAAAGCTATGAAGGCCACTGAGGAGAGAGTGGCCGAGCTCAAATCCAAGAAAAATTAGACAAGATGCAGCACGACGATGATACGGATGACGGTGGCATTGGATGTGTACAAAATAATTCCTTGCTCTCGGGGTGAGGTGGTAATAACGCAGCGGAATGAACGGCCTTTCTTGATGTGCAAAATGGCGAAGTGTTCTTTCACAAAGCAACGGTGATTGATGATTTGATTAGAATCACAAGATAGATTGCGTACAATCTCACATGTAAAGATAATCTCTTAATAAAGCCCCGTTTATATGTTCGCCATATTGGAAATTCCTAATTATACTGGGCAGGTTAAGTTTAGAATGAAATATTTTCAAAGAGTTCCTTATGAGATTTATGCCTCCCCAGTTTTTTATGAGTCGATAAGACTTTAAACGACTCATATTTATCTACTTATACAACCAAAACCAGTTTTCAAGGAGTATCTGTATCTCCGAAGAGAAGATACTGAACATTACAAAATGCATATCGTACAAGTAGTCTGGCACAATGCTAAAAAATGTGTGCGGTTAGGCGCGCATATGCATTAGCTAGCGACGTAGCAGCCGGCGAGTAGGCGGCGGCTTGCAAGCGCAAACGAGCGAGACATCGTCGACGACGGGCCCACAGAGCGTGCCGGTGGTGTCGGCCATGGTATGATATCCCGAGCTATAGAGCACCACTCTCGTCCGGTTCCCCTGCGCCGTGAACTCGAGCTTGCCGCGCATGTGCCCGCCCGTGCCCCGGGACGGATACTCGACGGTGACCGTCCCCTGCGCCCCCGTGGCCGCCGCCACCACGCGCATGGGCGGCAGCTCCGGCGCGCACGCCACGCACCCGTCCCGGGCATCCCCGACGGAGAACTCCATCCTGCACGCCGCTCCCGGCACGGTGTCCACCTCCTGCACCAGCGCCACCTCCGAGCCGACCACCAGCTCCACGGCCCGCGCGCCGCCTGGCACCGCGTAGTGCGCGGCGTCGACGTACTTGGCCACCTTGGAGTAGGACATGACCATCCAGCCCGGCAGCGGCGACACGTCGTCCTCGTCCATGGGCGGCACCAGCACCCCGCACGCCGTCCCCGGGATGATATAGGGTCCCTCCTCGAAGTCCCCGTTCCTCAGCAGGTTTCCGCCGCCGCCCCCGGTGTCGCTAGGCGCGCGGAGCTTCTTGATGGCGACGGCGTCGACGATGGGGCCGCAGGCCGGGTCGTCCACGCCCTCGTCGCCGTGGTGGATGACGAAGGTGACGATTCCCCGCTCGGCGCGGAAGGCCCAGGCGTATGAGTCCCAGCCGCTGGCGCTGTACACGGTCTGGATGGGGATGGCGCTGGCCGGCGTCGCCGCCTCGTCGCCGCCAATGGGGACGACGGAGAGGTTGAGCCGCTCGGCCTGCGCGCAGGTGCGCGAGGCGCTGAAGGTGACGGAGTAGTAGGCACCGCGGGTTACGCTGAGCTGCTGCCGCACGGAGGCGCCGTTGCCGAGGCGCAGCGCGTGCACGCCCTCCGGCACCGCCAGGACCATGTCGCCGGGGCCCAGGCTCTTGCCGGAGTCGATGTACTCGACGAGGCCGGTGATCCTCCAGTAGGGGATGGCGTGCTCGCCCGTCACCGTCGTGCCGTTCATCTGGGACCTGTTGGGCGGGTACTCGAAGTTGCCGTTCAGCAGCGCGCCTGCATGCATGCGTGACGTGTCAACTACTAGTATTTTTGCTTGTAGCCGGGCATGCAAGATCCCAAGTTGGCCATTTCAGAATTCAGACAGTAAACTAGGGTTTGATTTCTGCCGCGCGGCACCTTGGGAACCAATTAAAACGTCAACGCCAGCATAGTATTTTTCGGGCAATGTTACACCCTGATAATAAAGAACTAATATCACAGTAATCATGCAATGAGCGGATCGGAAGTGATCGATTCGACGATCTGTTACCTTCCATGGATACTCATCGATCGTCACCGGCGGCCGGCCTACATGCATTGCTGGGATGGATGATCGCAAAGCTCACTAGGTAATCATGCAATGGAGAGATGCAAGAGTGGCTTTCGAGGCTCTCACCGTCTCCGGCGGAAGCATGTCGGGCAGCTGCCCCGCAGAGGAGCATGAAGAGCAGCGCGACTCGGCGCGCATCGTCGGCCGCCATCGTGATTGTCCGATTTCCCGGCGAGATCGGTTGGTATTCCCCCACTTCGATCGACCGGCGGCGAGCTGATATAAGTAGCTGCCGGGCTGTGAACAACGCGCGTACGCTCTCGATACTAGAAGCTGATTTGAGTGCTATGATAGTGATACGTTAGCTTAGCCAGGGGACTCGCCCTTATAGGAATGGCAGATGTGCTAGTTCGTAGCTAAGCTACCTAGGGCGCTCGACCGACGCGGTGACCATGTGAGGGAGGCACGGTGACCGTGCGCGGAAGGCGCGGTGCCGGCGCGCGGCCAAATTATCGGCCGTCCTCCCTCGTCTAGATCCGCTGGACCTGCGGCCGTGCTAGTGTGCAACCGCGCGCGGCCCCTGCGTGGCACGTGTGGCGCAGTGCATGCAGCATCTGCAGCCATGGATTGGATGGCCGTTGAGATGGAGATTCCGGCGCCATTTGCTTCCCTTGATCGGGCGGCTGGTGTGGCTGGGCAGGGTGGTGAAGCGGCACACCGCACCCGCACCACCTCGCCTGCCCCTTTGACTCTCCATTATACCCACATGCAGTGGTGACACAGCCCGTTTCCTCTGTGTAGGCACGTTTCTTCAGATAGGATGGTCATGTCCATGTGCCATACATACCCACATGCAATGCCCACATGCGCACTGTCATGAACGTTTTCCCTACATCTCAAACCCTGTTTCTTCCGGCCGGTAGGATGCCGATGTCCATCGGCACGTACACTGAAGGCAGGAAATAATGGAATCAAGTGAAATCGCACCGCTCTGCGGCGACTTGGGAGGTCAAGAAACCCTAGCCGTCCAGCCCCTCTCCCGCCCCTCCTCTCCCTCTCGTTGCTGCCAGACACACCGTCGAAAATCGTCGATCGAATGCCAAGGATGGAAGGGGCGAGGCCCTCGGCCTGGGCGAGAGCGAAACTAGTTCCCCTCTTTTTTTTTGAGCAAGAACTAGTTCCCCTCTTCGATAGCATTCAATGGTGACATTGTTGCCTTCTATTTCCAATTTATTTTTGTTGGTGATCTTCGTCCTAAAGCTGAAGCCTTGCCTCATGAGTACCGAGCAAAGAGGCGTGCATGCTAGTTTCTGGTCCTTAAGTCGTCCTATGTGTGCGTATGCGCGCTCTTGGGGGAGCTGCTTCTCCTTTAGAGGTCTAGCGCCCTTCGAACCAGGGCAAGAAGATTGGGGCCTTCCTCGGAGGTGGAGGCAAATGGCACGATGGTTGTCAACGAGCTGGGACTTGACCGGGATTTCAACCTTTTTATTCTAGCTGGTATGGGAGTCTGACCAGCCTGGACATGAAACACTCTTTTGAATGTTTGATGAGCCACCCGTTGCGTGGGAGCGCATCTTGCTATTGTGAAGGGGTTTTGTTTTCGCTCAAATTTGAACTAAACCACCGACACTTATAATGGATCGGAGGTGCACCATTTTTCATTTTATATTTCATATGTTCATAATATCTAAAATATTATTTGGTTGCTACTTATTACAAAATTCGGTTTATTTATTAAAAACGTTTGAATGTGCAAACATTTTTAGAAATCCTGTAAATGGTTTCCGTGCGGAACATTTCTTGAATCCCTTTAAAGTGTTTTTCTTAATCATGTGGAAGTATTTTTTGCAACCCCGTAAATATTTTCTTTAACCCCCGAGAACACTTTCTCTAACCGGTGAACATCTTCTGAATCTAGCGAAGCCCTTTTTAACATGCTGGAAGTATTTGTTTCGGGAACCGCAAAAATTTATTTTAACATGAAAATATGTTTTTTGAATTCCGGGAAAAGTAATTTTGCACCATACATAAATAATGTTTTAAAGTATGAACAATATTTAATATATAAAATATGAAAAGAAAAAAAGGGAAAAAGAAGAAGAAAAAAAACAGAAACAGCGTACCTGAATGGGGCCGGCCCAGCATCGAACCTCTTAGAGCATG
Organism: Lolium rigidum; assembly: GCF_022539505.1. NCBI lineage: Eukaryota > Viridiplantae > Streptophyta > Magnoliopsida > Poales > Poaceae > Lolium > Lolium rigidum. The sequence continues at coordinate 51,626,131 of NC_061514.1, read as the reverse complement.
TCTAACAGACCCCTTAAAACGCCCAACCCCGTAAAATAACCGCCGATATACGGGGTAGAGCTCTACTCGGCCGTCTAGCAGACCCCGTAAATCAACTCCCTGTATCGAATTTTTACAGTTTTGGCTACGGGGCGGCTCCTCGCCCCTTACAAGTACAGGGTGGGAGGCTGAATACAAGGCCAACCCCTCACCTGTGGCGCGGCCGGATTTTCACCAAATTGCAAGCGCTTCCGCCATGGAGCCCCGCCGGAGAAACGTGCGACCACCTCCGTCGCGCCATCGAGCGTCCGTGGGCTGCCGCGCCGCGGTGCTCGCGGGTCTTCTCGCGGCGGGGGCGGGCGGGGCGGCCGTGGCGAGCGAGGGCGGTCGTGGCCAAGGCGATGGCGGGCGGAGGCCACCGTGGCCAAGGCCGTGGCGGGCGGGGCGGCCGGCCCACGGCCGGTGGCGGGCGGGTGCCGGTGGTGGGCGGTGGAGACGGGGCCGTGGTGGGCGGGGCGGCCGGTCCACGGCCGGTGGCCGGCGGAGGCCGTGGTGGGCGGGGGCGACGGGGGCCGTGGGCGGGGTGCGCGCCGGCGGGGCGGCGGCGGGGGTGGCGGCGGGCGGGGGCGACGGTGGGGGCGAGGGCGGTGGGTCGGAGGAGGAAGAAGGAGAGGAGGAAGAAGGGGAAAAAAAGAAAAAAAATGATTTGGCATATTCTAGAAATATGCTCTTTTACAGTTTAGGGATACGGGTTCTACTAGCTCGTCCGAGTTTTCAGCCGGCGAAAAGTGAATACAGCGCCCTTTACTCGTGTTTTAAGGGGCGAAAATATACGAGTCCTGTTAGATATGCTCTTAGTCTGGGCCACACCCAGCGGCCGCAATGGGCGATGAAGAGAAATTACGCTATGCGAGCTTACGAAATTTCGTGGATTGCAAATCGAGGGAGGTCGTGGTGGTTGCATGGGCCAACCGGCGTGCGGCGGTGAGCCTAAGTGACGCCGGCCAGAAAACCAGCGAGAAATGGTCGTGCTGTGCGTTCGTTGGTTGTTTGATTCAGTACGCGGTCGTCCGGTTGTAATGATCCTGGTTTCTTCTTCAGTGATAATTACAACCTGACAACCGCTGATTTGTCCATTGATTCAGTACGCGAGGTTTAACAGTTGGAGACGAAAGCGCATCAATCCAAATCTCGACATGGTCAATTCGCCGTGGACATGGCGATAGAGAGCCGCCATCAGCCGGTCTAGCTAGCCTACTTTGGACGAGTTGGACCGTGTACGGAGACCGGAGACGTATTCTCGGCGACGCCACACTGTTATCAGGTCTGTTTGAATATCGTGTCAGAGTGAGATGATTGATTGACAGTAGCACTCAACGGCCCCACTTGAAACTCGTCTCAGCTGGTCAGGACCGAGGACACAGGGGAAGCTCCGAAGGCCACATGCTTGTCCACAGAGGAGTGTCGGAGTTCGAATCCAAGAAGATGCAGGCGATGCGGTCTCCGTCGGCTTAGGGTGACTTCTTTCGAGCTCACGCTTGCGAGCAGGCGAGGCTGCGAATGCGGTCAGTAAACCGTGGTGGACAGAAATTCCCAGAAACTGCCAACGAGACTTCTTTTGGGCTTCTTCAAGTTTGGAGGCCGCCACGGATAGACGCACGTACGGCGAGAGGAATCGACGATGATCACAAATTTCACAATATGTCGGTGGCCATCTCGATCAGCTCTAGTGTTCCTACGGAATAATTCATCGTTAGCTTTTCTTTAGCAGAACTCGTTGGCTGTGGGGGGTAGAATCGTAGGCTCTCCATATTTTGACAAATCTCAGACGATCTTCATGGGACGGAGGAAGTAGTAGGTAGTACTAACATGCCGAAATGATAAACGATGTTCGTTACTAGGTGCAAAAGGGTAAACAGTTGATAACTAACCTGAAATTGGGTGGCAAGCCGGGCGTTCCGCGCCCGTCCGGCAAAAACAAAATCAAAGCAAAACAAGCGATATATTCAAATTGAAATTACTGCTGGATTAGTGGAAAACTAGGTGCCGCATCCCGTGTCCCTTGTCAACTCACTACGAGGGTGGTTATAAAGTTTTCATACTTTCTCCGTTCTATTTTTAAATTTTATCTAGATACGAAGGTATATAAATATATTTTAGCTATAGATTCATATGTATCTAAAAAAAAATACGAAGCTTTTTAGAAACAGAAGGAGTACTAAAGTTGGGAAAATTTGTTACAGACACCATTATTTTCTGGCATTTATCGAAACATGCCGCTCGATTGTGTCTTTGACAAGTACCTATACAATTCTGTGGCACATTTGCCACAACACACCACCTGGCGAAAAATGGAAAGTATTGCACTTTTACCTGGGATGACTAGCAAATGCGTAACTTTCCGTTTTTGGCTAGGTGGTACGTTCTGGCAAATATGCCACGGAATTGTAATGGTACCTGATAAAGACACAATTGAGTGGTGTGTTTCGGCAAAAGCTAGAAAATAACGGTGTCCTATAGAAAATTTTCCTACTAAAGATATAACATGGGTTCGTTTGGTGAGGGACGACATTCAATAGTGAAGAGCATGCGGTGACCTCTGGTTCAGCCTTTCAAAGGTGCCTATGTGTTCATAGGAATAAGCATCCACGGCTGCGTGTTTATACGATATTTCAAAACTATAAAAGACAAACTGTTGTTGCGTCAAGCGTGAGACATTTTGTGCCATGCTGGCTTTTCTGTGTACATCGGTTGAACATGACTACCTGAGCCAATATGCCACAGCGCCGGGTCGTAGCTGAGTTGGAGCTAGCCGGTAAACGCCGGTCGTTGAAACGGCAATCAACGGTGAGTCCGGATATCTTTAACCGGGCTCCGCTGTCAGTGTGTGGGCCCCCCGCGCGAAGAACTGTCTCTCGATGAATCCAGTCACCGCTCCACCACCAACACCACGAAAACGTTAGGCTGGAGGTCCCACACGGCAGTGTGACGGTGTAATGGGCGTCGTGCTCAGGCTCACGCGAGGCAAGTACACATGGTGGCGGGGCCCTTGACGGCGGCGACACAGCTGGAAAGTCCGGTGGACGGTGGCCTTGGCCCAGGAAAAAGCGGTGGCGTCCACGTCAGCGTGAACGCTACGTACACGGCGGCCGGCCGGCCGGCCTTCTTAATCTTTGCCGGAATTCGCCACCGTCTACATGGCCATGTCGCAGTCCTGTACCCTTTCGGCGGCACTAGATGTTTAGACTCTTCGGACTGAAAACCTGGAAAGATTAAGAGATCCCGCCATGGCAACGTAAGCATATACTGGAGTACGTCCGCAGTCCGCTCGGAATTAATCGACGATAGGAGGGAATACTTCTGTAAAAATTACTTAGAAAATCGTATACACGCCTACTGAAAAGACGAAAAGAAGGGAGGATGGGTGTGGACCGTTCGCTGAGTCTGGCAGATACGAAACGCCGGAAGGTGCGGCCAAACCTTGACCGTTCGTTGACGAGATCAGCCGTTGAAAAATTAAAGTGTTTGAACATCATCATCATCGTCATGGACCGTAGAGCCAGACCCGGCCTAATCGCTTTAGCCAGCCAGCCAGCCAGGTTGGTCGATGTGGAAGGAACTGTGAATGGTTTTGTCCAAAGTTTCCTGGCTACACAAAACGGCGCTAGAGATGATCATGAGACATTGAGACCACCTGGAAAGGCCAGCACGTACGCACAAGCGGGCTGCATCGCAAGACTCACAGAGCTGCCAATTCGATCAATTAGAAAATCCTGTCACAGGCAGCAATTAGCATGTAATGATTCCCGCATATATAATTCTGCTTTCCAATCCTCCACCGAGACCATGGATGCCCACATGGCGCTAGTGACGCGGCAAGCCATGCCATGCCTCCGAGAATGGCCAATCTGGAGCTATTGGAAGAACCATTTATGCAGAATCGCGATTGCCATGCCCCTCCATGCGAGATCCGGCCCAACAGTGCCAGTATCCCTCCCATAATATATCATGAACTATCTAGTGCATCGTACGAAGTTTTAGATCTCAACTTGCTAGGCTACAAGATCGGAGAACAGTGCGAAGATTCTCAATGGCCGTGAATTGAATTGGTGCTGGAGAAAAGGTACAGAGTACAGCTGAATAATTGTCCTGCCGGGTGATAATTATTCCTCATGTTTCATCGAAGAAAAAAAAATCCACATACGCAGTACTGTCAATTTGCACCGATTCAGGTAGCTAAAGTGCTTGTGAAAACTAAACACTAATTATCCTTCCGACAATATATACCACGTCGATAGCGAGGCGTCGGGTCAATTCGTCAATCTTAAGGGATCAATTTCTTGGATCCAGCTTCTTGTATAGTGTCAAGTGAGATTTCATCTAAGTTCTACTTGTAGTGCATTTTACTTTTTCTAGTGTAAATTTTGATACTAAAACTAGAAAAAACAAAATATACTATAAGTAAAATCCCGATAGAATCGCACCTTAATATAGGTCCCTCAAATGTGTTCATAGGGATATAATGTATGCGCATTTAGAAAAGTAAGTATACATACATATTTGCGAACATCTGCTTGTGTTTCTCAACTAATAAAAGGATCATGAACCATGTAGTATGATTTCTTCACATGGCAGAGCATTGTGGAGATCCGAACACTTGAACATGCGGACAAAAAATGTTAATCAAGTAAAGTTCCCCAATCAACAATAATAAATGTAACAAAGAAACCAGATGAACTTTTGGACTTAATTAAGCACTATATATATTTTGTTTGCAAATTACAGCTGCACACCATGCCGAGACAACTGCTTGCAGGCAGTGACGCCGTCAGCGTGCCAAAAGGAGTCGATAGGGTCGGTTTGGACGGCTGATTATTAGCTGCCGCACCCACTGCGCGGTGGGACCAGATAAACCTACTAAAGAGAAAAAAAAAGCCAAAGCTACCATCGTCCTCTCTTCTCCTCCATTGCATCTTTTCCTCCCTTTAATTAGATGGAGTTTGTGGCTGGGCTTGACTGGACCAGCTTTGGACTAGCCTGACATGCATGATGCCATTGCTCAAAACCATTTCTTTCTTCTACTGCATTTTATTATTCCCTAGTGTGACAACCTTGCACATCAGTAGTAGAGTAGTATAAGTTTAAGGTGGGCAACCTTATCATCCTGGTATACAGATAAACAAATCTATGGTTATTTTTTAAGATAATGACTTCCATATCTTGCATACATGATGTTGACTCAAAGTTTATCTGAAATATTTGTTTCGCAAAAAAAAAATGGTTACTTAACATAAGCGCATGCGTCATTGAAATCGTCTCCTACAACACTACTTTTCATCCATCGGTCTCTTTGGTGGATGAAGTTATCAACAGCATTTCCAGCCGCGTCCCCAAAGCGTCCCCCGGCCAAAGGGATTTGGAGCGCGCCGGATCAAAAAACCGTTCCAGCCGTATCCTCCAAAACCTATTTTTGTCTGGCGCGCCCCTATACGGTGTCCGACGCCCCGAGCCCGTCCCCGTCCCACATGGGACGCTCCGGGCACGCCGGACACAAGGAAAAGCGAGGCGAACCGACGCGTCAGCGGCTCGGAAGCCTAAAACCCCGTCGCCTACCTTTGGTCAAGCGACGTTAATGGCGTCCCTGTTTTCCCAGGCGACGGGACGGTCTCGTCGTGCATGGCCGCGTGGCCGTCCGCGCCGGCGTTATTGCGTGCAACCACCCGCTGCCACCGCTGTTTAAAGACGCCCTGCAGTTCTCACCGCTCACAAACCATCTTGTCACCGCCGCCTTCCCCCTCCCAGATCTTCTCCTCGCCGCTCCAAAAATGTCGAGCTCGTCCTCCCGCAAGATCGCCGCGGCGAACGGCTTCGGCCGCGGCAGCCTCACCGTGGCGGAGGCGTGGGCGGCCGTACAACGCCCGCTATCCGGTCCCGCCGGACATGCGGGCTGCCAGCAGCGGCGGCTGGAAGATGGCCGTGAACGGCATTGGCGTTCCGCCGCCGCCGAAGCCGCGCACGGACCAATGGAGGGACGCCATCAAGGCTCGTCGGGCTCAACTCACCGCCGAGGAGCGGTTGGATCCGACGTGGGCGGCCAACAACAACGACGCCTGGTGGACGTCGTACTTCCAGGCGAAGTACGACGTCGAGATGCACAACACCGACGGGCTCGTCGGCGGCCCCAATAGCTGGAACAAGGACGGCCGCGCCCTATTCTGGGGCGTTCCAGGACGCACCCTCGAGAACGTCATCCGCGGCATCCGCAACGGCGCTCCAAGGCTGGAGATGTCGTCGTCACCGCCGCCGTCTCCTCAATGGCAGCCGAGGAGGACAACGTACTCGTCCTTCTCGCACTCTTCTTCCTCAGGACCGGTGCGATCGACGCCGTCCTCGTCTTACCGGTCGGCGCCGTACACCGTCCCCAAATGGGAGGTGAAGGAGGAGCCGGCGACGCCCGTCAACACGAGGCGTGGCGGCAGTGGCAGCGGCAGCCGGTGGCAGCAAGGGAGGCGCGGCGGCGCCCTCCTCATCCCGAAGCCGGAGGTGAAGGAGGAGCCGGAGGAAGCGTCGCAGCGGCGGCTGCCGGCGGAGTACGAGCGGCAGCAGCGGCTCATCGCCGGCAGCCGATGACCCCGAGGACTCGCCCGTGTCCGCGGGCGGCGTTCTTGGCGTCCATGAACGACAAGGACGCCTGGAGGGGCGAGCTCGACGCGGCGATCGCCTTGTCCATCGGCGACTCCGGCAAGCCGCTGGTGGACCTCACCGACGACGGCGAGGCAGGACCAACGGCTTGGTGAAGGACGAGCCCGTGGACGAGCGCGTCAAGCAGGAGGTCGTCACCGACGAGATGCACAACTTCCAGCAGTACTACGACGCCTCCGGCCGTCGCAAGTGGTTCTAGATTAGGTTTAGTTTAAATTTAGTCAAATTTTGTTCGAATCTATGTAATATATGGCAAGTTTGCATGAATCTGGCTTAAGTTTAAAAGTTGCGAAATTTTGTTTGGGGGACGCGACTGGGGAGCGACGTCCCCCAAACGCGGCACGAACGAAACACGTCCCCTAAACGCTCAATCCGGCGCGGTTTGGGGGACGCTTTGGGGGACGCGGTTGGAGATGCTCCAAGAATCTTCAGTGGATTAAGATGGGGACATGGGGTTAATGCCGTGAGAGATGAAACACTCCCTTACACAATCCTCACCAAGAAAGGGGCAGTGCATCGTTATAATTAGGCATATACTAGTACCTTAAGCATGCCAAAGCATTTAAGGGATAGCCGAATACTTGGTTTTTTCTCCTAATTGGGCTAATTAGGAAGAGCTCAGATGACACCTGAAAATGACTGCAATTTCTTGTTTGCGGACGAGCGGAGGGGTTACTTTGCAAGGTACTCATCTAAAATCGCAAAAACGTGCACGCGGGGAGCACCTTTCGCTTCGGAGTGCAAAATTGGTGTACCTACCAATTTCTCTCGAGCAAAGTGATGTATGATAAACTTGATATCGAAAGAGAACCAGTCCTCCAAACGGAAAAATATTCTGAAGTGCGGCGTGAAAATGACCTCCTGTGTGCAACATTGAATCCGTTCTTATTTTGATTAACGAAACTACTAATTTTCATGTTATATTTTTGTTCGCTGGAGTGGAGTACCGGACAATAAGGAAAAGAAAATATCGACCACCTGTCTCGGCAATGCACTCAATTATTTGTCACAGATTTAGAATGTGGCAACTACATTTTTGTTTCTCACACAATCATAAACTATTTAATTTAATATAATTATAGTCATGGTGGATACGATTAAAAATGAATGTGTGGCTCATAACCAACCTCATAAACTCGATTATTTCACACATCAGAAAACATAATCTCAACTATGTGAAGGATCTTATGGTCTTGTATTGCTAAATATCCCATAGCTTCCTCGAGTTGTATACATCGTTGATGTTACTCTTGATAATAACTTGACTATAAGTTATACAAGACGAATATAGTCGAGAACTTGAAACCATCTTAGCAGGCGATACACATCTATGTGAGACATTGCACTCAATAATTATATGGTACTTGTGTATTTAGATCTTTGTAACATATTCATAAAATTAAAATATGCATGCATGTTCGCATTTTTTTCTCCTTTTCCTCTACATTATCCTCCTTTCGGTTGTATCTTTGAAATAGTTACATTAAAGCAAATAGTTATGACCCATCATGTTAGAATTTGTCGGGTCTTTTCTTCTTCTTTCTCACATTGTCCCCCTTTGTTAGTCCGGTGGCTTGTTGTATAGTATCTTCAAAGCGTCATTATAGCATTTTCCTACACTACATGGAAATAAGAAAATTCAATGTCAACGTACATTATACTAAGTAGCATTCATGCTCGTCCACTTTATTTTAGTTTCTTTTGCCCGCCCCTTGCATTCCGTGTATCTCCGGCACACTTATAACGGTTTTTTCTCGCACACCACCTTTGGAAAATAAGAACACGAAATAGACTTTGAATGTCATGGCGGAGCACACCACTTTAAAATAAGCAGAAATGAAATGGAAAAACAGCGGCAATTCGTTCATGAGAGCATTGTCGCACCAAAAAAAATAAAAAGAGATACTAAGGTGGCAGAGGATTCTCAAATTCTCCTTTGGCTGAGACCTGAGAGCAACTGGGCAAGTAAAAAAATAAATACTTGCCAATAGACCCTGACCAGGTATTGAAAAAGCTTTTCTGTTCAACCGTTTAATTTGTATGTACATATACGCTTCAGGGGGTTCTCGCTGCAAAAACCACCTCCAGAAAACCAAACCGATCCTGCGGCGCCGCCGGAACATGCGCAGGGTGTCGCGCGGCGTGGCATACCTGGTAATCACGCCGCCCACCGACGTGTGGGACCGACATGTGCGGACCCACCGGTCAGTGACTGCGCAGGAGGTGAGCGTAGCGACGGCGCCGGCTTTATCGGTGGGCCCGGCCAACTCAGCGGCACGTATGCAGATATAAACCCCGCACGAAGGAGGAAATTGCAGCTCGCAAAACCCCGACAAAAATAAAAAAAAGATTCTCTCCCTGCTCCTTCTCGTTAATTCCGCTCTGATAAATCTCGCCTCCCTTCCTCGCTCTCGAGTTTCCTCCGTGGATTTGATCTGCGGCGGCGGCCTGGAGAAGACCGGCGGGAAAGCAGAGGACGGCGCAGCAGGACCGGGAGCTGACAGCTGAGCTTCGGTCGGCCTTAATCCCGAGGTGAGCTGCTGTTTAGCTGGGTTAATTACTACTACGGAGTAGCATTTGTTTGGAGTAGTAGTACTGTTTTCTCCGCTCGTATTTTTGAATCCGATGGCGTCGGCTTCTGCGCCGGTTCCGCCTGCTGCTGTTTCCGCCATTTGATCCGATCTCCCGTGGCCCGAATCGCCTCCTTCGGACTGGATTGGGGAGCTGAGCTCTCGTGATTTTTTTATTTTTTTTTTTGCTTCGATTCTGCCGCATCCGCTTGCTTCACAATTTCGATCGGCTCCTGCTCGATGTTGCTCGGGGCCAGCTCCTCTTCTCTTTGCTTGCTCGCGGCGGATGGTGCTCAGGCGTTTGATTTGTTCCTGTGAGGACTGAGGACGACGGTGGTACCGTCAGAATAGTCTGAATCATTAAGCATATCTGACTTTTCGAGCGCTGCGGATGGCACGTCCCTGCTCGGGGTAGGATGGGGGGAGAGTGATCGTGGGAAAGGTTGGTTGGTGGGCACGAATTGTCGTTTTTGTCTTTTGCCTTTTTCCGGGGTTGGTTGCTGAATTATTTGCTGGCTAGTGTTGGGTTTGGTAGCTGGGAGCTTGCTCTTTCTCCAAAGTTCAGGCAGCTCGGATCGGAGTTTTGGGTGAACCTTATTATATCGATCGCGTGCTGATCGATCGGATCTTGTGCTAGCTTGTGTCTCGTGCTTGTGATGTAATCCTGATCCTGATTGGCCTTGTGTGGAGTTAGTAGGTACTTGGTATTGGTAAGGTGGTACGCTATGCAGGAAGAGGAGATCACACAATTCTTAATGATATCATAGTGTTTAGTTGTTTGCTTTCCCCCATATAACTATGATATAGTTGGACCCTAGCTGTCGCCTTTTTTTCTGTATCCTTCATCATCCAGTCTGTAGTGAAGTAGTCTCTACACAAAATCAATCGTTCACCCCCCTCCACAGAGCCTGTTTTGGGGAGGCTGCTGAACTTTTTGAGCTTGCTTTCGTAGGATTCCATTTGTAGGTCGCAGCATCGCCGCGTATTAGCTTGATGCCTGTGTATACATGATGCAACTATTGATCCCAACACTTCTTGTTGTAAACTGCAGCGACGGATACGAAGCTAGCTGCCCGAGATGGAAGCCGAACAGGCTGCAGAAGTAAGCTCCGGGGAGATGACGAATCTTAAGACGCCTGATACGACTCCGGTAAGGAAAACATTATCAGTGAAAGATGAGTGCATGTTCACCATTCCTAACACAACTTTCAGAACTGAGTGCTGTTTCTTTGTACGTTTCATTCGTGTTATTTGCAATAGCCTATTTATCATGTCCAGTTTTGTTTTTTGGTATCTATATACTACTAGTACTATCACATTGGTATTTCTTGATGTCAAAAACGGATAAGTGTGGTTTCTGAAAATGCTTTGGGTGGGTGCTTGTTGCATATATTTTCAGTACTTTATTCATTTATTAATTCATTACATTGGTCTCTGGTACCTGAATTAATATGAATACGTGCAATTTCTGGGCAGTATGATAATTCGTGGGCGCAAGAAAACTTTATAATCTACTATATTGTCACATCTTTTATTCATAATTGAGGTGCAGTTTCCATGATTGGTTAAAGTAGGGATTTATTTGAAAGTTGACCATAGTTTTCTGCCCAAGGTTCTAAATATTTGCATCCACTGCATTGAATAAGATTCTACAAAGAGGGCACAGATTAGAAAAATCTCCATGAAAACAAATGCTTGAAGTCTCAAGATTAATGAAAATTCCACGCTTTTAATAGTATTTCATTTCTCTGAGGACTTGTTTATGCTTCACTTACGACTTGGTTATTATTTGATTTGAAATTCCAAAGATGCCACTGAATTCAGACAATGCCAATATCTTAGGTACATGATGATGACAAAGAAAATCTAGTAAATGGAGATTCAAATCCACATGTGAAGGAAACACACGGTGACGACGATGATGGAACAGGATCCGATGGTTATGAGCTGGTAGATGTGAAGGAAAACTTTGGTTCAGCAAAAGCGGTGGAGGAAGAAACGGCAAATAGAAGTATGAAAGATGATGAAAGAACTATAGAAGCTGCCATGTCGAATGAAGAAACGAAACGATTGGATGAACTATCAAGGCGTATTGAAGAGCTTGAATCTGAGAAGGACAAATTGGTGAAGGATATGACAGAAGCAGAAAATAAGCAGACACTGCAATACAGTTCTCTACAAGAAGCACAAAAATCTCTCACTGAGAAGGATAAAGAGCTGGCTGAGGCAACACAATCACTGAGCGAGATGGGGTCTGAGCTTGAATTCTCGAAAAAGAGGATTCAAGAAATTGAGGTTGAGTTAGGTTTATCAGCTGATAAGCTCCACAAACTTGAAGAGCTGAAGGATGAAAGAAGCTTGCATGCTGCACAGGAGGCGAAGAGGGCTGCTGAACTTGATAAGATGCTTGAAAAGACTCAGTTGAACATGAAAGAGATGGAAGACCAGATTAGCAATTTACAGGAAGAGTTAAAGGGACATCAAGATAAGGCTATCGACCATCAGCAAGTAGAAGAATCACTGAACGCCACAGTCTCACAATTCAAGATGGTACAAGAGGCACTTGAACTCGCCAAATCACAAGTGACTGATTTGGAGCAGAAGCTTGCTTCTCAGGATGCTAGCATCAGTAAGCTCACTGAAGAGTTGAGTCTCCACTGCTCATCTGAAGAATCTCTGAAGGAGAAGAGTCTTAAACTAGAGACTGAACTTGCTGCCGTGAATGAAGAGTTGCAAGCGAAGCTTCTGAGTTTGCAAGAAATGGAGATGAAACTGGAAGAGCAGGTGAAGGAAAAAGAGACAAGTGAAGCTACATTCGAGAAGCAGCAGGTACAGATTCTCAACCTGCAGTCTGGTCTCGATGAACTAAAGGATGAAAATGAAACTCTCAAAGGGACTCTAGTTGACACTGAATCAAAACTAACAGAAAGAGAGTCCATGTTGCGTCAGGCTGAAGAGGAGCATGCTAAAGCACAATTGCTCCTGTCAGAAGCATTGTCGCATAAAGAAGAATTGGAGGTAAATCTGAAATCTATCAGCGAGCAGCATGGTGAGTACAAAGCTGTTTCTGAAGATGCAAACGAGAAGATTCTCGAGCTTCAAGCACAAATTCAGTCCCTGCATGCAGCTGAAGAGGCTTCGAAATCGCATCTGGAAGAGGCTAGCACAAATGTGGAAGATGCTAAGAAGAAATGTTCTGATCTTGAGCAACAGCTCAGCGAATCTGAGAGTAAATTCGTCACTTCAAGTGAACAAATAAAGTTGCTGGAAGAGCACGTCCAACAACAAGCAGCTTCTTCAGCAGAAAAAGAAAAGCAGCTTGAAGAAGCAGTGAACAGTGTAGAAACATACAAAGAGAAGATAAATGAGCTGCAATCTTCTCTGGATTCCTCAGCATCTAAAACTCAGCTACTTGAACAAGAAGTCAAGGATCTGACTGACAGATACTCACAGCATCAAGAACAATCTCATTCGGTTCGTGAAAGAAGTCTTGAACTGGAGAGCTTGCTTCACACATCAAAGTCTGATGCTGATGGTGCACACTCCCGGAGACAGGAGCTGGAACAGGAGCTTGAAACCACACAAGCAAAGTTCAATGAGGTTGAATCAGAACTAGAACAGTATAGAAGCAAGGTTTCTCACCTTTCCGATGATCTGGAAGCTTACCAAACAAAAGCAGCCAGTCTTGAGGCTGTGATGGAAGCTGCAAGTGAAAAGGAGAAGGAGCTTATGGACTCACTGATTCAAATCACCGAAGAAAAGAAGAAACTTGAGGAACTAACAGCAGAGTATGAAGAAAAACTTCAAGAGCACTTGAAGGAAAAGGAAGGTTTTGAAGAGAGGGTTCAGACTCAAGAATCGAAGGTGCTTGACTTAGAAGAACTGTTGGCGAAACTTAGAGAAGAAAAAGAAAGTGGCGAGAACGCCATTGCTGATCTTAACCTGCAACTCTCCAATAAGAACGACATGTACCTGGAATTGGAGTCCCAGTTAAGCCAGGCTGGGGACGATCATAGCAAAACAAGATCACTTCTCTCTGATGCACACTCACACAAAGAGGAACTAGAGTTAAGTTTGAAATCTCTTAATGATCTGCACACGGAATCCAAAACAGCTGCGGAGTCTGCAATGCAGAGGACTGCAGAGCTTGAAACTCAAGTTCAGGAATTAAGTGCTGCTGAAGAGAGTCTGAAGCTACAGCTTGCTGAGTTTGAGTCAAAGCTAGCATCTGCTGAGAAGAAGAGCGCAGATCTTGAGCAAGAGCTTAAAGATGCGGCAGATGAACGCAATGATTTCCGTGTGAAGGTTGATGAACTTTCTGGGGAAGTTGAAGCATACAAGGAGAAATCAGCAAGTCTTGAGGCTTTATTAGCAGAAGCCAACCAGAAGGAGGATGAGTTGTCTGCGAAGTTGGCTCAAGCTAATGAAGAGAAGGAGCAATATGAAGAACTGTCAAAGAAGGCCACCACAGCGCATTTGGAAGCGGAGAAGCAAGTCCAGACTTTACAGGGTGACCTAGAATCTGCCAGGAGTAAAATGGAAGAGGTGGAGAATGATCTTCAGGCCCTGGGTGTTAGAGAAAGCTCAGTACTTGAGAAGCTTAAATCTGCAGAGGAGCAGCTTGAGCACAGTGGGAGAGCACTGGAACATACTACTTCCAAGAAGATTGATCTGGAATCTCTGTACCAGTCTTTACTTGAAGATACAGAGACGAAGCTCCAACAAGCAGGGGACAACCTGACACAAAAGGAGACCCAATGTCAGCAACTGTCCGAAAAGTTGAAGTTGGCCGAGGAACAAGTTGCTTCTTATGAAGCAAAAGCTACTGCGTCCACTGAAGAGGTGGAATCCATGAAGGTGGAGCTTGAAGCCTTTGAAAATGAGATCGCTACTCATGAGACCACCATTGAGGAACTCAAGACCAAGGTTTCCAATGCTGAGTCAAAGGCTGAAGAGGCGTTGGCTGAGAATGCGGCAATGAGTGGTGGAAATCAGGCCCTGAAAGAGGAACTTGATGCTAAGCTAGCCATGCTTCAGGAATTGCAAGAGCAGTTTAACTCTACTCATGCTGAAAAGGAAGATGTTGCTACGAAGCTAGCTGAGCATGGAAGAACGATAGAACAATTGACTGAGGTGCACAGTAGAGGCTTAGAGCTTCAGTCTGCAGCTGAATCAAGGAATGCAGAAGTTGAAGCTCAAATGCGTGAAGCTCATGAGACAATAGAACGGAAAGATTCAGAAATGAAAGACTTGAATGAGAGGCTGACTGCACTTCAGTCTGAGACTGAAAGTTTGATGCATGTGAATGAAGCCTTGAAACAGGAAATCAGTGCTAAGTTGGTCTTGGTTGACGAGCTGCAGGAGAAATTTGCGTCCCTGAGTTCCGATAAAGAAGCAGCTGCAGAGAAGCTGGCTGTTCACGAGGAAACAATAAAACATTTGACTGAGGCGCACACAAGAAGCTTGGAACTCCACTCTGCAGCTGAATCAAAGAATGGGGATACTGAAGTTAAGCTGCATGAAGCCCTCGAGACAATAGCACAGAGAGAAGCTGAAGTTAAAGACTTGAGCAAGAAGCTGGATGCTCTTGAAATCGAGTTGGGATATTATGAAGAGCAGGCAACTGAAGCTGCTGCCAATGAAGAAAATCATAAGGTTAAATTTGATGAAGCTGTACACAAACTAAAGAACTTAGAAGCACAACTTGCAGAAACACAAAACAAGGTTGAACTTTTCCATGCAGAGAAGGAAAACTTGATTAGTGCAAATAGTAGTTTGAACGAGGAGTTGGAAGTACATCAGAGCAAGCTGAATGAATTGCAGCTGGCACTTACTGCTGCACTAGCAGAAAAGCAGGGGTCATTGGAAGAGACTCACTCATTGCGTAAAACACTCGATGGCATGATTCAACGCAAAGAGGAACTAGAAAGCCAGGTGATCAAGTGTTCTATTTTATTGTTCTCAGCTTAATGCTGCTTACTGCTCTTGGCTTCAAAATATTTCTAATACCGTTACATAGCTCTTATCTTGCCATTACAAATGCTTTAGCCTCAGAAGTAGAAAAAACCCTTTAGCAAGATGATTTTTTTTCAGGTCTCTTCTACTCTGGAAGAGCATGAAGAACTGAAGGGCAAGTACCAAAGTACACTGGAAGAGAAGCAGATTTTGAATGAAAAATATGAAACTGCAAAGAAGGAGCTTGACGAAGCAATAATCAAGTTGGATGAGCAAATCAATTTGGAAAAGTCTGAAAAAGAATTTCATATTTCAAAACTCGAGAGACAAATTACAATGTCTGAGCTAAAATACATGGAGGAGGTACCTTGTTATTTATCTCCCTCTAAACTATTTTGGGCCTTACTTTCAAAGTACTGTCTGTATAATTTATGAAATATTTTCAGATCCAGACCATGCAAGTTGAAACAACTGAAAAGAATGAAGCACTTACAACCAAGATGCAAGAGCATGCAAACTTAGTCCAACAAAAAGATGAGTTGGAGCAACAATTGCTGGAAGTTAGGAAGGAACTGGATGCTGCTTACCATACCATAGCAAATCAGGTATAGTCTCACCTTTCTACTAAATGGAGAAACGATTTGCTGGATCTATCATTTCCATACTGTCAAGCCTTTCTGCTCAGCTGGTACATCTAAAAATGATGTCAGATAGACAATTGTCTCTTTGTATGGCTATGTTGTCAACAGTTTTGACATGGAGTGAAGTTGTCGATTCGAGAAAATCCAAATGATTTGGCACTTCTTTCTTCAAAATTTGTTGTTGTCAATTAATATTTTTATGAACCTTTGTTTTGGCAGGAAGAGCAAGCTTCAGTGAGGGAGATAAAGTGGGATGCTTTTAAGACGTATTCAGCGGATCAATTAGAAGCCCAGAAGAAACATGCTGCAGAGCTTGAAGTACAGATATCAGCTCTTAAGCAAGAGCTGCAAGAATCTGAGATCGCTTCCAAGCACAAGGTTGGGTTTTATCTGAGTATCCATTTTATGCTGCAATTATAGTTTATCTGATTCCTCAAAAAAAAAATTCAATTCCTCATTCTAGTTTATTTGATGCAAGTGATGGGTGTTCTGGATGTAAGATCAAAGATCACGTGATAAAATCCATCTGTGATTTTCCTTCAAATCCTTAAATGTGAAATATTGTGTAGTCATACTTACAGATTCTTGCAGATAAAAAAAACTTACATATTCACCCAATAATTTGCCTTCATTGTTGCAAATTGTAGTCCCCTACTGCTTTGACACTTTCTGAGTATATATCTACAGATTTTTTTCTCATGTATTGATTTATGCGAGTTTTTTCAGGTTGCAGAGCTCAACAAGCTGAGTCAAAATCTGAGCAAGAGTGCTGAAATGGAGAAGAAGGTTCAGGACCTTGAGCAGAAGTTGCAGCTAGCTTATTCCAAATCCGAGGAACAGGCAAGCAAAAAAAAAAGATGCTAAGAATTATCTTGACTTACCCTGATCATTAGTTACCAGCAGTTAACAACATCCTCTCTTCTGCAGGCAAAGGATGCAGTGGTATCATCGAGATCCCGAGAATTCAGCCTCGACTCGGCAACAGTGCAAAACAAACAACATGACAGGTCTCAGGCTCCTGCCACGGTCTCCCCAGCCCCTGCGCTCCAAGAAATGCGAGAACCTTCTGGTATCATGGCCTTCAAGTTCATCATTGGCGTCGCCCTGCTGTCCGTGATCATCGGTGTTTTCCTTGGAAAGAAATACTAGTGCTGCTTTTGTGAAATCGCTGCTGGTGTCATATGGGAAATCCCACTGTTAAAAGTAAAAACTGCTTCTCATCACCTAAACTACTCTAGCTGAACAAGAAATAGTTTGGTTTGGTGGACTGCTCTTGAGCAGATCGATGACTCTTAGGGAGAAGTCGGAAATCTGAAAAGACTTTTTTTTTTGTTTCTCCTCTTGGTGAGTTCTCCCTCTTTTAAGTTTCTTTTTGGGTAAGAAGGGGTAGGAGTCAGATTTTTGTTCATTCCTACCCTTTGCGTGCAGAAGGCCATATGCACGCTATTGGGTTTTGCTGTCAGTGCGCTTGTATCTACATATCTCTCTGTAAAAAAGAAATGGGTGAGAAATCTCAGTTTGTTCATAGGCTGTTATGAAGAGTGTAATCTGTATTATGCTGTACAATCACTCCAGTGTTTTTGATCTATATGTGGATTGCTGGTTGGCAAGAAGTGTCTTGTTTCTCCAAGATAAGATTTTCAGCCCCTGCCATTCATTTCTTCTCTTGAAATCTGATTGCTGAAATATGCATTTCTTCTCTCCTTGTCTTGTAAACCAAATGCAAGCTGATTTATTCACAGATGCTACTTCACTGCATGGTGCCACTTCCATTTGGAGCACATATGCGATTCACGAGTGAATGAATCTGGCCCTGTTTTGCATTTTGCAGGTGCATGAATGAGATTGATTGAGAGGTGAAACCGCAAAGGGCACTCAAACCACACATAAGCGACAGTGATGTGTCACAACATGATTTCCATGTTGATACTTGGACAAGTTTTTTTTTTGGTACATCAGGCGACGGTTGGATGAACGCTACGGCAGAGCACACACTTTTGGATAAGTAGCGGGACGTGAAAGTGGCGTGTGGGGCTGTGGGCCCTGGTCCCACATGTAAGACTGCAGTGACACCTTTTAATTTTCTTGGAAAGTAGCTCAAACTAGTGCCTTTTCATCGCAGTTAGCGCTGCGATGCTGATAGTACTACTGATTTAAGAGAGTTTCAGAGGGTCCAGCATAGTGTACGGTTGACTGTCAAGGGTGTGCATCCAATTAAACTGTCTGAAAAGCCTTCAGAGACTGCATACGGTCGCAGTCATTAGTGACTCAGTGAAGTCCATTACTAGCTTTCTATCTTGATGGAGAACAGTAGGGGGCGAGGCCACACTAATTACTACTATTAACCTATTCTGCTTTCGAGTACTGTACTGTCTAAATTTCCGGCCGCTGCGTCTGCGATATGCCTTGCAGGCCTCATTCAAGAAGCTGTACTAATCAGTACTTATTGGGTAGCATAGGGATTAGCGGAAGTGACCTCTCGTTGTCTCAAGAGACAAAAATGAAAGTATCGGTTGAATAAACTTTGTGCACTAGACCCACATGATGCTCCTTCCAAAGATCCCCAGCTGAACTTTTTGTAGGGGAAAGGAGAAAAGGTGAAAGATGGACGACAAAGGCGGGAGGAATAGATGCCATTTTAAAAGCCTACATATGTGCCGAAGCCAAAGTATACCACGTGCCATGCACAGTTTACCTATGGTACACCGATAACATGTAGTATTAAGATGAGTCCAAAGTTTTCAACTCACCGGACCCATAAGAACAAAGAATATAAGAGCATCTCATCTCTATTCGCGTCCCTAAACCACAATTGGATATAAGCGGTCGGATCAATCATTTGGAGTGTTTGTGTTTTGGGTTGAACGATACCTTGTTCTCAGTATCGGTTGCATGTTATATCGAAGCCAAAAACGTGGGCTAAACGGTTTACAATATCCTGGAACATACACAAGTCGTATGATCCAAAAACACCAGAAATAAGAGGCCCTAATACATATTCTAACACCCTCCCTTAATCTAAACCTTTGGAAAGGTTGAGATTACGTTTGAATTCATCTAACTTTTTCACTGGAAGAGCCTTTGTAAATCCATCTGCCACTTGGTCTTTGCTTGAAACAAACCTAATAGCCAGTCTATTATTAGCAACTCTTTCTCTGACAAAATGAAAATCAATTTCAATATGTTTAGTACGAGCATGAAATACTGGATTTGCAGATAAATAAGTAGCTCCTAGGTTGTCACACCAAAGACTTGGTTTTTTTAACAACTTTACTCCAAGTTCAATGAGAAGGGCTTCAACCCATATCAATTCAGCTGTGGCATTGGCTAGAGCTTTATATTCAGCCTCAGTGCTAGATCGAGACACTGTAGCTTGCTTCCTGGCACTCCATGAGACCAGATTTGGTCCAACAAATATGGCAAAACCACCTGTAGAACGTCTATCATCCAGACAACCAGCCCAGTCTGCATCTGAAAAGGCACTCAAAAAAGTAGATGATGACTTCGTAAAGGTAATTCCGAGTTTCAACGTATCTTTCACATATCTGAGTATGCGCTTTGTAGCTGTCCAGTGTTCTGTAGTTGGAGCATGAAGATACTGACAAACCTTATTTACTGAAAAAGCCAAGTCAGGGCGTGTCAAGGTCAAGTACTGTAGAGCTCCAACAATACTTCTGTATTGAGTACTGTCCTCAGAGCCAAGAGGTGTACCATCTGTGAGAGATAACTGTTCTGAAGAAGATAAAGGTGTAGGCGCAGGTTTACAGCTGAGCATACCAACTTTGTCAAGTAACTCTGTAGCATATTTCTCCTGTGTCAGAAGCAGACCATTGTGTGTCTTTTTCACCTCAATACCAAGGAAAAAATGTAAGTCTCCCAGATCCTTAATAGCAAAGTTCTTATTTAGATCTCGAAGAAGGGCAGTAATGGCATAGTCTGAAGAGCCTGTGACTATGATATCATCAACATAAATCAGAACAAACATAGCAATACCTGACTTTTTAAAGAGAAATAATGAAGTGTCAGCCTTTGATGGTGTAAACCCAAGCTCACACAGCTTAGAACTCAATCTAGAATACCAGGCTCGAGGTGCTTGTTTTAGTCCATATAAAGCTTTGTCAAGTCTGCAAATGTGATGCGGAGCGTGAGGATTCTCAAAACCTGGAGGTTGTTTCATGTAGACCTCCTCTTCCAGAACACCATGAAGAAACGCGTTCTTGTCATCTAGCTGCCGTAAGCTCCATCCACAAGAAACAGAAATAGACAAAACAATTCTGATAGTTGCAATTTTCACCACAGGACTAAAGGTATCTCAATAATCAATGCCATACCTCTGTTTGAACCCTTTGGCAACTAACCTTGCTTTATATCTGTCAATGGAGCCATCTGCCTTTTTTTTTGATACGATATACCCATTTACAGTCAATCAAGTTTTTCCTGCTGTTTGGAGGAACAAGATGCCAAGTCTTGTTGTCAATAAGTGCATTGTATTCTTCCTCCATAGCTTGACGCCAATTAGGATCATTGAGAGCCTCCGTAAGTGTATATGGTTCACCTGTAGACGACAACAAACCATATCTGATCGTACCGTCAGTATATTGTTTGGGATGACGTATACCTTTTTGCAACCTGGTACGAACACCAGGTGGTGAGGGTGGCGGAGGAGCAACAGAATTTTCGCTGCTGGAATTTTCATCAGACTGGTTATCAGCAGAATTTTCAACAGAATTTTCGCTGCTGGAATTTTCGCCCCCACTGTCGGCTGCACCAATGCTTGGAACAGAGGATCCTGAAGGTGGAGACAGAGACCCTGTCTCTGATTCGTCCACATGCGGCGGAACGTGCGCGCGCGGTGGAGAGGACCCGGCGGGCGCGTGGCCTCCACACGCGGAGGCATCATGCAGGCGGGACCCAGCAGGCGCGTGGCCACCACACGCGGTCGCGGCTGGCCCTCTGTTTGACGCGACGGTGGGCTGAGCGGGAGAATCTCCCTCGGATCGCGCGTTCTCGGGATCAGGGGTGTCAGGCGAAGCAACTCCGGATTCAGCGCTGTTTTCGTCATTTTGTGACTGAGACTCAATGTCATTTCCTGAGTCGCTTTCTCCATTATTTTCACTGGAATTTTCCCCTGAAACTTCATTCTCCTGCAGCACGTGAGTCACAGGCACAATAGGCACAACATGGTTATTACAATTATGTGCACTCTCATGGGGATTAAAAGTAGAGGAAGGAAGAAGCAAAATTTCCTTTTTAAGAACGAATACGGCATTAGGGTGGAGTGATGCAAAGGGGAAAACATTTTCATCAAAGACAACATCACGAGAGATGTACACACGTCCTGAAGATATATCTAGGCATTTGACACCTTTATGGAGAGGACTATAGCCAAGGAAGGCACACCGTGTAGAACGGAAAGCAAGCTTGCGTTTGTTGTAGGGACGGAGGTTAGGCCAACAGGCACAACCAAAAGTTCTGAGAGCATCATAATTTGGAGTGACATGAAGAAGCCGTTCAGTAGGAGTTTCAAAATTGAGAACTTTGGTAGGAAGTAAGTTGATGAGAAAAGTTGCAGTAATAAACGCCTCATCCCAAAATTTGAGAGGCATGGATGCATTTGCAAGCAAGGCAAGACCAACTTCGACTATATGACGATGTTTTCTTTCAGCTGAACCATTTTGTTGGTGGGCATGAGGACATGAAACATGATGTGTAATACCAACTTTTTGAAAGAACCCATTTAACTTCTCATACTCACCACCCCAATCAGTTTGCATAGTAACAATTTTCCTATCAAACTTGCGCTCAACATACTGCTGATAATTAAGAAAAGCTTGATAAACATCTGAACGCTTTTTAAGCAAATAGATCCAGGTAAACTTGCTAAAATCATCGATAAAGCTTACATAATACGCATGTTTTCCCACAGAAAGTGGAGCAGGGCCCCATACATCAGAGAATACTTGCTCCAAAGGAGCAGTGGAGACACTAGATGACATGGGATATGGTAACTGATGGCTCTTTGCCAACTGACAAGAGTCACAGACATAAGGGGTACTCTCTGGAGTGTAAGCTATTTTATTTCTTCTAAGAACCTGTTGAACCACGAATGAAGATGGATGTCCTAAGCGGCGATGCCATGTAGAAGATGACGACTTTATTGTGATGAAGGCGTGCTTGGCGGTCTCATGAAACATGGGCACCAAGGGGTAGAGACCACCCCAACAGGGGCCTCTAAATAGAATCCTTCGTGTTGCTTGGTCCTTGATTAAGAAGAAGAAAGGATGAAACTCAATAAAGACATGATTATCAAGGGTAAAGCGATGAACAGACAAAAGATTTTTGGATGCACTAGGAACATGGAGAACATTGTTTAGATCAAAGGAACCATGAGGAGTGCGCAAAACTGAATTACCAATATGACCAATGTGCATACCTGTACCTTCAGCAGTACGGACCCGATCCTGCCCATTGTACTTGTTGGCTATAAGAAGCTTGTCTAGTTCACCGGTGATGTGATCAGTGGCACCTGTGTCAGTATACCAGTTTGTGTCAACACCATATGCAGCAAGAAGTGCCCCCTTTCCACCATTATCTCTGTCCTTCTTATCATCTGAGTAGCGCCACCAGCACTCATTTGCAGGATGGCCATGTTTCTTGCAAATCTGACATTCAGTATCAACATATGGAGTGGGGACACGATCTGAACGGCGACCACCACCATCAGAACGGCGAAAGCGATCACCACCACCATCATCCCGGCGTCTGTCACGTCGGTCATCTCGACGGTCACCACGGTCACCACGGCGCTCATCACGGCGCCAGCTGCCACGATCATCGTCGCGTCGCCAGTTGCCACGGTCTTCATCACGATAGCCATTGCCACCTCCTCCACGATAGGGACCACGGTCAGGACTGCGAACACGAGGAGGAGGAGGCGTGCGACCACGAGGGCGCTGATCACCACGGCGCGCCAGATTTGCAGAAGATACAAAAGAGCCATTCTCCTCGACTCCATTGCGCATGTCATAGGAACATAGCTGTTCATAGAACTCATCAAGCGATGTGTCAGGATTTCCATTCACCGTGGTGATGAGGGCATTGTACTCGGCCTTGTCAAGACCATGAAGAAGATACCCAAGAAGCTCATCATCTGCCACGGGTTTGCCAAGGGCAGAGAGTTCCGAAGCGAAGCTCTTCATCTTGGTATAGTACTGATCTGCTGTCATAGAGAGTTTCTTGGTGTCATTGAGTTCTCCACGAAGATGTTGTACTTTGGTTCGTGATGCTGTCTTGAACATAGCATTGATGGCTGTCCAGGCTTCAGCAGTAGATGTGACCTCCAAAAGATGTGAGAGAACATCCGGTGACAGTGTGTTGAGAAGGAATCGGAGGACCTGCTGATCTCTTGCCATCCAATCAACATATGCAGAATTTGGTACTTGAATTTTGTTCTTGTCAGAATCTTCAACTTCCACCGTTTTGGCAGGTGCCCGATCTGAGCCATCAAGGAGGGACATCACGTTTGCTCCACGGAAGGCAGGGAGGACCAGGGCCTTCCATAACAAGAAATTGCTGCGGGTTAACTGCTGTGCCGGGGGCGTGCCCAGAGCTGCGGCGAGAGCCGAGCTGGACATGGAAGCTGACGAACTCATGGTGCACCGATCTGGGCTTCAGAAGACCTGTGTCGTTTGTCTGGAAACCGATCTGTCGCAGCGACGGCAACAGAGGCTGTGGCGGCAGCGGCAACAGAGAAGGCTGTTGGAGCGGCGGCGATATTGTCTGTATGGGCGGCGGCGGTGGAGGCTGAGAACAGCGACGACGGCGGCGGCCTGGTTGTATCGAGAATCGTTTTTTTTTTTTTGGGTTGTAGAACCGGAACGCGACGGCGACAGAGGGGCTGCTACGGTGGCGTGGTTGTGTGGTTTTGTAGCGGCGGCCGCGGCGGCTAAGAACAGCGGCGGCGGCGGCGGCAAACAGCTAGGTCAGGGAAGAGGAAAGCTCTGATACCATGTTTGTGTTTTGGGTTGAACGATACCTTGTTCTCAGTATCGGTTGCATGTTATATCGAAGCCAAAAACGTGGGCTAAACGGTTTACAATATCCTGGAACATACACAAGTCGTATGATCCAAAAACACCAGAAATAAGAGGCCCTAATACATATTCTAACATGGAGGACGTCACCGTGTGGTGCCATCTTTGGGACGTAGTCATTTCTAGGTGTCCCTCAAACTATCAAACATTTGAAAAAAAATACAAACAAAAAATTAACGATTTTACTCAAAGTTGTTGTATTTTACATGGTTTTGAATAAAATCCATCTAAACTTAAACTAAAATCTACCGGCAATCGTAGCGGCCGCCGCGGGAGTTGTGCTCGAAGTAGCGGTAGTCATCGCCGGTGAGCTTGTTCTTCCTGCATGGTTCAAGGGCTTGTCGGCAGGCTCGTCCTTCACGTCGCCGCCGCCTGTGAGGTCGACGAGGGGCTTGCCTGAGTCGCGGATCAACACAACGATGACATCCTCGATGTTCCCCTCCCAAGCGTGGTGGTCGTTCGGCGAACCCGTCCACACTGCGTTGCAGTCTGGCGTGTTGACGGGGTCTTTCGCTGCTGGCGGCAGACCCCGACCGCCACGGATCCCCGATCACGATGCCGCGCGAGGGATTGTGCCTCCTCATGAGCGTCGCGAAACTCCTCCTTCACCTCTCATTTGGGCACGGGGTAGGGGAGACGCGTGCGCGCTGGTGGCCCTGCAAATTCTTCAGCGTCGGCGGCCCCATGAGGCCATCGATCCGCACAAGATCCTCCTCTCGTCGCATGTATAAGTCATTCCACCACAGATCGTTGTTTGTGGTTGCCCATGTCGGGTCGGCCCGCTTCTTTGGCATCATCACGCGGTTGCGGTCGTGGATCTCCCGATACCACTGCTCGCTCCCCACCATGGGCGCCAGTGGGATGTCGACGTTGTTGTTCGCCATCTTCTAGCCGACATTGCTTAGGAGCCACATGCCCGACGACACCGGGTAGCACGCCTCGTACAAGGCCGGGGCCGCACCAAAAATCGTTCGTAGCGACGGCGGTGGGATGACGGTTCAACATGGTGGCGAGGCTACTAGATCTCAAAGCTTGTCTCGGTAGAATTGTGAGGGGTGACGAGGATGTGTGTCAGGGGGACAATGCGCAAACAAGCTGATTTGTACGGCAGAGGCAAGCGATGGGGGTGCTGGTGCGCATTAACGCCGACCGCATGGCCACGTGACCATGTGTAACGAGGCGTCTCCTGATACGTCCAATTTGCATCACTATTTTATATCATAATTTGCTGTTATTCATTGATATATTTCATATTGGGACACAATACTTATGTTATTTCATCTATTTTGCATGTTTCATCATTATTGGAGGATCAAGCACCGGAGCCAGGATTCTGCTGGAAAAAGCACCGTCAGAACGCAATATTTCGGAAGATCAACTGTGGAAGGAAATTATACCAAAAATCCTATTTTTCAAGATGACGAAGGAAGCCAGAAGGAGGAGCCAGGTGGACCCAGGGTGGGCCCACACCATAGGGCGGCGCGGCCCATGGCCTGGCCGCGCCTGTCGTGGTATCGTCACGGCATATGCCATAGGGTGGCTAATCGAGGTGGTTCCTGAGAGATCTCACGGCGGTATCCGGATGCGGGTATGGGGACGAGCGACACGGCGTCGTACCCAGGTTCGAGGCCCTCCTGTGGAGGTAACACCTCTACTCCTGCTATGAGTGTATATGATGATCACACAATACAATGGTGCTCCTAGAGCTGTGTCCGGCTGCTCCTGGGAGGCTAAGGGAGACGATGGTCTCTCTCACAGGGCAGCGCTAAGGGTGGAGTGAAGTGAGAATGATCGATCCATCCCCTGCACGAGAGGGGGTAGTGCGGCTTATATAGGCACCGGCACTTTACATATAAGACCCTATAGCTCATCGGCCGGCTTGGCCGGCTTCGGCTTCCGCTCCTTCCCGAGGCGGTGACGTCGGGAGCCGTTGAGGCGTCGTGGCCTCGTCCCATCCGGCTGCCAAGGTCAGGCGGTATGGAGAGGAGGTGTCCCCGTCGCCGTCAGCCACATCGTAGCCGCACGGATCGACGTAGACCATGATGGCCTGTCCGGCGCGTGGCACTATTGCTCCACAAAGGCCCCGCGCTTACGGAAGATGCGGCCGACATGGACTTTGGGAACCCGGATCACCAACCCGGTTCCTTCCAAGGCAAGACTCGCCAGCCTCGAGTCGGTCCGAGGTACAAACCCCGCTCGGATATGGCTTGTAGAAGCCGGCCCAGCTACAGCGATTGGTGGCCGTAGCCGGGCCGACTAGGACCTAGAGCCGGCCGGCTCCGGACCAGCCGGCCACGGCGCCGGCCCGCTGCTCCTCAGCCGGCCTTTGCCGCCAGCCGGCCGGCGGCCAGCCGGCTGCTCCGCGTCCATTGCCCTACCCGGGTCTCCCCCCCGACATTAGCCCCCGAAGCCGGCAAGGTCCTCGCGTTTAGAAGGACCTAGGCAGGTTTTCCTGGCTTCTTGAATATACTTGGCGGCACTTGGAGGGGCCGACCGAGAATTTCCATTCAGCGCCGCTGCGCCCTCATCCGGCCCGTTCCTCGCTCGGCTGCCTCTAGCCGGTCGCTATTTACACTTATGCAGCTTTTGCTTTCTCGCAAGTTCTGGTGGCGTCTCCGCCTTGCCGATGACTTTTGGTCCGAGTTGAACTTATTGTCCGGCTCCGGCCATGCGGCGCGCCGGGAGTCTCCGCCGCCTCGGGTCCTCGCACCCGACTGGACGAGTCCGACGCCTCGGCTCGCGGTCGGTTCGTCCGGTCACATCAATGTCTCCTCCCGGATCCGGTGCGGTAGTGGGGGACGTGGTGTGGCCGTTTTCGACCGCCGTGGTCGTGGGCGGAGTTACGGCGCAATAAATCCGGGGACGTGGCCCACGTTCGCCACTTGGAGGCCAACCGCCCGCGGCAGGAGGCTATAAATGCCGCGGGGGAGGCATCGAGGCGGCCACTTGCCCCTTTCTTCCTCCTCGCGCTCCCGCCTCGCTCCCTCTTCGCTCGAGCTCCTCGCTACTTCGGCGCAGTTTCTCCACCGTTCCCCTGGCGAATCTCCGCCGATCCGCCGCCGCCACTCCGTCGAGCCGGCGCCACGGGGCCCCGCGTTTCAACGGAGCGTCCTCAGCCGCCGTCGTCGCCGCCGCCGTCGCAAGGCTCTTCCTCGCCCTTTCGCCTCTCGTGGTCAACTTCTTCTTCTTCCTCGACGATGGCCTCCGCCAGCGGATCGTGGAGGGGCTCGTACATGCGGGAGGACGACATCGAGCGGCTGGTGCGCCTCCGCCGGATCCCGTCGGCGGTGGTCTGGCGGGCGCCTGGCAAGGAGACGGAGCCCGAGCCGCAGCCCGGCGAGCGCGTCGTCTTCGGTGCGCACCTCGATCGCGGGCTGGGCCTGCCGGCTTCCACATTCTTCCGGCAGTTCCTCGACAATTTCGGCCTGCAGCCGCACCACCTGCCGGCCAACGCCCGCGTCCTCCTCGAGCCGCTACGTGGCGTTCATGGAGGCCTACGCCGGCTTGTGGCCGGATATCGACTTCGGAGCCGGCTGTTCTACCCCAAGGCCCAAACCACCGAGGGCCGCCTCGCGGACCTGCGGCGCCGCCTCGATCTACACCCGGCCTGGTACGCCTTTCCCCAAAATCCCCACCGTTGACTCGGTGAAGAATTGGCAGATGTCCTTCTTCTACGTGCGCAACGAGGGCCAGCTCGTCGACCGGATCAACTTGCCGGAGTTCAACCCGGCTCCTCCAGTCGGCCGGATCAACTGGAGCTACAACGCCCGCATGACGGATCCGGACGCTGAGGTGAATCAGCTCTGGGACTTCCTGGGGGCGGCCGTTGAGAACGGGCTGACCGCCGAGGACCTCCTCTGCACGATCGCCGAGCGCCGGGTGCTGCCGCTCCGCGAAGGCGCACCCACAAATCGGGCACATGTCCGGCCGGTTCGACCCGAACCGGACGTCCAAGGCGCTGCTCTCCAAGGCCCAGGTGGCCAGCCCGGGTGAATAACATCACCAAGGCGAACATGCCGGACGACTGGAACTACGGGCTGGCGCCCCGCGACAGGGACCACCCGCCCGAGCGGGTAAGCTTCGTGTTTTCGCCGGCTTCCGCTTGCAGCCTGCGAGGCCGACTTCCTTTTTGCCTCGCCGATTTCCGGCTTGTTGTTTGCTCATGTTTTCTCGTTTTTCTAGCTTTTGAGCGCCTGAACGCCGAGGACGGCGACCTGGCGACGAGGAGGTGGACGCCGGATCACGTCGATCCGGCTGACCAAGCCGGCGACCAGGCCGGCGACGATGACCTGCTGCAGGCGCCTGACCTAGGCGGCCAGGGGGAGCACAATCCGCCCCCTTCACCGGAGCAGCAGGAGGACGAGGAGCCGGCGACGTCCGCCACAGGGCCGATCCCGGCCGTGCCCCTGCGCGCGAGGCCGCCAAGCACCACGGCGACTTTGGCGCACAAGGGGAAGAAGCGGGCCAGCGAGCCCCGCTCCACTGCTGCCTTGGAGGCGAAGGCGAAGAAGCTCCGCCGGCAGCAGCCGAAGAAGGTTCCGGAGCAGGCCGGGTGAGTTTTCTTTCTCTTTCTTGTTTGATTCCTTTTCTTTCCTTACTTTTTATGCTTATCTTCTCCTTGTTTGTCCGGATAGGGCCCCCATCAAGTTTGCCCAGGGCGGCGGCTCCCGGCAGGCTCCGCGCGTCGCGTCGCCGCCTCTGCGCCAAAGGAGGGAGCCAACGCCACAGCCTTCATCGCGCGCACCTACGCCGCCGCCGCCTGCGGGTACTCCGCCTCCCGCAGGGGCGCCTTCCTTCGCCGTGCCACTGGCCTCAGCGCCTGATCGCGGCACGCGGGCCGAGCCGACGCGGCAGCCGACGCTGGATGACATGTTCCCGCGCCGGACTCGCCTTCCGGACCCGCCTGCCGGGGCCGGCCGGGGCATGCCGCCTTCACCGGAGCCGGAGCCGGCAGAGCTGCACCGCCCGCGACCGGAGCCGGGCCGGCGGGGCTGCGCCGCCCGCGACCGGAGCCGGAGCCAGTGCCAAGCGTGGTGGTGCCGGATGAGAGCCCGGAGGGGGTGCCTCGAGCGCCGGAGACGGCTGCGCCGACCGGGCCCTCGCTCGCGCCGGAGCGCCGCCACCACCGGAGCCGACGACGGGGAGCCGGCCGGGCAGAGCCGGCAAGGGATGAGCCGGCGCGCCCGGAGGGCGCCGACTCGCGCGCGCCGGTGAGGACGGGAGCCCCATCGGCGCCGCAGCCAGGGCTCGCACGTGGCCAAGGGTGCCATGCTTCGCATGTGCCATCCGCCTCCGACTCCAGCCTTGGCTCTGGCTGGCACTATGGAGCAGGCGTGGCTCCGCGCCGACTCCTACGAGGTGACCAGCCGGGAGGGGAACCCCGGCCAAGCATCGGTGAAGATGTTCTTCTCCAGCCTGCAGGCCAACCTCAAGGCCAGGGCTGCCGAGGCCGCGGCCAACGTTGCCAAGGTGGAGGAAGCCGGCAAGGTAAGCTTCATCTCGTTTTTTGATTTGGTTATCATCCCGGTAGCCCTCCGAGGCATGGGCCGGCTGCTTGGAGCCGGTCCGGGTTTCGCCTAGCTGACTGTTTTTCTCTTTTTCTTAGGCTGTGATGGATCGGCGCACCACTCTGTACAACCGCGCCGTGACCCATTACCACAAGGCCAAGCTGGACCGGGCCGACTTGGCTCGCGAGCTTGCGACCGTCAAGGGTAGGATCTTGCTTCTTCTGACTTGATGTCTTCTTTCTTTTTAGCCTTCGTTGGCTGACGTTTCTTTCCGGCTGCCTCGCAGCTTGAAGCCGCCAAGGTCCCGCGGCCGGAGGCGGATCTCCGGGTTGCTCGCGCCCGCTGCGCCGAGAGCGAGGAGGCGGGCCGATCTCGCCACCGCCAAGCTCAAGCCGGGCCGAGCAGGAGCCGACGCGGCTGCGCCTCGCCGGAGCAGAACCATCTCACCGAGCTCGCCTCCCTTAGGACGGCGGAGAAGGAGAAGGTGGAGGATCCGAGCCGGCGGCCGACCGAGGTGGAGAAGCGGCGGCTTGCGCTGCAGAGGAGGTCACCACCAAGTCCACGGAGCTGACGGCTACCGCCAAGCGCTGGACGGACGAGATTGGCGCGCTTGATCGCGGCTTGTCGGGTGAGTGCATCTCTATGTTCCTTTCCCTTTGCCGGCTTTCGGCTGTCGGCTGTCGGCTGGCGGCAGAAACTTCTGATTTCTTTGCTATCTCCATCTTCGGGCTGGGGGCAGTCGGTTCTTGCCGGCTGCCGCCAGGTTTTTCCTTTTGTATTAGGACTTCGAAAATTTGCATTTTTCAGCTTATTTCGGCTTCGATGATTTCTGACTTGCTTCTTCTTGCAGCGGCCTTCCCGGAGACGCAGGATGCGGCCTTGGCAGCCGTTGGCGTTGCGCGTGATTCCAGGAGGCGGGCGACTGGCGAGGGCAGCTCGGAGTACTTCACCATGGAGGACTACATGGCGTCCATGGCTGCCCGCGTCGAGCCCATCACCAAGCTTGGCTGGGAGCTCCGGAAGGCGGCTGAGGAGCTGGTGCCGATGCTGTGGCCTGAGGAGGCGGTGCCGCAAGATATCTCCCATCTCACCTCCTTGATGGAGCGGGCGCCGGATCGCTTCCTCGACTGGAAGGAGTCGGCCACGCGCGCTGGTGCCGACATGGCGCTGTCCTTTGTCCTCTCCTGGTACAACGAGGTGGACTCGGGGCAGCTCGAGTACCGGCGAGCCGGCGTGGAGGACAAGCTCCCGGCCGAACACAAGACCGCCCGGCTTGCCCGAGCCAGCGCCATCGCCGACTTCGTCGACAAGGGCCTCTTCGTCGCGGACCCGAACCCTCCATCCGATGAGGACTATATGGAGGATGAGGAGGCGGAAGACGAGCCCGAAGACGACCCGGCAGCCGGCTCCGCTGACGCTCCTCCAGCTGGTCCTTCTCCAGTCGCTGCTTAGTTTTACCTGTCTTTCAGTTGTTCTTTTGCCAAGACAATTTATTAAATCCCCGGGATGCCGGGTGCACATGTATGAATATTATCGTTCTTTCGTTTTGTCACAGTTTAATGTGTTTGTTAATCATTTGTGTGCCGAGTTGCTTTCTTTCGACTCGTTCGCTTTTTCCCATCCGCCCCACTCTTTGGCAGTGCTCTTGCCGGTCGTACGTCCGACTTGCGATCCGTCGCCGGATCAAGAGCGGGCCGCTGGGTGAGGCCGACAGTATTTCAGTCGAACGAGCTGAATTCGGTGATCCGGCACTTATATGAAAAGTTGCTAGTTAACTCGCTTTTACTCTTTCCCTTAGTCGTTTTTCGCGTGCCGGCTCCCTAGGCCTTACTCCCGCCAGCCGGACAGCCGGGTTGCGGTCTGTAGCTGGATCGGAAGCCGGCTGTCGGAAACCGGATCACGTTACTGAGCCGACCGCGTGAGAGGGTTCAAGCCAATTGGCGAAACAAGGTAAAGTACGCGAAAAACTTGTCGGAAACGGCGCTCTTGGCGCGTGCTTTTTCATAGCTTACAAAAGGGATACAAGGGATACATACATTCCTGCTCTCATGTGTAAAATGGGCGGAGTAAGTTGACATTCTAGGGACGTTTAGTCTCCTCGTCAGCCTTGTCCGGCTTGTTTTTCTTAGCCTCTTGGGCATCTATGAGATAGTAGGAATCATTGCCTACCGCCTTGCTCACGATGAAGGGACCCTCCCATGGGGATGATAGTTTATGCTGTCCGGCTGTCCGCTGGATCAGCCGGAGCACTAGGTCTCCTTCTCGGAATGCTAAGGGCTGGACCTTCCGGCTGTGATAGCGTCGGAGGCTTTGCTGGTAGATGGTAGATCTGGACGCAGCCAGCAGCCGGGCCTCTTCGACTAGGTCGACTCCATCTTCGCGAGCTTCTTTGGCTTCGGCTTCAGTGTAGAGCTTGATCCTTGGCGCGTCGTGCTCGATATCAGTCGGCAAGACGGCTTCGGCCCCGTATACGAGGAAGAATGGTGTGAAGCCGACAGAGCGGTTTGTCGTTGTTCGCAGGCTCCACAGCACATTGGGCAGCTCTTCAATCCAGCAGCCGGCTGCTCGCTCGAGCGGCTCCACCAGCCGGGGCCGGATGCCGGCTAGGACCAAGCCGTTAGCCTTCTCCACTTGTCCGTTGGACTCTGGGTGCGCCACAGAGGCTAGGGCCATCCGGATTCCCATTTCCCCGCAATAGCGAGAGAAGATGCCTTGGGAGAAATTGCTGCCGTTGTCGGTGATGATGCTGTGGGGGTAGCCGAACCTTACGATGATTTCCTTGAGGAATGTGACGGCTGTGGAGCCATCCAGCTTCTTGATTGGCTTGGCTTCGATCCACTTGGTGAATTTGTCAATCATCACCAAGAGATGTGTCATGCCGCCTCGCGCTGTTTTGAACGGGCCCACCATATCCAAGCCCCATACGGCAAACGGCCATATGATGGGGATGGTTTTTAAGGCGGAAGCCGGCTGGTGTCTCTTCTTTGCGAAGCGCTGACAGCCGTTGCACTTCTTCACCAACTCTTCTGCGTCTCTGAGCGCAGTCGGCCAGTAAAAACCATGCCGGAAAGCTTTGGCCACTATGGCTCTGGATGAGGCGTGATGTCCGCACTCTCCTTGATGGATTTCCCGTAGGAGTTCAATCCCTTCAGCCGGCTCGACGCACCGCTCGGAACACCCCACTTACGCTGCGTTTGTACAGCCGGTGGTTGATGATGGTATAGGCCTTGGCCCTTCTCTCAATCCGCCTGGCCTGGACTCTATCATCAGGCAGCACACCGTCGGTGAGGTAGGAGAGGAATTCTTGTGCCCATGAAGGTACGCATCTTATCTCGAATACGCTGACCACCAGGGCCTCCTGCGTGGGAGCTTCCGGATTCGACTGCATGGTCGCCGGGTTCGGCTTGCTAGCCGGCGGGTTCGGCTTGCTAGCCCCCGAGTTTGGCGATGAAGCCCCCGGGTTGGACTGAGAAGTCCCCGGGTTCGGCATGGTAGCCGGCAGGTTTGGCTTTGAAGCCCCGACTTGGGCGATGAAGCCCCCGGGTTCGGCCGAGCAGCCCCGGGTCAGCCGGCACGAATATTGAATCCGAGTCCGGTGACGGTATGATGGACGGCTTCTTGAGAACCGCCAAGGCGATGCCCGGCGGAATGGCTTGCCGGGTTGAGCCAATCTTGGACAAGGCGTCAGCCGCCTCGTTGTTTGCTCGTGGCACATGGTGGAATTCGCAGCCGTCGAAGAAGCCGGATAGCTGCTGGACGTGGAAGCGGTACGAGGCCATGTTAGCGTCCTTCGCGTCCCGGCCGCCGGATGCTTGTTGTATGACCAAGTCGGAGTCGCCGAGCGAGTATGCGACGCACGCCAATCTCCTTGGCCAGCTTCAGCCCATGAATGAGCGCTTCATACTCCGCCACATTGTTTGATGCGGCGAAGTGGATCTGCAGGACGTAGTCCAGCCGGTCTCCCTTGGGAGAGGTGAGGACGATGCCGGCTCCCAAGCCGTTGCGCATCTTCGAGCCGTCAAAGTGCATCTTCCAATGTGTGGAATCCGGCACAGGCGGCAGGTATTGCATCTCAGCCCAGTCGACGAAGAAGTCCGCGAGGATCTGCGACTTGATGGCTGTGCGTGGCTCGTAGAGGATGGTGTGGGCGGCTAACTCCAGGGCCCACTTGGCAACCCGGCCATTGGCATCCTTGCTGCCGATGATTTCCGCCAAGGGCGCTGTGGCAACCACCTTGATGGGGTGCTCTTGGAAGTAGTGCTTGAGCTTCTTGGCCGCCATGTAGACGCCGTAGGTGACCTTCTGGTAGTGGGGGTAGTTTTGCTTCGACTGGGAGAGCACTTCGCTAAGGTAGTAGACTGGACGCTGGACCAGCTGCTCCCTGCCGTCTTCTTTGCGCTCCACCACCAGGACAACGCTAACCACTCGATTGGTGGCTGCGATGTACAACAGCATCGGCTCCATTGAAGCCGGCGTTGCAAGGATTGGCGCGGTTGAGAGCACGCGCTTCAAGTCACGGAAAGCCTCCTCCACCTGCGGTGACCAGACGAACTTGTCCACCTTCTTCATCAATTGGTATAGGGGCAGTGCCTTCTCCCCCAGCCGGCTGACGAAGCGGCTCAAGGAAGCCAGGCAGCCAGCGAACTTCTGGACGTCCTTGAGGCACTGCGGCGCTTCCATCTTCTCCAGGGCACCGATCTTCTCCGGGTTGGCTTCGATCCCTCGGCGAGAGACGAGGTAGCCAAGGAGCTGGCCGGACGGCACGCCGAATGTGCATTTGGCCGGGTTGAGCTTCATCCGAAATCTTCTCGGATTGGTGAAGGTTTCTCTCGGGTCATCAAGGAGGGTAGTCGTCTCCTTGGTCTTTACAACGACATCATCCACATATGCGTGAACGTTTCGCCGATTTGATCCCGCAAGCATTTTTGCATGCACCTTTGGTAGGTGGCGCCTGCATTTTTCAAGCCGAACGGCATAGTCGTGTAGCAATAAGCCCCGTACGGGGTAATGAACGAAGTCTTTATTTGATCAGCCGGATTCAAAGGAATCTGGTGGTAGCCCGAATAGGCATCTAGAAAAGACAACAGTTCACAGCCGGCAGTCGAGTCTATGACTTGATCTATGCGTGGCAGGGGGAAGGGATCCTTCGGGCACGCCTTGTTCAGGCTGGTGTAGTCGATACACATCCGCCAGGAGCCGTTCTTCTTCAAAACCAGGACCGGGTTTGCCAACCAGTCCGGGTGCAGCACTTCCATGATGAAGCCGGCTGCCAGCAGCCGGGCGATTTCTTCACCGATGGCCTTCCTTCTTTCTTCGGCGAAGCGCCTGAGAGGCTGCTTCACCGGCTTGGCTTCAGGCCGGACGTGGAGGTGGTGCTCAGCCAGCTCCCTCGGCACACCCGGCATGTCTCTTGGAGTCCATGCGAAGATGTCCCGATTCTCACGGAGGAAGCTGGTGAGCTCGCTTTCCTATTTCTTGCTCAAGACGGCACCGATGGTGACGTACTTGTCCGGCTGCGCCGGGTCCAAGCAGGATCTTCTTGGTGTTGTCGGCCGGCTGGAAGTGAGTCGTCCCAGCCGGGTTGCCTGCAGCCGGCATGTCTGTCTGCGCGGCTTTGGCTAGGGCGACGGCGTCGTGGATGAGCTGCTTCTCGGTGACGATGACCAGCGTCTGGGCCATCTTGGAGCTCTGCGTGGCGCAGTCCATGGAGCGGCGATAGTCGCCGGCTATGGTGATGACCCCCTTGGGGCCAGGCAGCTTCATCTTCAGGTACCCATAGTGGGGCACCGCCATGAACTTGGTCAGGGCCGGCCTGCCTAGGAGCGCGTGGTAGGGACTCACGAGGTCCACCACCTCGAACTCGATTCTCTCGGTGCGGAAGTGGTCCGGCTTCCCGAACATCACCTCCAGCGTAATCCGGCCGATCGGCTGGCAGCGGTGCGCCCGGCACGATGCCATGGAAAACGGTGGGGGTGGGGCGCAACTCGGCCTCCTGGATGCCCAGCTTGCGGGCGGTGTCGCGGTAGAGGATGTTGATACTGCTGCCGCCGTCGATGAGGACGCGCGAAAAACGCACGCTGCGCCGGGTTGTGCCGATGGTGGGGTCGAGGACCATGGCATAGCTGCCCGGCTTCGGCAGGACAGCCGGTGTGTCGCGGCGATCAAAAGTGATGGCCTTCTCTGACCCGGTTTAGGTACCGGGGACCGGCGGTATGACCGCGTTGACCTCGAGGGAACGGCTCTGCTGGCTCGTCTTGTCCTCGGGCTCGGAGGTGAAGATGATGTAGGTAGCATCTTCGGCCAGATATCGGCCGCCATGGTGCACTTGGTTAGGCTCGTGGTGCTCGAGGTTGGCGTTCTCCACGCCGGCTTGGCCACCCGGCCCGCCGGCTGGTGGAGGCGGGGGTGGAGGCGGGAGAGGTTCACCGCTTGTCAGCCGCTTCATGAAGTGGCAGTCGCGGGTGGTGTGGTTGGAGGGGTTCTTGCCGCTGTGGTACTTGCACGGCGAGTCGAGCATCTGCTCGAAGGTGTACTTCGGCTTCCACTGCCGGTCTTGCTTCTGGCAGCGGCTGCCGCCTGCCGCGTTGTCTGCCACGGCGGCCACGTGGGCGGAGCCGTACCGACGGTCTGGCTGATCGCTGTGACGCTTGCCGCGGTAGTTGTCCCGCCGGCTGCCATGAGAGGCGCCGTCTGCCGGCTTGTGCTCAGCCGACTTGTTGTGGTCCCGCCTGGGGGGAGCCGGTGCTGGGTCAGCCGGCGCCTTGCCGGCTTCTTCAGCCAGCGCGTACTTGTCCGCGATGGCCATCAAGGCGGCCATGGACTTGGGCTCGCTGCGGCGCAGCTTGTGCCACAGCATGGTGTTGGGCCGGCAGCCGCCCATGAAGAAGCTGATGGCTTGGATCTCGTGCACACCCTCGCAGGAGTTGCGCATCTCGCACCAGCGCGTCAGGTACGCGCGATCCGTCTCGTCCGGGCCCTGCTTGCACATCTCCAGCTGTTGGGGGCGACCCGGCCGGCGGTAGCAGCCGGTGAAGTTGCTGATGAAGGCCGCCTCGAAGTCCAGCCAGCCGTTTATGCTGCCGGGCCGGCAAGTTGTTGAGCCATGTGCGGGCGGAGCCGAGCAGCATGAGGGGGAGTAGCGCACAGCCCAGCGCTTGTTGCCTTTGGCGATGCCGACTGCGGTGGAGTAGTCCAGCAGCCAGTCCTCCGGCTTGGCAGTGCCGTCGTACTTGGGGGTGTCGCGCGGGAGCTGGAAGCCGTCGATCATGGGCTCGTTGATGATGCGTGGCCCAAAGCACTTTGGGCCGGCTGGCGCTTCTTCTTCCGCAATGCGGGATTCGACCAGCCGATCGAGGCGGTCTCTGGCGTCGGTGGGCTCGATGCGGGGGCCCAGCCGGGAACGTGCCGGCTGGAGTGTGCCGGCTGCTTCTGGAGCCGGCCGATGCTGGCGGCGAGGCTCGGAGTCTTGCTCCTGGTTCCGGCTTGGGGGAGGCCGGCTGCGGCTGCTGCCGCTCGGCTGGTGGCTCGGCCGCCCCGAGCTTGCGTGCGTGGCCCGGGAGTCACGGTGCCGGCTTGGTGCTGGGGAGGCGGACTCGGCCGTGTCCCTGGCGCCTTCCCCGTCGTTGCTCGCAGCGCCACGAGCGTGAGAAGCTGCTGGGGGCATTGACATACACCGGGTCGGCCGCCCGCTCGGTGGCTGCGTTGAGCAGCTCAGTCACCCGCTCGGTCTGGCGGCGTAACTCTTCGCCTTCAAGGCGGTTCAGCTCTTCTGCGGCGGCTTGTGCCGCGCGCATGTTCTTGTCGGGGGTGTTGTAGACGGGTAGCTCCGCGGACGGAGCCGGCGAAGGAGCGCCGTCACGGGCGATCTCAGCGCCAAGGCCGCGGCCCCTGCGGCGGATCTGGCCGGCTCGGCTAGGACCGTCGCCGCCTGGAGTGAGGCCGTGGGCGCGGTTGTACTCGCGCTGGGTGATCTCCATCTAGCGCTTAGCAGCAGCCAGTTCTTCGTTCGCTGAGGAGGAGCTGGCGGTGCGCCTCCAAATCCGCCTCGATGGTGGTGGGGTCGGCGCCAGGCGTGAGCGGGGTGCTCAGTTTCTACCGGACTTCGTCCAGCCGGGACGGTGGCGGTGGCGCCTTTGGGCCCGAGCCGGAGGCGTTGGGGTCGACGTTGCGCTCCAGGTTGGGGCCACGGGTGCGCGGGTTCTTGGTGGGGAGCTCCTCGCCAGCCATCATGACTTGCACGACGACGGGGCTGGCGGGAGCGCTGCTGCCGGCTCGCGGAGGAGGGCTTGCGCAGCGCAGCACCTGCCGCGGGTAGCGCGGCGGTGCGACGGTGGCGACGTAGGCGTCGTGGCCGCCGAAGGAGATGACGCTGCCGCCGGCTGGGAAGGGCCGGTCGGCGAAGCAGCCGGCGTTGTCGCCGACGCAGTCGAGGGAGCCGAATCTCCGGATCAAGCCTCGAAGCGACTCGCTCGCCGGTGGTGATGGTGAGGCCCGTCCGGATGAAGACACCGGCCGAGGACGCTGAAGGCCCCACGGTGGGCGCCAAATGTCGTGGTATCGTCACGGCATATGCCATAGGGTGGCTAATCGAGGTGGTTCCTGAGAGATCTCACGGCGGTATCCGGATGCGGGTATGGGGACGAGCGACACGGCGTCGTACCTAGGTTCGAGGCCCTCCGATGGAGGTAACACCTCTACTCCTGCTATGAGTGTATATGATGATCACACAATACAATGGTGCTCCTAGAGCTGTGTCCGGCTGCTCCTGGGAGGCTAAGGGAGACGATGGTCTCTCTCACGGGGCAGCGCTAAGGGTGGAGTGAAGTGAGAATGATCGATCCATCCCCGCACGAGAGGGGGTAGTGCGGCTTATATAGGCACCGGCACTTTACATATAAGACCCTATAGTCTACCGGCCGGCTTGGCCGGCTCCGGCTTCCGCTCCTTCCCGAGGCGGTGACGTCGGGAGCCGTTGAGGCGTCGTGGCTCTGTCCCATCCGGCTGCCAAGGTCGGCGGTATGGAGAGGAGGTGTCCCTATCGCCGTCGCCCACCGTAGCCGGTACGGATCGACGTAGACCATGATGGCCTGTCCGGCGCGTGGCACTATTGCTCCACGAGTGCCCCGCGCTTTACGGAAGATGCAGTCGGCGTGGACTTTGGGAACCCGGATCACCAACCCGGTTCCTTCCGAGTGCAAGACTCGCCGGCCTCGAGTCGGTCTGAGGTACAAACCCCCAGTCGGATATGGCTTGTAGAAGCCGGCCCAGCTACAGCATTGGTGGCCGTAGCCAGGCCGACTAGGACCTAGAGCCAGCCGGCTTCCGGACCAGCCGGCCACGGCGCCAGCCGGCTGCTCCTCCGCCGGCCTTTGCCGCGGCCCGGCCGGTGGCCAGCCGGCTGCTCCGCGTCCATTTCCCTACCCGGGGTCTTCCCCCGACGGCGCCA